>NC_077244.1:3151323-3464705 GCF_947179165.1 Solanum dulcamara | reverse complement strand
TGTTATTTATCTTGTCATTGAGACATCTATCATTCCTCTCAATCGAAATAGATAACAATTACTTCCTCCATTTTAATTTGTTTGTCTCATGCTGACTTGCACGAAGTTTAAGAAAGTAAAAAAGACTTTTGAATCTTATGGTCTTAAATTAAAGTTATGTCAAATGGACCAAAATGCCCTCTAATCTTCGGGAAAGTTGGAATGGAAAAGTTGCTAAAAAAAAGATACATTCTTTTTGAAACATACTAAAAAGGAAAGTAGGACAATCAAATTGAAACGGGGGGAGTATAAATTTTGTCTCTTCTTTGTGCTTCTATCCAAAAAATACCTGAAGATAACTAAATAGCACTGAAAAAAATGATATTACTATACTTATAACATGTACACATAAGGAAACTCACCATTTAATTATTATTATTTTAAATCAGTATAGTCACCATTGTTTCTCATATTAAGAGTGCAATCACATTTGATTAAGAAGAGTTTATAAATAACTCAAAATATCAAAAGTGAAGTACCTCCTCAATAGGTCTGCCTAAAAAACTCGAGCAACATTCTAATTGCCATCAGCTTCTGCAATTGCATTGGTTGCTATTTCTTTTGCGGGGATAAAGGAAATTATATTACAGCCATAGCATAACCGAATGAACCAAGCGATCACTTCTTGTTTTCTAATTGAAGTTCTGGTATGATTTCAAGGACGGAAGGATTATCTCTTATAACATTTATCAAAAAACTAGTTGTAGTTGCATCAAATGAGAAGCCCCTTCCAGTCATTTCCTTCATAAAAGTTACCATTTCATTTATTTTCCTGCACCTAAGATATCCTTGCATAATAACATTGTAAGTGACATTGTTTGGAAGACAATTGTTCCCCTCCATTTTTCTAAGCATATCTTTAGCTTCATCTAACAACCCTTTTAGACAAAATCCAGTTATCATTGTATTGTATGTTCTCGCATCCGGAAGCAATCCCATTGAATAAATCTTCTCAAAAATAGCATGAGCTTTATCGAGTTCACCATTTTTACACAATCCATTAATGATAATATTGTAAGATATAATATCAATATTTTCTTTCTTTCCAACCAACTTATTAAAGAGTGACATAGCTTCTTCAACAAGTCCGTACTTAAAATAACCATCAAGCAAAGTGTGATGAGTGCATAAGTCAGGTACGGTCCCCGAAGATAACATCTCACCAAAGAACTTTTTTGCATCGTCTGTTCTTCCAACTTCAAAAAGACCTTGCAAGATAGTAGTGTAGGTAACGATATTAGGTTTTGATCCCTTTTGAGAAATTTCACAAAACAATTGTATGGCCTCATCCACTTTCTTTTTCTTACAGTATCCGTTTATTAGTATGTTATAGCTAAAAATGTCAGGCTCAATGTCCTTATCTATCATGCTATCAAAAATTCTCCTCGCACTATCCACTTGACCACGCAAACAATATCCATCCATTATCGCACTGTGGGTGATTATATTAGGCTCTACACCTTTTCTGACCATGTGTTTCATTATTTCCTCGGCATCTTCGACTTTTCCTTCTTTGCATAGTCCATCTGTTAGTATGTTGAAGCTGCGCACATCTGGATAAATATTGTGGTTCACCATCTCAGAGAACAATATCTTAACTTTTCTCCACTGACCAAGCTTACACAAACCATCAATTATTGAATTATATGTCACTATGTTTGGAGGAATGCCTCTCTGCTTCATCTCATTCAAAAGAGTGATAGCAGCATCTAAGTTTCCATCTTTGCAAAGGGAATCTATGACAATGTTGTAGATATATATGTTGGGCTTAGTGTTCCCTTGTTCCATTAAACGGAGCAAACTTAAAGTTTTTTGAGTGTGGCCCCTTTTGCTAAGCCCATTCATGACGGTTGCATACATGACTTCATCGGGCTCACAAATCTTCTCTCTCACCAACTTCTTGAACAATTCAACTGCATCTTTAAACTTTTTTTCAGCAAATAATCCCCTTATTAGAGTGTTAAAAGTGACGGTATTAAACGGAATGCCATTCTTCAAGTAAATGGGTAACATCGAAAATGCACAATCAACACGATGCATCAGGCAATAACTATTAGTCATGATATTCAAGATGAAATCACTAATTGGGATACCTAATTTCTGCATTTCTCGAAAAAGGGAAAGGGAAGCAGAATAATGCTTCATACTTACCATATTCTTAAACAATTTAGAGAAATCGACAACTGAAGGAAGAGGCTTCATTCTAACCATTTGATGGAAGAGAGTAACAGCATCATCTAAGCACTTGAATTCCTTCCCAAGTTTACAATTGGATTTATTTGTATAAACTCTGACCGAAGCAGAATGAGAAGTAGCCATGAAAGAGAGACCATAAATTCTTCTCATCTTCAGCAGAAAGAGAGAGACAATTGCGCTGTGCCCTAATCCAACCTTTTCCTATTCATAATGTCTTCCTTTTCTTTTTATTTAGCAATTGCAATTTGCACCTCCAAATTAAATGCATTTTTGTGTTTTAAACCATGTGTAAAATTTAATTTATAACTATATATTTTAGGTAAAACCAACTTGTAGTCATAATTATCAATGTCATTTTTATCATATTTTTCTTTTTCTTTTTCGTTCTTTTCTTTCTTTGGTTTTTATTTTTACGGGCAATTTTATCGTAATTGTCAAGTTGATTAAATTATTGCAGTAATTGTTGAAATCGTTCCAACAACTTCAACATAGTTATCGCAACACTCAAACAATTGTTGAAGTTGTTATATCAATTTCGACAGCTTTCTAACAGATAGTAAGATAAAGAAAGAAGAGGAGGAATCAATGAAGGTGAAGATGTTAGTTGTGGCACAGGAGGAGATGGTGGTAATGGCGAGGTGGTGGCAAGGGATAGATAAAACCTTTGTATAAATAATAAAATTTGAGAATTTTAAAACTAGTGTCATAAAATTGTTACTTATTCTCAATAATTAAGATTTGTATCAAAAATTATCACAGAAATACTTGCATTTGTGATATCTCTTATGTCGCATTTTTTGTGCTTGAGTTGTTATTAACATTCAAGTTTTCTTCCTCTTTTATACATTTGTAAATACAATAATTCCAAACATCTCATGCGTCATATTTAAGATCATAAATTTCAAAAAATATTTCAATATATTATACATAATGGTTGCATGATGTTATAATCATAAATTTACGTCTTGAATTTGTATGAGGTCCATCATGTAAATACAATCGTAAATTTTGATTCATATAACATAATATACAAAATTGGTCACACACAAACAAGACTTCAATCTGCCAAGTTGTCCCAACTCTTGCAAGAAGAACCAAACATGCTCTCACTTTCTTGCAACATCATAGATAACATCACTTGTCCCTATTGTCACGGACTTAAACTTTTAACCTCTTCATGACTCTAGATTCTTCCTCCTTAAAGATGATCCATAGATAACATCACTTGTCCTACTTGCAACACCATAGATAACATCTTCGATGGATATCAGTACCATCCTAGCCTGATCAATTATCGGAATGTGCCTAACGAGGTTATATGCCAAGTGACATGCATATGTTAGAAAAACGGAAAGATTTGAAGTGTGAAATGTCATTGTCCTTGAAGAAATATTAGATGCATACTGTTTAGGAGAATGCAGAAAAGTTTCTTCAGGTTATAATGAAGCAAATAGATAAGTCACTTTCAAGGAAGGAGTAATTTCAAGAGGTTGAGAAGGCTATTTAGAAAAGGTAACAAAAATCATTGACACTTAAGTTAGTTCATGGAAACAAAAATTTAGAAACCTTAGCAAATATGCATATTGGCAATATTTAATTGTCAGAAATAATATTTAAAAAGCAAAACATGTTTCATTCTAATAGTCATTAACAAATGTAAGTCTGTACATTCATATCTATACATAATTTTGCCTTTTCCCCACAAAACAAAATAGAAAACCAACCAACCTTTGCTGGTAACAGTACATAGCATGACTAACTATTCTTAAGGAGTTGGAAATAGATCAGAAGCTTAAACAGAGAGATGGTAGAAAAAAATGTCTTCTAGCAACAAACTGATTTCAGCTTTGGAAAGGTGTAATGACTGAAGTGAGCCAATTTTTGGAATGAATGAGGGCTGCAATGCTTTAACCAGACAAGGCCAAATGGAAGAAAAACAGATACATTGGATATAATGCATATTAATTCTAGTTGTTAAATTAATTTCTATATCAGTTTTTATCATGTCAAATTTATCAAAACTAGAGTTTGTGGCATTTGACATTTATGGAAAAAATTATTTATCATGGATCCTTGATGCTGAAATTCACCTTGACGCTAAAGGTCTTGGTGATACTATTAAACAAAATAATAACGCATCAAGTCAAGATAAAGCAAAGGCCATGATTTTTTCTTCGTCATCATATTAATGAAGGATTAAAAATTGAATATTTAACTGTAAAAGACCCTCTTGAATTATGGACTAATTTGAAGGAACGATATCACCACCTAAACCTTACAGTGTTACCAAAAGCCCGATATGACTGGATATACCTTCGAAGTCAAGATTTTAAAACTGTGACAGAGTATAATTCTGCTATCCACAAGGTAAGTTCCATGTTAAAATTATGTGGAGATTCTATCACTGATGATGACTTACTTGAGAAAATTCTTTCCACTTTTCACGCTTCAAATGTGTTTCTACAACAGCAATATCGTGAAAAGGGATTCAAGAAGTCTTCTAAATTAATTACATGCCTACTTGTGGCTGAGCAAAATAATACTTTGCTAATGAAAAATCATGAAGCATATCCCACTGGATCTGCTCCATTCCCTGAAGCGAATGTTGTAGTAGCAAATAATCAGTCTGAATCAAAACAAAATAATTATCGTGGTCGCGACCGTGGCCGTGGTCGTGGACGTGGAGAGGACGTGGTAGAGGACGAAACAATTATCGTCATCATGGAAATAAATATGAGAACAATAAAGTTCCTCAAAATAATCCTTCCAGAGGTAAATCCAATATTTGTCACCGGTGTGGTATGAAGGGTCATTGGGCACGTATATGTCGTACGCCTGATTATTTTGTGAAACTTTATCAAGCCCCTCTCAAAAGAAGAGATAATAATGTGGAGGCGAACTTGAATTTTTGGAATGATGATAATGAAGCAACTCCCTCAAATAAATATGAAGATATTGAGGGAAATCTAGCTTATAAAGATAATGATTTCAGAGATCTACCAAATATTACTCATTTGAAAGCTGAAGACTTTATGAGTATTGATTGAGAAATTGATCATCTAACTAGGATAAATATTATAAAAATAATTACTGTTTTCTTCTTAAGTTTGATATTATGTTGTCTTTCTTAACTCCGCAGAATCAAAAGTGGCCCTAGTTTACAGTCAGATGAATGAACCATTGGGAGCTCGTATAAGAGTTGGTTTGACTGCCCTAACTATGGCGGAATATTTACGAGATGTTAATGAGCAAGACATACTTCTATTTATTGACAATATCTTCCATTTCGTCCAAGCAGGATCCGAAGATCGGCCTTATTGGGTAGAATGCCTTCCGCTGTGGGTTATCAACCGACCCTAAGTACCGAAATGGGTTCTTTACAAGAAAGAATCTTTCAATTTCTTATTTTACTATGTTCAACTCTATGTATTCCTCTATTCGTAGAGTACATTGAATGTACAGAAATGGCTATAACAGAGTTTGTCTTATTCGTATTCACAGCTAGAGAATTGTTTCATAAGGCAGTGCTCTTTATTAAGAGTTTTTATGTTGTTAGTTTTTCACGTTCTTATAATATATCTTTTTATTTATGAAGAATATGGAAATTTCCCAGTCATCAGTTGGATCCAAAATCAATTATGATGATATGTGTCTTATTGATAGTGCCACAACGCACACTATTTTAAGAGATAAAAAATATTTCTCTTATTTGATTATGAAAGAAGCTAATATTAATACAATATCTGATAGTACAAAATTAATTGAAGGATCCGAAAAAGCTAAAGTTGTACTTGTCAGAGGAACAAATTTAACAATTAATGAAGCATTATATTGTAGTAGGTCTCAAAAAAACTTATTTAGTTTCAAAAACATTCGTCAAAATGGTTATCATATTGAGACTACAAATGATGAAAAGAATGAATATCTTTACATTACTACAATAATGTCGGACAAAAAGTTTATACTTGAAAAGTTACCCGCTCTTTCATCCGAATTATACTTCACAAGTATTAGCATGGTTGAAACACATGCCATAGTAAACCAATAGTCCAAACCCCTGAAGGTGTAAAACCAGTTGGCTATAAATGGGTTTTTGTGCGAAAACAAAATGAGAGAAATGAAATTGTAAGATACAAAGCACGCCTTATTGCACAGGGATTCTCTCAAAGACCCCGGGTCAACTATGAGGAAACGTATTCACCTGTTATGGATGGAATAACTTTTCGATATCTCATCAGTCTAGCTGTACATAGAAGTCTTGAAATACATCTAATGGATGTAGTTACAACTTATCTTTATGATTTACTTGATAATGAAATTTACATGAAAATTTCAGAAGGATTAAAATTGTCTGAAGCAAGTACTAAGTCTCGGGAGATGTACTCAATCAAATTGCAAAGATCATTATATGGTCTAAAACAATCAGGGCGTATGGGGTATAATCGCCTTAGTGAGTACTTGATAAATGAAGGTTATATAAATGATATCATTTGTCCATGTGTTTTTATTGAGAAAACGGAATCAGAGTTTGTTTTATTCGCCATTTATGTTGATGACAAAAATCTCATTGGAATCCCTGAAGAGGTCCAAAAGGAGATTGAATATCTAAAGAAAGAATTTGAGATAAAATATCTTGGAAAGACAAAACTTTGTCTAGGTCTGCAAATTGAACATTTAACAGATGAGGTCTTTGTCCACCAATCTGCCTACACTGAGAAAATCTTAAAATGATTTTACATAGACAAAGTATATCCATTAAGTACTCCAATTGTTGTTCGATCACTTGAAGTAGACAAAGATCAATTTCGACCTCCAGAAAAGAATGAAGAACTTCTTGGTCCTGAAGTACCATATTTAAGTGCAATTGTGCACTTATGTATATTGCTAACGCAACCAGGCCTGATATAACATTTTCTGTTAATTTGCTGGCAAGGTATAGTTCATCCCCAACGCGAAGTCATTGGAATGGTATCAAACATATTTTGCGATACCTGAAGGGTACTATTGATATGACTTTGTTTTATATTAACAAAGGTTGTTCAGGCCTTATTGGTTATGCAGATACAGGAGGAACTACTATATCATGGTTGTCACCCCCCGAGAAGGTATCCTAGACGTAACAGGAACTCAAGAACCATTTCTGGCTCCCAAGCGAACCACATAGCCTGATCAGACATTCGTTCATCCATTCAATCAGCGGAAGACTTAAAATAAAGAGAATATTTGGTGGACAAATCCCAAATCTACAATCTAACTCAAGAAAAAAAGGTCATGGGCCAACACATCAAACTTCAATCTTTGTCATTAAAATGGTTTGACAAGAATAAATTCAAGGAAATAAAATACTCAACCGACCCATCACTATCTAATCTATGAAGCCTCTAACACTACTATCTAATTGGTGCCAATGACATGTCCATGACTACCTCAAATCAAAATGAAAAGGGCTAACTCGATGCAAGAATGATATAAGCGGTATCCTCCGGATGTAGGGAAGGACTCACCAATACGCTGAGTGTGTATAGATCCTCAATGGTGCTTTTATTGACGATCTCTTAAACCTGTCTCTACATCATTAAACGATGTAGGTCCAAATGGAGTAGATGGCACTTGAGGTGCCTCCGCATATCTCGTGGGTCGGCCTCTAGCCCTTGCTGGGCGTGCCTCTGACTGTGGCATCCCTGCATTATCAACATTCCTCTGGCTAGCGGTACGTTTAGGAGGCATTATCTGTAACGTATGAACGCACGAATTAGAAAGGAAGTTTCATGGAGTTCAACTCCATCGCACGAATTCAGAGTATGAAAGAAGTGAAACAATTCCTAATGTCCAATAACCTCCTGCTCATAAGTGTGGTGCACAACACACCCATAAACAAGACTCTACTAGACACGGCTTCATAGACTCCCTAGGACACTTGAACTCTGTGCTCTGATACCATGATTGTCACGCCCCGGGAGGGTACCCTAGGCGTAACCGGCACCCGAAGGCCATTTCTGACCTCCGAGCGAACCACTTAGTACAGTCACTTATTCATTCAAGCACATTCTATTAGCAGAAAACTCAATTTAAGAAATACTTCTCATATCATAAGGGCCGAAGGCCAAATATTTACAATCAAGACGATAATCAAAATAGGAATCCTCAAGATGACCGCTCGACCTCCTCACATCTCAGTCTATAAAGCCTCTATTCAAGTCTAAAAGGTGTCAATGACAAGCCCATGGCTACCGACAATCTAAATAAAGAAAAGATAATAAAAAACTGTACAGAAAGGCCCAATATCCTCCGGGAACTAGGAGGACTCACCGACTGGCTGGAAGTGTAAGTGGATCTTCAACGGAGCGCCGATTGATGATCTCTAGTACCTATCTCTGCATCATGAAACGATGTAGGCCAAATGGCGTCAGTACATAGAATGTACGAGTATGTAAAATGGCCGAATACAACGAACATCAAGGAAGAATAAATCAACCAACTCAGGAGCTCAACTCAAAAGGAATGACAACTCAATCAAATGTCCTAAGTCTAAACAAGAGTGTGATTTAGACTGGACCAATCATATACAATTCAACTCAATCTAACTCAGAGTGCTATCAAAACTTATTTGGGAGTTTCTCTTAACCAACAACCAACACTTATGAGCCAGTGAAGGTACAACGAAACAACGTCGTTGCCACGCCCATTCATACCTTGCCAGGGCATGAACGACAAACACTCATGGATCCAATCCAACCAGGTCCTATAATGTCAGGACAAATGCTCTCGGGAAAGCATCCGACTTTAACGGTTCAATCCCCCCTACGTTTGGCAACACAGGTATTGAGTTCGAGTATGGACTATACTCTTGCCCAATTCGGTGCTCGATACTCCTCCCAAGACTCAATGCTCATAAAACTCCATCAACTCAACTCAATCAACTCATATCACAAGTCTCATTACAACCTTGTCGACTCATCAACTTTATCACAATCAAATCTCAATCTCAATGCTCAATCTCAATCATATCTTCAAGGAAGCTTTAAATGCACATATATAACATCATCTAGATATAAAATCAATCATTACCTCTATCTATTTCAGAAAAAAAAATCTTTGTGACTCATCACATCTCCAAGACTTCAAATCGACATTCTTATAATAGGCAACATTTTTAAGAAAATAGTATACTCTATAGAATCTATATAATTAACAAGACCAACAAAACATATTTAACAACTCATTTCCTCATCATCTCATACTTACATAAGGGCTTATTTTAGGAATCTCTTAGCTCAATAACATTGACACATAAATACTTAAATAAGATGGAAACAAAACTCATTCAAACATGTACCATACCAAGAAACTCCATTTTTATGGATATCTAACCTCAACACAAGAATAGGGCACATGGGTAGACTCAACCCATGTTTTGGTTAGCCTTACATACCTTAGTGAAGACTTTGAAGAAACCTTAATGTTGGGTCTTCAATGGGAGCTTGAGGTCTTGAAGCTCTTGGACTCCTTTTTGGTTGGAAATAGAGAAGAAGAGAAGAGAGAAGGGAGAGGAGCTAAGGCTTTTTCTAGAGAGAGAATGGGGCTGAAGAAAAATGGTCCCAAAATATACAAGGTTTGTGTATATATAATTTGGGAAATTTCCCAAATTGCCCTTCCTCTAAATTCTGAAAATTAGGCAAAAATGCTCTTGGCGCGATAGTGGCGCGTCGCGCCCTTACAGCGCCAAGGCCAATTACGCCTAAAACCTGCACAACCTTTAGTGGCGCGTCGGGCCAGGGACCAAACTACTGAGGCATGTTTCTGGCGCGATAGTGGCGCGTCGCGCCCTTACAGCGCCAAGCCTATTGCTCCAAATTCTTGGAATTTGGCCTGAAAAACCCTGCACACTTTTAGTGGCGCATCGCGCCAAGGACCAAACTACTGAGGCATGTTTTTGGCGCGATGGTGGCGCGTTGCGCCCTTACGGCGCCAGGGCCATTTCCCCAGCAGTGGTAACCCAGGCTAAAATGAAATCCCTGTCGTGCTAGTTCGTCTTCGGATCGTCATATCTTTTAGCCCCAAACTCCAAAATCTATGTTCTTGGTGGCGTTGGAAAGAAGACTCGACGACCTTTAATTTGATAGGTCGTGGGCCACCCGGATTGACGTATTTCAAACGATAAGGTCATTGAAAGTCGACCCTTACGTGAACTCGTCCTAAACTTAGCCACGACGGATCTTTTGGACTTAGCTCGGTCCTAGGGGTCCTCAATGACCCCACATCACCTCCAACGCTCTTAAACTCCTCAGGGACTCATCTTAACTCAAGCACGTACTTCGAAATAAATATGATGGGCCCCACACATGTACAAAGAAGGCCCGAATCTTAGGAAAAATTTTGAGGGGTGTTACATTATCTCCCCCTTGGGATCATTCGTCCTCGAATGACGAGCAACTAAGAATAGACTCGGGGTACAAATCACAATCAAAATTCAGTCATTCAATCAATCAAATTCTCAATCAAATATCAATCAAAACTCAAAAAGGTACGAATGAATTCGAGTCAAGGAAGTAGTCATTACCTTCAATGCTCTCCTCGGTAGGCACGAATAGATGTGGGTATTTAGACTTCATGGCTTCCTCCGCTTCCCACGTGGCTTCCTCAACAAATTGATTCCTCCACAGGACTTTGACTGAGGCGACCTCTTTGTTCGTCAATTTGCGGATTTGGCGATCAAGGATTTGGATTGGGACCTCCTTATAGGATAAGCTATCCTTAATTCCAACGCTCTCAATAGGGACTACCAACGAGGGATCGCCCAAGCACTTTTTCAACATTAAAACGTGGAACATCGGATGAATAGAAGCTAGTGCTGAGGGTAGGTCCAGCTCATAAGCGACACTCCTGATCCGCCTTAAAATTTGGTACGGGCCAATGTATCGAGGACTAAGTTTCCCCTTCTTTACAAACCTCATGACCCCCTTCATGGGTGACACTTTCAAATACACCCAATCATCCACCTCAAACTCTAAGTCTCTCCTCCTCACATCGGTGTACGATTTTTGGTGACTTTGGGCTGTCTTTAGCCTCTCTCGGATAACTCGTACCTTCTCCATGGCTTGATGGACGAGGTCAGGCCCAATCAACTCGGCTTCACCAACTTCAAACCACCCAATGGGCGATCTACACCTCCTCCCATACAAGGCTTCATAAGGAGCCATTTGAATGCTTGCATGGTAGCTATTGTTATACGCAAACTCTATGAGAGGCAAGTAATCATCCCAATTTCCCTTGAAGTCCAGCACACATGCCCTCAATATATCCTCTAATATTTGAATTGTGCGCTCTGCTTGGCCGTCTGTCTGGGGGTGGAAGGCTGTACTCAAGTTCACCCTCGAACCTAATCCCTTCTGAAAGGATTTCCAAAATTGGGAAGTGAATTGGGCTCCTCTGTCTGAGATGATAGACAAAGGGACCCCATGCAATCTAACGATCTCATGTATGTACAACTTCGCATAATCTTCTGCGGTGTCAGTAGTCTTAACCGTCAAGAAGTGAGCTGATTTCGTCATTCTATCCACAATTACCCAAATAGAATCATGTTGCTTTCGGGACTTCGGCAAGCCTATAATAAAGTCCATGTTGATCATCTCCCACTTCCATTCTGGAATTTCTATGTTTTGGGCTAGACCACATGGTCTCTGATGCTCAACCTTCACTTGTTGACAATTCGGGCATTTGGAAACGAATTCCGCAATATCCTTCTTCATCCCGCTCCACTAGTAGATCTCCCTCAAGTCATGGTACATTTTCGTGGAACCGGGATGAATAAAGTATCTAGAACTATGCGCTTCGGCCATAATCCTCTTCCGAACATCATCAACATCCGGCACGCACAATCTATTTTGGTACCGTAACACACCATCTCCCCCTTGGGTAAAAACCATTACCTCTTGTTTGTGAACGCCTCCCTTCAATTGGAGAAGGACGGGATCTTGGTCTTGCTTCTCCTTCACCTCTGCCATAAGTGAGGACGTAGGCCCATCCTGAATGGTAACTCCGCCTTCATTATTCTCTTACAGATGAACTCCCAATCGGGCTAATCTGTGTACCTCCTTCGCCAATTCCCTCTTTCCTTCCTCCACGTGGCTAGTGCTACCCATGGACAACCTGCTAAGAGCATCAGCAACAACATTAGCTTTACCTGGATGGTAGAGGATGCTCATATCATAGTCCTTGAGTAGCTCAAGCCATCTCCTTTGCCTAAGGTTGAGTTCCTTCTGGCTAAAGATGTATTGCAAGCTCTTGTGATCGGTGAATACATCGATATGCACTCCATACAGGTAGTGGCGCCAGATTTTAAGTGCAAACACCACAGCCGCCAGCTCAAGGTCATGAGTTGGGTAATTCCTCTCATGAAGCTTAAGCTGTCTTGAAGCATAGGCTATCACCTTCCCCATTTGCATCAACACACAACCCAAACCAATTCTGGAGGCATCACAATAAATCACAAAACCTTCTGTTCCATCGGGCAAGGTTAGAACAGGAGCAGTGGTTAGATTGGTCTTCAATTTCTGGAAACTCTCCTCACAAGCATCAGACCATTGGAACTTAGCCTTCTTTTGGGTCAGCTTAGTCAATGGTGATGATATGGATGAGAATCCCTCTACAAACCTTCGATAGTACCCGGCCAAGCCCAGAAAGCTCCTTATCTCTGTTGGGGATGTGGGTCTAGGCCAATTCTTCACAGCTTCTATTTTCTGAGCATCCACCTGAATACCATCTCCAGATACAATGTGGCCTAGGAAGGCCACCGATGCAAGCCAAAATTCATATTTAGAGAACTTTGCATACAATACCTGGTCCCTCAAAGTTTGTAGAACGACTCTAAGATAATAGGCGTGCTCCTCTTCATTCTTGGAGTAAACCAGAATATCATCTATGAATACAATCACAAACATATCAAGATACGGTTTGAATATTCGGTTCATGAGATCCATAAAAGCGGCAGGAGCATTAGTCAACCCAAAAGACATGACCAAAAATTCAAAGTGGTCATAACGAGTCCGGAAAGCAGTCTTCGGAATATCGCATTCTCTCACCTTCAACTGGTGGTAGCCGGATCTCAAGTCTATCTTTGAGAAACAAGTGGCACCTTGAAGTTGGTCAAATAAGTCATCTATTCTGGGGAGAGGGTATTTGTTCTTCACAGTGACTTTATTCAACTGCCTGTAGTCGATACACATTCTAAGGGACCCATCCTTCTTCCGCACAAATAGGACCGGAGCACCCCATGGCGAGACACTCGGCCTAATGAATCCCTTATCTAACAAGTCCTTCAGCTGCTCCTTCAACTCGGCCGAAGCCATTCTATATGGGGGAATTGAGATAGGCTGGGTATCAGGAAGAACATCAATCCCGAAGTCGATCTCCCTATCAGGAGGGACTCCAGGCAGATCTTCAGGAAAGACATCCGGAAACTCGTTGACAATCGGAACCGACTCAAGGGATGGAGACTCAATGTTGTCATCTTTCACTCGTACAAGGTGATAGATACACCCTTTTGAGATTAGCTTCCTGGCCCTAAGGTATGAAATAAACTTACCCTTAGGCGCAATAGGACTACCCCTCCATTCTATGACAGCCTCATTCGGGAATCTGAATGTGACAATTTGAGTTCTACAATCAATAGAGGCATAGCAGACATAAAGCCAGTCCATACCAAGGATCACGTCGAAATCAACCATGTCTAACTCAACCAAGTCAGCCAAGGTGTCCCTGTGATGAATTGACACAGTGCAATCTCTATAAACTCTCTTAGCTAAGACAGAATCACCGACAGGAGTGGCCACACAAAAGGCTCAAGAAGACGTTCAGGGATTTTATTGAACTTACTAGCCACATAGGGAGTTACAAAAGATAAGGTGGCACCTGTATCCATCAATACATAACAATCAAAGGAAGAGACTCGAATCATACCCGTCACGACGTTTGGAGAGTTCTCCTGATCTTGGCGACTACCCATGGCATATAAGCAGTTTGTACCTCCACTCGTACCTGAAGTAGCGCCCCTCTGATTTCCTCTAGCTGGTGGTGCGATGGCAGAGAACTGGGCCCTGTTCCCCCATGTTGGACACTCCCTCAGAAGATGGCCCATTTGGCCGCATTTATAGCAACCAACCCTTCCTGCTCTGCATTCTCCCAAGTGGAGCCTACCACACTTGCCGCATGGTGGCTTTCCCTTCGAACCCTGACTTATACTAGCCGGGGATTGAGAAACCTGGGGTCTGAAATTCTGGCAACTTTGTCCCTGCCGATCATACCTGTCCTGCGGCATCGGTGCGCTGGCGGTAGATGAGGCATAGGTGGAAGGCCTCTTCTGGAAGAAGGACCTGTTGCCCTTGCTTTGCCTCTGCTCATTCTCATGCCCAGATGACCTTGCCTTTTTGCTCAGGTGCTCTTCTCTGTCTTTCCTCTTCTCCTCCTCTACCTGTTGAGCATATACCATTAATCTGGAAAGGTCCATATCCGAGATCAACAATGCTGCCTTGCATTCCTTCTTCACATGCCTCCCTAATCCGGAGACAAACTTCCTCATCTTCGACCTCACATCAGGAATCATTTCTGGAGCATACCTGGACAGCTGGATGAACCTTAGGCCATACTCCTTAACCGACATACCTTCCTGCTTCAGATTAACAAATTCCTCCACCTTCGCTTCCCTCAATTCTCGGGGAAAGAAGTGGTCAAGAAAAGCCCCCTCGAATTCATCCCATCTAGCAGGTTCAGCATCTTCACCCCTACTCTGCTCCCATTGGTTATACCAAATGTTTGCCACATCTTTGAGTTGATAAGATACCAACTCGACCCCCTCGATTTCTGTAGCGTGCATAGCTTTTAGAATCTTCCACATTTCATCAATGAAATTCTGGGGATCTTCATCAACCTTAGAACCCGTAAATGCCGGTGGGTTCATCCTCAGAAAGTCTCTAATTCTAGTAGCAGCAGATGGCTCCTAGGAACTAGAGCTGAGAGTCGGCAAACTTTAATTGCCGCCTCGGGCGGCCATTAGTTGAGTGAGCATGGCAATTGCCCCTCGAAATTCAGCTTCTGATGTGGGTGCAGGTGGAGTAGATGGCACTTGAGGTGCCTCCGCATATCTCGTGGGTCGGCCTCTAGCCCTTGCTGGGCGTGCCTCTGACTGTGGCATCCCTGCATTATCAACATTCCTCTGGCTAGCGGTACGTTTAGGAGGCATTATCTGTAACGTATGAACGCACGAATTAGAAAGGAAGTTTCATGGAGTTCAACTCCATCGCACGAATTCAGAGTATGAAAGAAGTGAAACAATTCCTAATGTCCAATAGCCTCCTGCTCATAAGTGTGGTGCACAACACACCCATAAACAAGACTCTACTAGACACGGCTTCATAGACTCCCTAGGACACTTGAACTCTGTGCTCTGATACCATGATTGTCACACCCCGGGAGGGTACCCTAAGCGTAACCGGCACCCGAAGGCCATTTCTGACCTCCGAGCGAACCACTTAGTACAGTCACTTATTCATTCAAGCACATTCTATTAGCAGAAAACTCAATTTAAGAAATACTTCTCATATCATAAGGGCCGAAGGCCAAACATTTACAATCAAGACGATAATCAAAATAGGAATCCTCAAGATGACCGCTCGACCTCCTCACATCTCAGTCTATGAAGCCTCTATTCAAGTCTAAAAGGTGCCAATGACAAGCCCATGGCTACCGACAATCTAAATAAAGAAAAGACAATCAAAAACTGTACAGGAAGGCCCAATATCCTCCGGGAACTAGGAGGACTCACCGACTGGCTGGAAGTGTAAGTGGATCTTCAACGGAGCGTCGATTGATGATCTCTAGTACCTATCTCTGCATCATGAAACGATGTAGGCCAAATGGCGTCAGTACATAGAATGTACGAGTATGTAAAATGGCCGAATACAACGAACATCAAGGAAGAATAAATCAACCAACTTAGGAGCTCAACTCAAAAGGAATGACAACTCAATCAAATGTCCTAAGTCTAAACAAGAGTGTGATTTAGACTGGACCAATCATATACAATTCAACTCAATCTAACTCAGAGTGCTATCAAAACTTATTTGGGAGTTTCTCTTAACCGACAACCAACACTTATGAGCCAGTGAAGGTACAATGAAACAACGTCGTTGCCACGCCCATTCATACCTTGCCAGGGCATGAACGACAAACACTCATGGATCCAATCCAACCAGGTCCTATAATGTCAGGACAAATGCTCTCGGGGAAGCATCCGACTTTAACGGTTCAATCCCCCCTACGTTTGGCAACACAGGTATTGAGTTCGAGTATGGACTATACTCTTGCCCAATTCGGTGCTCGATACTCCTCCCAAGACTCAATGCTCATAAAACTCCATCAACTCAACTCAATCAACTCATATCACAAGTCTCATTACAACCTTGTCGACTCATCAACTCTATCACAATCAAATCTCAATCTCAATGCTCAATCTCAATCATATCTTCAAGGAAGCTTTAAATGCACATATATAACATCATCTAGATATAAAATCAATCATTACCTCCATCTATTTCAGAAAAAAAAATCTTTGTGACTCATCACATCTCCAAGACTTCAAATCGACATTCTTATAATAGGCAACATTTTTAAGAAAATAGTATACTCTATAGAATCTATATAATTAACAAGACCAACAAAACATATTTAACAACTCATTTCCTCATCATCTCATACTTACATAAGGGCTCATTTTAGGAATCTCTTAGCTCAATAACATTGACACATAAATACTTAAATAAGATGGAAACAAAACTCATTCAAACATGTACCATACCAAGAAACTCCATTTTCATGGATATCTAACCTCAACACAAGAATAGGGCACATGGGTGGACTCAACCCATGTTTTGGTTAGCCTTACATACCTTAGTGAAGACTTTGAAGAAACCTTAATGTTGGGTCTTCAATGGGAGCTTGAGGTCTTGAAGCTCTTGGACTCCTTTTTGGTTGGAAATGGAGAAGAAGAGAAGAGAGAAGGGAGAGGAGCTAGGGCTTTTTCTAGAGAGAGAATGGGGCTGAAGAAAAATGGTCCCAAAATATACAAGGTTTGTGTATATATAATTTGGGAAATTTCCCAAATTGCCCTCCTCCAAATTCTGAAAATTAGGCAAAAATGCTCTTGGCGCGATAGTGGCGCATCGCGCCCTTACAGCGCCAAGGCCAATTACGCCTAAAACCTGCACAACCTTTAGTGGCGCGTCGCGCCAGGGACCAAACTACTAAGGCATGTTTCTGGCGCGATAGTGGTGCGTCGCGCCCTTACAGAGCCAAGCCTATTGCTCCAAATTCTGGGAATTTGGCCTGAAAAACCCTGCACACTTTTAGTGGCGCGTCGCGCCAGGGACCAAACTTCTGAGGCATGTTTCTGGCGCGATAGTGGCGCATAGCGCCCTTACGGCGCCAGGGCCATTTCCCCAGCAGTGGTAACCCAGGCTAAAATGAAATCCCTGTCGTGCTAGTTCGTCTTCGGATCGTCATATCTTTTGGCTCCGAACTCCAAAATCTACGTTCTTGGTGGCGTTGGAAAGAAGACTCGACGACCTTTAATTTGATAGGTCGTGGGCCACCCGGATTGACGTCTTTCAAACGATAGGGTCATTGAAAGTCGACCCTTACGTGAACTCGTCCTAAACTTAGCCACGACGGATCTTTTGGACTTAGCTCGGTCCTAGGGGTCCTCAATGACCCCACATCACCTCCAACGCTCTTAAACTCCTTAGGGACTCATCTTAACTCAAGCACGTACTTCGAAATAAATACGATAGGCCCCACACATGTACAAAGAAGGCCCAAATCTTAGGAAAAATTTTGAGGGGTGTTACATCGTGGTCTACCCAGTTCATTATATTCTAGGAGATATGGTCGTTTGAAGTTGACCCTAATACTAACTCATCCCAAAACTTAATCGATTGGAGTTCTTTGGACTCGACTTGGTGTTAGAGATCCCTTATGACCCCAATACACATCTAACACTCTTTAATTACTTAGAAACTCACCCTAACTTATGCACACTCTTCACAATAATTGGGTTCGACCCTGCACGAATACAAGAAAGGTCCGAATCTTAGGGAAGAATTTTAGGGGATGTTACAATGACAATCTACAAATGAGTCTATTGTTGCTACTTCTTCAAATCATGCTGAAATAATAGCAATTCATGAAGAAAGTAGGGAATGTGTGTAGTTAAGATCGATGGTACAATTCATTAAAGAAAGATGTGGCCTGAAAAATGATGTCCAAGTACCCACAATTATATTCGAAGATAATGTCGCGTGCATAGCTCAATTAAAAGGTGGCTTCATAAAATGAGACAGAACGAAACATATTTCACCAAAATTATTCTTCACACATGATCTTCAGAAGAATGGTGATATTGATGTACAACAAGTTCGTTCAAGTGATAATCTTGCAGATTTATTCACAAACGCATTACCAACATCAACTTTTGAGAAGTTAAGATATAAAATTGGAATGCGCCGTCTCCAAAATATCAAATGATGTTTTCATCAGGGAGGAGTAAAATACGCGTTACACTCTTTTTTTCTTAACCAAGGTTTTGTCCCACTGAGTTTTTCTGGTAAGGTTTTTTAACGAGGCAGCATTCAAGGCGTATTACCAGATGTGAATACTCTTTTTTCTTTCACTAGGCTTTTTCTTACTGGGTTTTTCCTAGTAAGGTTTTAACGAGACACAACATCTATGAGGATTCAGAATTACTATATAAATTATTTCTTGTAAAGTTTTTTTTACATGTGAATATCCAAGGAGGAGTGTTAGAAAGTGAATGTCCATTTCCATGTGGGACCCACCCACTTAGGAAAATACGAAGACAAAGTAAATTTGCCATCTTTTGCACTTGCAAATTGCCCACTTTTCGTGGCACTTTGCATACCTGTTCTATCTATATATATATGCCATCTTTGGCATTAAGGAATGATATAGACACAGAGATAATATACTCTCCAATTTCCTCTCTTTCTCTATTTTCATCCCTATCTCCCTTTTAATTAATTTGCCAAGTTAATTTTATTTTACAACAAAGTTCAACAAATGATGAGTTTTTTCAGCCCCAAAGACGTAAAAGAGAATAAGCATTGAAAGCTTCAGATATGAACTTCATATCGGTTCATCTGATTTTTCACAAGTCTGAAAAATAACAGGATACGACTGAGTTGCTGTTACACAAGTGAATAGGTCTGTATTAAGCCCAAAATGGTCAAAAACTCATCCAAGTAAATTCAAAATAGAAGCTATATAAGTAAGGCTTCAAATTCTGACTGAAAACGTAAGTTCTCCAACATCAAAATTTCAACATATTGATGAAATATATTTCTTCAAAAAATATTTTAGGTTTTCCACAAATACATAATTAATCATGAAGGTAAACCACTCATGCAGATACAACCACCATTCCTTGTTGCCGCTCCAATGCAACCACAACAAGATACTATTACATGAACTGCTCCAATACCAATAAACAAATATATGAACCTGCAACATAACAAATAGGTCAATTAGTTTTCCGGAGAATAGGGGTGGAGGGAGAGTATTAGGTTCAGGTTCGGATGAACCCAATAGCTATTTGCTTAGACCCTGTACTTGTGCTTGATTGAATATGTATTAATATTCCCAAAGCACATTCATATTACACTGGGAGGTGGAAGAAATCTCCTATTCGGGGTAAGACGGATGGATATGGAACAGGCAATTCAAGGAGCAATTTCCCAAAATTTCAGCTTTGCAACAGTAGAAGTGTATTAGTCTACACAAGGATAAAACATAAACCTTTGGAAAGAAGGTGTAGTGACTGTGAAAGGGAGGAATCAGCCAATTTTTCAAGTGATTGAAGGATGTCAAGGGCTGAAAGCAGAACCAGAAAAGGCTGAATAGAAATCCGGCGTTTTCCTTATAAAATCAGGCTACAAGGTATTCTCCCAAAGTAGTAGGCAACATCATGTAAGGCTTGGGAAATTTATATGGAGTGACAAAGCCCCTTACAAGGTTGAATGCTTCACATGGCTACCGGCAAGAGAAACATGTTTGACACAACACAACTTATAAAGAAGAGGAATGATAATTTGAAACAGGTATATCCTCTGTAAAGAAAGGTTACGACATATGCAGCTCCTTTTTGGTACATGTTTTTGACATTAGTTGAACTAAAATGGTGCATGTTGAGAACTCTGAAAGAACTGTTGGTGAGTTGGAAAAGGTACGATATCAAATAGATCCAGAACACAGGATCAGCAAAGTTGTTATGATCTGGAAGGAAAGGTGAAAAGGAGAATATTTGTAATTTAAAATATCAATGTATTTCATTTTTAGGTGTAAGACCGCAAAATGTACAGGAGGCTGATAGACTATGTTGCAAAGTATTTAAGCTTAGCTTCACTAAAAAAAGGCTAGAGGTTTGAGAAATGAAGAAAAAACTAACACCTGTCACCAATTGCATCACTTTCGTACTTCAGTTTCTGGTGCGACCGTGATGAGCTTGTTCTACAACCCACACAAACAAACTTGACATCATTGTAAATGAACCATTAGTGCCTTTACCCTTGTCTCTCAAAATGTCAGATATTGTAGTGCTTTCAAAACCATGTTCTTCCATACGAGCAGCTGAGGTCGATTCATGTCATGAAAACATAAGTGGCTGCATTAGTGGATTCACTAAGTAGACAGGTCATAGAACAACATTCTTGAGTACATTTCCATGAAAAATGATTTGCTTGAATTTCTCCTTGCACTTTGCCTATGAACACCATATTTTGGATTCAGAAAGATAACAGTTCAAATTTGGCTACAACAGCTAAGCTCTTGCTCTTACGACTAAAAGTACATATACTGCATAATCAATTTCTCTTCAATCCAATAGGAGCTTATATCACAGATATTGTCAGTCATAAATGTACATACATTTAAAGAATGTCTCCACAACATAAAGCACCTTTATTTCAAGTATCCCACGAAAGATCTACCAAATTTTGAATATAATTAGTGGATTAAAGATACATCTGGGAAAATATTCAACAAATAGATACAACATCTTAGATTTTGTCATTCAATCCAAAAATGAAAAAAAAAAACTATTATCTTATAGAGAAATATTTTTTGTAGAAATGGTCTCCTTCTGAATGATGTGATTGACTCAAGAGTGTTTGTCTTCCGTAATGGTAGTTCTCTCCTCAAACCCATGGATCTCACTATGTGTTCTTTATGTTCTTTAACAATCAAATACTAGACCAACAATTATTACATTTGAAGCCTATTCTGCTCTATTAGTAAACATTTTCATTCTTCAGAAATCAAGCCTAGCTAACATCCTTGGATAAATAGAGAAACAGTTCCAAAGTGTAGTAAAGGAAGAAAAGCGCTCACTCTCAACAGTGAAAAAAACATTTCTTTAATTCCTATACACAAAAGAAAGCATTTTTAGAGTTACATATCTTTGAAATTGCGGTTACTTCACTTGTTTGAGGCAGAAATTTACTTTGGTATTGTTTCTGCTTCCTAGAATTTGATCCTCAATGCGAATGAAATTATGGATAATTCCTTAAGCTGGGAAGAGCTAGCTTCTCTAAAGAGTCTTATGGTTATTTCACTGAACCAAAACCAGTAAGTCCCACTTATTCCACATATCATATATTCCTTTCATCAGCATACTACTCTCCAAGCTGAATGAGATTCGCCAATATGTTGCGTCATCTCTATATAATTGAAGTTCACATGTATTCTTTTCTGCACCATCAAATGATGGTTATATCAAACATGTATGTACATTCGAGTATGAGGGACAGTAATTGCAATGTCATAGTTCTCATTTACGGTATTGTTTTGATAAAATTAAAGTATGAAAACTGAAGTATATCAATGAGTAATATAAGTTGTTGAATTTGGAGTACTCAAATGTTACGTTGCATAATTGGAATGTTAATCATTCCAAGTTTTCCTTCTACATGCAGTTTGAAACTAAATTTTAAAATTCGCTCACAGTTTTTTTCTGTCTAATATACTTGTTTTCGTTGCCTTTTTATGGGTATTTGTTTGTAACAAGTTACTTTCAGAATAGTCGAATACTTGTGAAAACATATTTGAAAAATTGTCAATTGTCATGGTTTGCCAAATGTTTGAATAGGTTTGCTTTTACATATCAATCTATAGTCTATTCTAACCAGTAATTTGATGTTGTCAATTTCTATGTTGACTCAATTTGTTTCCACAAAAATATTATAAAGCTTTAAATCGGCTTTTAAAGTATTCAGTTTTAACTTTTAAGTGCTGAATTGGTTATCAGAGACCCCCTTTGCTGAAGTTTAAAAACCACTCCAATGTGTAAGATTATCAGTTAAGACAGTTAGACGATGGATATGGATACAAGTCCAAATTCTGCTTTTGGCAGAAGGGAGAGACCAATTCTTCATGCTTGTCGTGCTTGGTGGATTGTAAATTGTACCAAGGAAAATATAATAATAAAACAAACATGTATGAAAACTGAATAAAAGCCGTCTATCGTCGCTATTAAATTTTCAGTCAGTGACATTCAGATGTTGTTTTGTGTTACAATTTATTTTCTGATACGGCTTACTCTGTTTACCAACCTCAATCATTTATCACATGCCATTATTTCGTATAATGGTTTCTTGTATGGTTGTATCAAGTAGTCGTCTTCTTGGTATGCAGCATAGCAACACTGCCTCCTGAGGTCGGCACTTTGACCAGTCTGAGACAACTTCATATTGCACATAACGAGTTAACAGGTCTCCCATCTGAGATAGGTCTGCTGACCAGCCTTGAGGTCCTGAAAGTTAACAACAACAGGTAATTTGAAGCACTGAAACAAAAAAAAGATATTTCAATGTACGTCTATCATGATATTTAGTGTTACTTTATTGTTCCCAGTCCTCCTTTTCTGGAGGACGTTGATGTTTTGGAGTCTGTTGATTTTCTTTTTGATCTTTTATTTTTCTTTGAAGTGACAAGGACCTAAGTTAGGTTCATAAGCTTAATCTTTCAATTGCAGGATTCACTCTATTCCGGAAAGTATAGGGGGTTGTGCTTCTCTTATTGAGGTAAACAGGGGCTTATTTTCCTTTACCCACTTGTCTTCTTCTCTTTCATTAACTGGAATCATGAAATCCAAAATATAAGAAGAAACAAGTTCCAGCATTTATTGTTTCCTGTGATTTTATTGCCTATATACAGTAACATGATTCTATATGGTGTAGGTTGATCTTTCATCTAATCTTTTGGTAGAGCTGCCAGAAACAATTAGCAAACTAAAGGTCTTAAAGGTCTGTCTTCATCTATATGCGTTTGCATTTTTCGTTTTTCCCTTTTGAAGTCCTTCTGTAAAGATACCACTTCAGTTTTTTTATGCAATATAGAAAATTCTTGTTCTTATATAAATACCGTACAGAAAAGAACTTGCAAACATCTAGTGAAATTAACTAGATATGCTCAAGTACTGGTTGTTAGACATTGGTAAACAATGTAACATAGTTATCTAAGACAGAGCATAGCCTGGATGGACATGTATGCATCGGCTCTTGAACATTCAGCTATGACATTTTAAACCAAACTAGGGGATTTAGTGCCATAATCTGCTGGACCAACACCATTTGTTTGGCTAAAAGCACAGCACGTGATAGGTAAAACTTAATCATGGGTAAGTGAAAAATGTGTATATGAGAGAGACATTTTACATTCATTAGTTTGGTTGTAGCACTTGGCGCTAGTAAGTTTATACCACACATTATAGGGACATGTCACGAGTTTGAATGCTGCCACAGACAAAAGCCTAGTATCTAAGTGGAGAAGGATAGATGGTAGGCCCATTATCATATAGTTACGAACTGTGTGCCAACAAACTCCCAGGGATCTCTCAATTATCAAAAGGGGAAAAGAGTTGTTCTCTTTGCAAGATATGACACAAGTTTCTCCAGTAAACAATGTTTTCTGAAACATCTAACATCATGTGATGGCCTCTTTTACCTGACAGCATGCTTTTGCCCCAATTATTTGCATGGTTCATGTTCTGATTACTGGTGCAGGCACTTTATCTCAGAAACAACGGGCTCAGATCCCTTCCTAGCAGCATTTTTAAACAGTGCTGCAAACTCTCTACACTAGCATCTTTTGATTCAAAAGCAAGGAAATACTAGATTTGAACTTTTCGGTTTAATTATACCCTTTTCGCTTTACTTTTGATTCAAAATAGACTGAACTTTAGCAGTTCCTCTGCTAAAAACAAGGAAATATTAGATCTGGTCCACTTTGATGTCTGGCAAGCACCGGTGGAGTCCGTAGAAGGAGCGAAATATTTTGTGTCATTTATTGACAATTTCTCCAGGAGAAGTTGGGTGTATCCAATCAAGAGTAAGACAGATGTTTTTCCAGTTTTCAAACAGTTCAAAGCGCGGGTGGAACTTGAATATGAGAAAAAGATCAAGTGTTTAAGGACAGATAATGGAGGAGAATACACTGGTGATGAATTTGATAACTTCTGTAATCAAGAAGGTATTAAAAGGCAGTTCATGGTGGCATATACTCTACAACAAAATGGAGTAGCAGAGCGGATGAACAGAACCTTGTTGGAACGAACAAGAGCTATGTTGACAATTGCAGGGTTGGAAAAACAATTCTGGGCAGAAGCAGTCAAAACCGCCTGTTATGTGATCAATCGGTCACCATCAATCGCAATTGATCTAAAAACGCCAATGGAGATGTGGACAGGAAAACCAGATGATTATTCTCTCTAACATATATTCGGAAGTCCTACTTATGTTGTGTACAACACCCAAGAAAAATCGAAGTTGGATCCAAAATCTAGGGAATGCATTTTCTTAGGGTTTGCTGATGGAGTCAAGGAGTATCGCTTGTTGGATCCCACTACCCGCAAGGTGGTAATCAGCAGGAATGTTGTATTTGTTGAAAATAAGATACAAGCAAAAGAAGGTAGCACTTCAAAAGAAAAATCACAGACTACTACAGTTGAAGTTAAAGAAATAGAAGAAGTCCAGTTTCTTCTGAAGCAGCACCAGAGCACAAAGAACAAGAGCAAGTTGAGATCAAAACTCCACAAGTTCGAAGGTCAACTAGGGAGAGAAGAGAACCATCTTGACACTCAGATTATTCTATGGAGAGCAATATTGCATACTGTCTATTAACAGAAGATGAAGAACCTTCAACTTTTTACGAGGCTATGAAAGGCCAAGAATCATCTCTGTGGATGACAGCAATGCAAGAACAAATTGAAGCTCTTCATAAAAATAAAACAAGAGATCTTGTTCAATTACAACAAGGAAGGAAGGCTATTGGAAACAAATGGGTCTACAAGATCAAACGCAACGGTAACGATCAAGTGGAGAAGTATCGTGCAAGATTGGTGGTAAAGGATTCGCTCAGAAAGAAGGTATAGACTTCAATGAGATATTTTCTACGGTGGTCCGACTCACAACAATTTGAGTGGTCCTGGCGATGTGTGCTATATTTGACTTGTACTTAGAGCAGTTAGATGTCAAAACTGAATTTCTTCATGGAGAGCTTGAAGAAGAAATTTACATGCTCCAACCAGAAGGTTTTGAAGAACAGGGAAAAGAAAACTTGGTTTGCAGGTTGAACAAATCTCTATATGGTCTCAAACAGGCGCCGAGGTGTTGGTATAAGAGATTTGATTCCTTCATTATAAGCCTTGGATACAACAGACATAGTTCAGATCCTTGTGTTTATTACAAGAGATTTGGTGATAACGATTTTGTTATTTTGCTGTTGTATGTTGATGACATGTTGATAGCATTCCCCAACAAAGATCGTCTCACAAATTTAAAGGCACAGTTGGCTAGGGAGTTTGAAATGAAGGACTTAGGACAAGCAAATAAGATTCTAGGGATGCAAATTCACCGAGATAGAAATAATATGAAGATTTGGCTTTCTCAAAAGAACTACTTGAAGCTTCAAGATTCAAGACTGTAAGTCAATTTCTACCCCACTTCCTATTAATTTCAAGTTATCCTCAAGTATGAGTCCTAGCAATGAAGCAGAGAGGATAGAGATGTCTCGAGTAGCGTATGCATCAGTAGTGTGTGAAGTTTAATGTTCGCCATGGTATGTACAAGACATGACATTGCACAAGCAGTGGGAGTGATCAGTCAATACATGGCTAATACTGGTAAAGAGCATTGGAATAATGTTAAGAGGATCATGAGATACGTCAAGGGTACCTCAGATGTTGCAATGTGTTATAGAGGATCAGACTTTACTGTTAAAGGTTATGTTGATTCAGATTATGCATGTGATCTTGATAAAAGTAAGTTCACCATAGGTTATGTGTTTACTCTTGCTGGAGGAGCTGTAAGCTGGGTTTCAAAACTGCAATATATCATGGCTACATCTACGACGGAAGCAGAATATGTAGCAGCTACACAAGCTAGCAAAGAGGCAATATGGATGATGTAACACCCCGAAATTGTTTTTGCAAAGACTCAAACATTTCTCCACGTGTGTGTAGACTAGAACCGAAGGACTTGTAATTATATATATGAGTTAGGATTAATTTCTAAGTATTTGAAGTGTGTTAGATGTGTTTAGGGGTCATAAGGGATCTCTAACACCAAATCGAGTCCAAAAAATTCCAATCGATTAAGTTTTCGGATGAGTTAGTATAAGGGTCAACTTCAAATGACCATATCTCCTATAATATAATGAACTAGATGGTACACGACCTACCAAATTAAAGGTCTTTGAGTCTTCTTTCCAACGCCACTAAGATTGTAATTTTTTGAGTTTGGAGTCCAAAGTTATGACCATTTTACTACAGACTAGTACTGCAGGAATTTCAAGCCTGGGCGACCACTGTAGAAAATTTAGGCTTGGCGCTCCAGTGGCGCCCGGCGCCACTATACCGCTAGAAAACAGCCTCAGTAGTTTGGTCCTTGGCGCGACGCGCCACTATTAGATGTGCAGGTTTTTAAGCCTATTTTGGTTTGGCGCTGAAGTGGCACGACGCGCCAGCAAGATTTTTGCCCATTTTTCCAGATTTTGAAGAGGGGCAACTTGGACATTTTCCCTAAACATAAATACACTAACATATGACGTTTTGGGATCATTTTTTTCAGCCTTCTCACCTCCCAAAAATCCTAATCTTCATCCCCTCTTCTCTTCCAAACATCTCCAACAAGAAATCCTCTCAAAAGCTCAAGGATTCAAGATCTTCAAGTCAAGTCTTGGTTTCCGGTGAGATGATCTTCAAGTAAGGTATGTAAGTCTAATCTAAAATATGGATTGAGTTCTTCCATATGCCCCATAGATGTGTTGGATGAAAATGGTGAAAAGCTTGAACCTCCCATGGAGGTTTTCTTGAATTTTTCCCAAAATTATAGAAAGATTTTCTTTTTACTATTAATTGATTGATGATTTTCATGTCTTGAATTACTAAATAGTTATCTTTCATATTATTGACTACAAATGAATTTTTGTATATAAATTCATATGTATTGATGGTGTTCTTGAGTTGAGTTTTGTTGAAAGTATGGATTCATGTATTCATTCACATGAACCCAAGATGAGATTTCTTTTGTCATAATTTATCTTGAGGATGAGATTGATAGTTTTTATATATAATAAAAACAATATTATTTTCATAGTGAAATGAGGTATTCTTTTACATGAGTTTGATGAAATTGATTTTTTTGAGTTATATGAGAATTGGGATAGTTATGAATGTGAATGGCATAAAAAGAAATGAAACATTGGTAGAGCTAGAATGTCACTTTTGTTTCTATAAATGGAATATAGAATTAAATAAGGATTTTGGAGCAAGATGTTTGATAATGATGTGGATGATGATATTTGACAATGATGTGAATAATGATGTTTGATGATGATGTAAATGGTGATGTTTGATGATGATGTGAGTGATGGTTATCTTTAAACATATGTAGAATGATTGATGAAGAGGTATGTTGATGATGATGCTTGAGGTGAAGTGGATTGGAGTCTAATGTGATTATGTGATATGTGATTTGCATAATTTTATTTGATTGGAGTCTTATGAACATTTTGAAAATGAATGATCTTTTGAGAAGGAGTTTTAAATAAATGATTTATACACTATTTTGAGTTTAAAGAGTGATTATTTTCATCTATGATTTAAAAAAAAGTTTAAGCATGAGTTGAGTTTGAGAAGTCTTTTAATTATTTTTGAACATGAGTATTTTGAGTATAAACGAGTTGAGTATTTTTACGTAAAAATGTCTATTTTGAGTTTGAGTTGAGGAGTTGAAATTATGTTTTAAATGCATCTAACATTTTTTGTATTCATTGAGTTGAGATGGTATCGAATTCAGAAAGAAGAGTTTGATGATTGAAATGAGTTGATTGTGAAAAAGGGTCCAATGAGACTAGATGGATTGAGTTTTGAAAAGAGTCCAATGAGACTAAATGAGTTGATTTGAAACTAAGTCCTAAGAGACTAAATGAGTATTTTGAATATTTTACTCACTTGATGGATATGTGCATATTGAGTCGTGGGAGGAGTATCGAGCACCAAATTGGGTAAGAGTATAGTCCATACTCGAACCCCATAAACTACGCCGCCAACGTAGGAAGGGATTGAACCGTTAAAGTCGGATGCTTCCTATGGGATCGAACCGTTAAAGTCGGATGTTTCCCATTTTATTGTCCTGAAATGATAGGACTTGACTGATCGATGGAATCCATGATTGGTTGATTCGTTCATGACCTGGAAAGGTATGGACGAACGTGGCAACGACGTGGCTTGTTGTGCATCACCTACTTATAGGTGGTGGGATTATTGTCGGTTAGAGAAACTCCCAAATTGAGTGGATTGTGCATGATTTGATTGGTTTGATTGAGCTTGTTGATAATTGAGTTAGATTATATCACATTACTAAGTTCTAATTTGCATATTTATTGAGTTGAGTCCTTTGACTTGATTGTTGAGTTGATGGTATATGATTGGATTTGATGATATATAATTGGATTGGAGTAGGTGATATGTGGTGGATTGGATTAAATGATATGTGATCGGATAGTGTACGATTGGATTGGATTGAATAGAATGATGTGTGATTGGGTTGAATAGAGTGGTATGTGATTGGATGGGATCGAATTGTAAATGATTTGATTGAACTGTATTGTAAATGATTGGATTGGATTATATGGTATATGATTGGTCTTTGTCTAAAAATGTATCCTTACTTTAGACTTATGACACTTTGGTTGAGTCTCTCTTATCTTTCTGAGTTGAGATATTTGAACCAACGTTACTCTTCCTTGAGGTATGTTTCATTCTGCCATATTACATACTCGTACCAGGACTGTTCAAAATCGTCCGCTACCAATAACCCAACCGCATAATTGGCTTATTGGCTTATTTGTATTGGGTTATCAGATTAGAGGGTGGGAATGAATTTAAATTTTATAATTAACGGCTTATCGATGTGGGGGACGGATTACTCAATTTTGTTATTGGGTAAACCGTTAATCCGTTAAAAAATTATTATATTTTATTATAATTTATAAACTTAAAAATAAATCTTAATAGGTCAAGCCCATTTAACTAAATAGGCCAAGCCCATTTAGTTAAATAGCCAATCCCAAGACTAGGGCTGAACACGAAAAATCAAAAAACCGAACCAAACCGATAACCAAACCAAACCGGAAAAAAAAACCGACATTTATTTGGTTTGATTTGGTTTGGTTTTTAAATTTAAAAACCGACTATATTTGGTTTGGTTTTGGTTTCAAGTCTAAAAAAAACCGAAAAAACCGAACCAAACCGACTTTATATATACATATTTTAAAAATTAAATTTGTATATATATGTGTGTGTATTTTAATTTTTTTATGAAAAAAATACAATTTATATTGATTTTTTATATTTTTGATCTTGGGCCATTCTTTTGAATTATACTAAATAAAGTAAAAAAAAAAAATATAGACTTCATACACAGAAAAGCTACTCACAATTACAAATAGTAAAACTTTAGGTGAGTCATTCTCTATTATTAAACATGTATGCGTCAATCTTGGCTAGTAGCTACTGGCTACAATGAAATTTATAATAAGAAAATACTTTTGAAATTTATTTTCTGTTTATTCAAATAGTGACTATAAGGTATTTTAAAAACCGACAAAAACCGAAAAAACCGAAAAAACCGATAAGAACCGACAAAAACCGAATAGTAAAAACCGATATCGTTTGGTTTGGTTTGATTTGACAATTTGAAAAACCGACTCAATTGGTTTGGTTATTTTTTAATTAAAAACCGATCCAAACCGAACCGTGAGCACCCCTACCCAAGACATTAGAATTTAGGTCACTATATTATTTTTACTATACAGTCTAATGTCTATACCCTAATTTTATTTACACTCGCCTCTGTGCTCTACTTCTCTGTCTCATCTCCATTCTCAGATTCTTTCATTCTCTCATCTACTGTCTCCGGCGAAATTTCACCGTCGAGACAAGCAAGACCACGTCGCCGCCTGCACCTCTTCTCGTTCCTTCCTCCTCTACTCATAATGCTTCATTAAGCAAAACTCCGGTGAGCCAACATTGGTAACAGCAGCAACCAACAAATACGACTCTGGTGGAGCCAACCATCACAGCAACAAGAAGGCGACAGCTAGTGAACACCGACCTAGACTATAGCCTGAGATTTCGGCACGTTAAAGACAGATCTGGAAAGATCTGTTTCGGTCTAGGTTTGTTTTTTTAAATAATCATGAGATTAAATAATAATCTAGGGAGAAATGTATGTTCATTACATTGCAGATCCATAAGTAGCTTTGCGTGCCAAAAGTAACTTCATACAGCAACAAATTTGATATACTCACTACAGGATTGTAATTCATTGAAAAATCAAGGGTTGTAATTCATTGAAAAATTAGTGTGTATCTATTAAACCTGTATGCCACAGTAGCCAGGCCAGCAGATGCTTTATAATTAATTAATTTTCAAATGGTAAGTAACAACTAACCTGCTTTATTTAAATTGTGAAACCACTAAACATACCTTAGAAGCTAAAGCAGCAGATCTTGAATCACGAGTATCTTGTTCAAGATTCTCAATTTTTGAACCAGCTTGAGATGTGTCTGCAGAACTTAAAGACGATTCAAAGTCTATTACAGAATTTTTATGTACAGGGGAAAGAGAAATAGGCCTCAACATGTGATTCTGCTGCTTTCCATCCAATTATGGTATTGATTCTTCCGACCTCACTTTTCCTAATAATTTCTCTTCTTCTCAGATATATTGCTATTATATGTTTACAAAAAAGTAGGTAGAGTAGGGTTGTCTTACTGGGTATGTTGTTGTTCTTTATGTTGGTATGTGCTTCACTTATTTTGGCATTATTAAACTAATGTACTTGCTACTCCTTTCAGTCCTATCTAATAATGAGTACTCTTTTTGTTTAACATACAGTCATACATTGTTGAAATTCCTTAGCATTGTGTTATCTAATTTGAAACAGGAGTACACATTTGAGAATTGTTTGATTTAATATGATTTGTAATCATTTGTTGAATGCAGGAGAAGAATGTGCTTCCAAAAGAAAAGAAAGATGAGCATAAAGTTGTGGACACTGGACGTTGTTTTCATTTCTGTTTTTCTGTTTTCATTTCTATTTTCTATGGTTTAAAGGAAGAACATGAACTTATCTGTTTTCATTTCTGTCTTCATCTCTGTATTGAAGCTACATGAGCATAGGTGTGTTTACTCTTCTAATCTTCTTGACTGCCATCAAATCTGTTCACATATTGCTTACCTGAAGTAAATGGCAGAAATTTTATATGTTACCACCGATACACCGTCCGATAACCATTCGATAATTGCTAATCCGATACCAAACCAACCGATATCTTATAGGTTGGCTAGCGGATTAGTACTTTTAAAAGCCGATAAACGTTAAGCATAATAATCCGTCCAATCCGCCCGATAAGCAGTCCTAACTCGTACATTCCATGTACTGACGTCCATTTGGACCTGCATCGTTTCATGATGTAGAGACAAGTTTAAGAGATCGTCAATAGGAGCACTATTGAGGAACTATACATACTCAGTGTATTGGTGAGTCCTCCCCTACATTCGGAGGACACCGCTTATGTTATTCTTGCGTCAAGTTAGCCCTTTTCATTTTGATTTGAGGTAGCCATGAACATGTCATTGACACCAATTAGATAGTAGTGATAGAGGCTTCATAGACTAGACAGTGATGGGTCGATTGAGTATTTTCTTTCCTTGAATTATTCTTGTCAAACTAATTTAAATGACAAAGATTGAAGTTGATTTGTTGGCTCATGGCCTTTCTTTCTTGAGTTAGAATCGTTGATTTGGATTGCCCACTAAATTATTTCTTTATTTTAAACTTTCCGCTGATTGATTGATATGGACGGATGTGTGATTGGACCAAGTGGTTCGCTTGGGGACCAGGAATGGTCTTCGAGTGCCGATCACGTCTAGGGTACCCTCTCGGGGGGTGAAAGATGAAGATGTTACTGGAGGAGCTCGGGCACAAACAAGAGAAGGTTGCTCTGTTTTGTGACAGTCAGAGCATTTTGCATCTTGCAAAGAATCCGGCATTTCATTCAAGGACAAAGCATATACGAGTTCAGTATCACTTTGTCCGTGAGAAGGTGGAAGAAGGCTGTGTGGATATCCAGAAAATTCACACTAATGACAACCTAGCAGATATGTTTACAAAGACGATCAACAGTAACAAGTTTAAATGGTGTCGATCTTCTATTGGCCTAGCAGAAACGTAACATTGCAGTAATTGGGTAGAAAGGATGGTGTAAAGACTTAATTGATTCTCAATTAAATCTTCAAGTGGGAGAATGAAAAAAAAAGTCAACAAAGGCTGCTGTCAACAAATGCTGCCTCTTGCTGTCAACAAATGCTGCCTCTTTTTGAAAAATGCAAAACGCGTAGAAAAACAAAAGTAGGCAGAAAAATGCATTCCTCTTTTGACAAAATGCATCGCGTAAATTTTTTTACGCATTTTTGGTTCCTATAAATAGAGGGCCGTTTGCCCTCATTTAAATCATTCAGAAAAGAGAGTAAGAATACAAAGAGAGTTATACACCAAGATAAATATTGTAGTTTTGAGTGTCCTCTTTAGTGAGTTGTTCCTTTTACAAGAGAGGAGTGTTAATTGTTGTTTTCTCCTTGTATTTGAAAGTAGTGTACTCCCATATTTTCATAGTAAAATCCTTCTACCTGTGGTTTTTCCCCTCTCTCTGTTAGAGGGGTTTCCACGTAAAATTCTTGTGTCTAATTTATTTTCATCATATCAAACTTTAGTTGTGGTGCTTTCTCCACCAAACAGATCGTTCATCTAATCTTTTGGTAGAGCTGCCAGAAACAATTAGCAAACTAAAGGTATTAAAGGTCTGTCTTCATCTATATGCGTTTGCATTTTTCGTTTTTCCCTTTTGAAGTCCTTCAAAGATACCACTTCAGTTTTTTATGCAATATAGAAAATTCTTGTTCTTATATAAATACCGTACAGTAAAGAACTTGCAAACATCTAGTGAAATTAACTAGATATGCTCAAGTACTGGTTGTTAGACATTGGTAAACAATGTAACATAGTTATCTAAGACAGAGCATAGCCTGGATGGACATGTATGTATCGGCTCTTGAACATTCAGCTATGACATTTTAAACCAAACTAGGGGATTTAGTGCCATAATCTACTGGACCAACACCATTTGTTTACCAATGTGCATATGAGAGAGACATTTTACATTCATTAGTTTGGCTGTAGCACTTGGCGCTAGTAAGTTTATACCACACATTATAGGGGCATGTCACGAGCTTGAATGCTGCCATAGACAAAAGCCTAGTATTTAAGTGGAGAAGGATAGATGGTAGGCCCATTATCACATAGTTACGAACTGTGTGCCAACAATCTCCCAGGGATCTCTCACTTATCAAAAGGGGAAAAGAGTTGTTCTCTTTGCAAGACATGACACAAGTTTCTCTAGTTAACAATGTTTTCTGAGACATCTAACATCATGTGATGGCCTCTTTTACCTGACAGCATGCTTTTGCCCTAATTATTTGCATGGTTCATGTTCTGATTACTGGTGCAGGCACTTTATCTCAGAAACAACGGGCTCAGATCCCTTCCTAGCAGCATTTTTAAACAATGCTGCGAACTCTCTACACTAGATCTCCATGGAACTGATATAACTATAGATGTTATCAGCCAGGTCGTCAATTATTTACTACTATAAACAGTAACATACCCTATTTAGTTTTGCCTCTTACAATTTTCAAACGACCACAGATTGAAGGATGGGAGAATTTTGATGAGAAAAGACGCTCGAAGCATCAGAAGCAACTGGACTTCAGAGTGAGCAGCTCTGGCAAATTTGATGAAGGAGCTGATAAAAGCTGATAGGCCAGATACAAATTGCTCGGTAATGCGGTTTTATATACACCCTGACATACATTTGCATTGTGATCCCTAGCAAACTTTACAGAAGAATCTTTTAGTACCTGTTAAGATACATCAAGAAATTATAATGAGCATACTGCTCCTGTGTACACTCCCTACAGATTTACCATTGTCCTGATGCTTTGTGACATAAAACTGTTACATGCATTGTTGAATGAAAGTTCCCTTAAGATGCATATTACAAATTGTTGAGCCCCTAAAGAATTGAATTATTTGACTTGCCAGTTGAAAGTTACGTACTCCCTCCATTTTTATTTTGCGGGTACAACATTTAGAGTTTTTTTTTTATCCTTGAACCTGTTATATCTTTAGAGTTATGAGTTTATAACTATTATATATTATGTTTTTTTACACAAATTATACATCGCGCCAAAAGTACGGGGTTCAGCTGAAGTCGCTACCAAAGAGTTACATCCGCCCTTGCCTTCCGATTCAATTTAATTTTTGTGGCACAGTTCGAATTTCGAGAATCAATATCAAGTTTTTCATTGATCGAATTTTCTGTCTTTAAAGATTTTAAAATGTTAATTATTGTGATTTATAATACTTTTTACGAAATTTTCAAATATATTAATTTTATTTCAAAAAAACTTAAAGCTTTCATGTTCGAATTCGCGACCGAACTTTGAAAGTTTAAATTTGAGAATTTCAACTATGCTACAAAAATTGAGATATGGGGAGTAGTTATTAAGAAAACATAGCAACAACTGCTCATCAGAGGAAAAGTTGGGTGTGACTGACCACGAGGGGCATAATGTTACTTGATTGCAGGAATCACAAGGGATTCGAGGATCAAGTGATTGAATTTAAGAGGATTAACCTCGAGAAGATCAACTAAAGAAGAGGAATTGAGAGAGAAGAAGAGAGTTTAGAAAGAGAGAGAAGTTTGTATATTTCATATCATAATTATACAATGAGTTGATTACAAGCTATATAGTAATTGAATTGAACTAAATTGAGCTCTTAAGCTAATAATAGAATCTGTTACCAACTAACTTTTCCTGTAGCTAACTAACAAATGGAATTGTAACTAATCATCTATCACATAACTAGTATGCCCCGAAAGATGGGTAATTGACCACCTTTCGCGGATAAGGAGATGCCCTTGAAGATCACTTACCCAGATTTGGAAGGACATGAGTGGAGAATTGTCACAGGAATTCTTTTTTAAAGAATTGGCGATATTTCCTTAACTGCAAATTCAATAGCTCCGATTATGAACTCGGAAAGAGAAGAGTACCGTCTACTCATTATTTTGTATATATGGGTCAAATATTATTTTTTATAATTTAAAACTTGAATGCTCTTTAGTAAAATCACTAACTTGGTCACTATGATTGTATGCATTCAGTCTATCTACAAGCCATTGGGTCAATTTGTCTTACTGAAAGGTTGGCAAAATGCCAATGGAACTTTGTACGTACTTTGCTCTTCAACACTTAAAAGAAGGATTTCTCATGCTTAATGTCTTAAAAGAGAAGAAGATGAGCGGGAAAAAAAAAGTCAAAGGGGAGAGAATGAGCTGGAGCTTGCCACTTGTTCTTCGTCAAAATTAAGAATAAATTTATGTTAAAATATAATGAATGGGGTATAATTGAATCAAAAGTAAAGCGAAAGGGGTATAATTGAACCAAAAATATAACAAGGGATATATTTTAAATTATTTCTGATACTAGTAGGATATATTTAACCCTTCTCCGAACTTAAAATAAAAGGCTTGCCGTTCAATAAAAAAATTCATCAAAAGTCCACAACACAACCAAATAGAAGACTTGATATTTCATAACATAGAATAGAGTATATTTGTAATTTAAGAACATTTCCCAAAAAACAAATTGGATAATTAGGAAGAGATCCCAGCACTGCCTGAACCTTGTAAGTTATGTGTCAATACGGTCATGAAACTGAATCTTTACTTTTCCTTGCTTTCGTTGGTAAGGGGTTTCAAATTTGAGACCTCCAAGAAAGTCCCAAGCCCAAACCATTGGGCCACCCGAAGGATATATATGATAGATTCTAGATTCATTTTCATGGTTATAAAATACCAAAAACACTCTACAAGATCAAAAATGAAGAAATAAATGTAAAATACCAAGAAGGGCAAGAAAGGAGAAACTGAACAGGCAAGCAATAGGAAATGCAATCAAATCTATCACCCCATGCCATGCAGGAGCTTACACCTACGTGGTCTTGGAATTTTTGGCCCCCGCTTGCTACATGGACAAACCTTCCGAGGCAAAAGTCAAAACTTGTTAAACTTGAAGTTTTGCCCGTGGAACAAATGAGGTCAAAAGTTCAAGACTAGTCACCTCCAGAGTCATCCTTGTAAATCACCTCTGACAAGTGAACAAGTCTTGATTAAGCCCAAAATGATCAAAAACTCATCTAAGTAAATTCAAAATAGAAGCTATAACAGTAAGACTTCAAATTCTGACTGAAAATGTTCCGATTGATCCAAATCGTAAGTTCTCCAACATTATAATTTCAACATATTGATGAAATATGTTTCTTCAAAAAATATTTTAGGTTTTCCACAAATACATAATTAATCATGACGGTAAACTACTCATGCAGATAAAGCAACCATTCCTTATTGCCGCTCCAATGCAGCCACAACAAGATACTATTACATGAACGGCTCCAATACTAATAAACAAATATATGAGCCTGCAACATAACAGATAGGTCAATTAGTTTTCCGGAGAATAGGGGCGGAGGGAGAGTATTAGCTACGGGTTCAGACGAACCCAATAGCTATTGCTTAGACCCTGTACTTGTGCCAGGAATTTCATTGAATATGTATGAATATTTAAGTGCGAAACCAGTAACTAAGACGAACTAGTAAATTCTGTGACAAATTCAAAACCCATAAATTTCAAATACTGATTCCGCCTCTTGAGGAGAACATGTTCAAATCCAACCACTCAAAATTGGCGCATGAAATTCAAACTTGGAAAAGCAGCAGAACACCAAATATGAGTCATCCCTCATCCAAGTAGTAAAAGGAAGAATAAAATCATGTAGTCAAGTTCTGAGGATTCAAACCAACTCAAAACTAAAGATATGTTATGATGAAAAGGCAGTAGCATCAGTTTACAGTATACTGTGGCACAAACAAACAGGTAAAGACCATATATAATTCGTCAGAAACTTACGGAGCAAATTCCCAAAGAACATTCAAATTAAACTGGGAGGTGGAAGAAATTTCCTATTCGGGGTAAGACGGATGGATATGGAACAGGCAATTCAAGGAGCAATTTCCCAGAATTTTCAGTTTTGCAACAGTAGAACTGTATTAGTCTCCACAAGGATATAACATAAACCTTTGGAAAGGTGTAGTGACTGTGAAAGGGAGGAATCAGCCAATTTTTGCAAGTGATTGAAGGATGTCAAGGGCTGAAAGCAGAACCAGACAAGGCCGAATAGAAATCCAGCGTTTTCCCGACAAAATCAGGCTAAAAGGTATTCTCCCAAAGTATTAGGCAACATCATATAAGGCCGGGGAAATTGATATGGAGAGACAAAGCCCCTTACAAGGTTGGATGCTTCACATGGCTACTGGCAAGAGAAACATATTTGACACAACACAACTTATAAAGAAGAGGAATGATAATTTGAAACAGGCATATCCTCTGTGAAGAAGGTTACGACGTATGCAGCCCCTTTTTGGTACATGTTTTTGAAATTAGTTGAACTAAAATGGTGCATGTTGAGAACTCTGAAAAAACTATTGGTGAGTTGGAAAAGGTACGATATCAAATAGGTCCAGAACACAGTATCAGCAAAGTTGTTATGATCTGGAAGGAAAGGTGAAAAGGAGAATATTTGTAATTTAAAATATAAATGTATTTCGTTTTTAGGTGTAAGACCGCAAAATGTACAGGAGGCTGATAGACTATGTAGCAAAGTATTTAAGCTTAGCTTCACTAAAAAAAAGGCTAGAGGTTTGAGAAATGAAGAAAAAACTAACACCTGTCACCAATTGCATCACTTTCGTACTTCAGTTTCTGGTGCGACCGTGATGAGCTTGTTCTACAACCCACACAAACAAACTTGACATCATTGTAAATGAACCATTAGCGCCTTTACCCTTGTCTCTCAAAATGTCAGATATTGTAGTGCTTTCAAAACCATGTTCTTCCATACGAGCAGCTGAGGTCGATTCATGTCATGAAAACATAAGTGGCTGCATTAGTGGATTCACTAAGTGGACAGGTCATAGAACAACATTCTTGAGTACATTTCCATGAAAAATGATTGCTTGAACTTCTCCTTGCACTATGCCTATGAACACCATATTTTGGATTCAGAAAGATAACAGTTCAAATTTGGCTACAACAGCTAAGCTCTTGCTCTTACGACTAAAAGTACATATACTGCATAACCAATTTCTCTTCAATCTAATAGGAGCTTATATCACAGATATTGGCAGTCATAAATGTACATACATTTAAAGAATGTCTCCACAACAAAAAGCACCTTTATTTCAAGTATCCCACAAAAGATCTACCAAATTTTGAATCTAATTAGTGGATTAAAGATACATCTGAGAAAATATTTAACAAATAGATACAAGATCTTAGATTTTGCCTTTCAATCCAAAAATGAAAAAAAAAACTATTATCTTATAGAGAAATATTTTTTGTAGAAATGGTCTCCTTCTGAATGATGTGATTGACTCAAGAGTGTTTGTCTTCCGTAGTGGTAGTTCTCTCCTGAAACCCATGGATCTCACTATGTGTTCTTTATTTTCTTTAACAATCAAATACTAGACCAACAATTATTACATTTCAAGCCTATTCTGCTCTATTAGTAAACATTTTCATTCTTCAGCAATCAAGCCTAGCTAACATCCTTGGATGAATAGAGAAACAGTTCCAAAGTGTAGTAAAGGAAGAAAAGCGCTCACTCTCAACAGTGAAAAAACATTTCTTTAATTCCTATACACAAAAGAAAGCATTTTTATAGTTACCGTTGTAAAAAAAAAAACATTTGTATACCGAAATCCCATATAAGCCACTAGCCTGGACAAGATTCTTCCTGCACCATAGGTACAAATATATTTAACCTGCTCAATGTTATTTATCTTGTCATTGAGACATCTATCATTCCTCTCAATCGAAATAGATAACAATTACTTCCTCCATTTTAATTTGTTTGTCTCATGCTGACTTGCACGAAGTTTAAGAAAGTAAAAAAGACTTTTGAATCTTATGGTCTTAAATTAAAGTTATGTCAAATGGACCAAAATGCCCTCTAATCTTCGGGAAAGTTGGAATGGAAAAGTTGCTAAAAAAAAGATACATTCTTTTTGAAACATACTAAAAAGGAAAGTAGGACAATCAAATTGAAACGGGGGGAGTATAAATTTTGTCTCTTCTTTGTGCTTCTATCCAAAAAATACCTGAAGATAACTAAATAGCACTGAAAAAAATGATATTACTATACTTATAACATGTACACATAAGGAAACTCACCATTTAATTATTATTATTTTAAATCAGTATAGTCAACATTGTTTCTCATATTAAGAGTGCAATCACATTTGATTAAGAAGAGTTTATAAATAACTCAAAATATCAAAAGTGAAGTACCTCCTCAATATGTCTGCCTAAAAAACTCGAGCAACATTCTAATTGCCATCAGCTTCTGCAATTGCATTGGTTGCTATTTCTTTTGCGGGGATAAAGGAAATTATATTACAGCCATAGCATAACCGAATGAACCAAGCGATCACTTCTTGTTTTCTAATTGAAGTTCTGGTATGATTTCAAGGACGGAAGGATTATCTCTTATAACATTTATCAAAAAACTAGTTGTAGTTGCATCAAATGAGAAGCCCCTTCCAGTCATTTCCTTCATAAAAGTTACCATTTCATTTATTTTCCTGCACCTAAGATATCCTTGCATAATAACATTGTAAGTGACATTGTTTGGAAGACAATTGTTCCCCTCCATTTTTCTAAGCATATCTTTAGCTTCATCTAACAACCCTTTTAGACAAAATCCAGTTATCATTGTATTGTATGTTCTCGCATCCGGAAGCAATCCCATTGAATAAATCTTCTCAAAAATAGCATGAGCTTTATCGAGTTCACCATTTTTACACAATCCATTAATGATAATATTGTAAGATATAATATCAATATTTTCTTTCTTTCCAACCAACTTATTAAAGAGTGACATAGCTTCTTCAACAAGTCCGTACTTAAAATAACCATCAAGCAAAGTGTGATGAGTGCATAAGTCAGGTACGGTCCCCGAAGATAACATCTCACCAAAGAACTTTTTTGCATCGTCTGTTCTTCCAACTTCAAAAAGACCTTGCAAGATAGTAGTGTAGGTAACGATATTAGGTTTTGATCCCTTTTGAGAAATTTCACAAAACAATTGTATGGCCTCATCCACTTTCTTTTTCTTACAGTATCCGTTTATTAGTATGTTATAGCTAAAAATGTCAGGCTCAATGTCCTTATCTATCATGCTATCAAAAATTCTCCTCGCACTATCCACTTGACCACGCAAACAATATCCATCCATTATCGCACTGTGGGTGATTATATTAGGCTCTACACCTTTTCTGACCATGTGTTTCATTATTTCCTCGGCATCTTCGACTTTTCCTTCTTTGCATAGTCCATCTGTTAGTATGTTGAAGCTGCGCACATCTGGATAAATATTGTGGTTCACCATCTCAGAGAACAATATCTTAACTTTTCTCCACTGACCAAGCTTACACAAACCATCAATTATTGAATTATATGTCACTATGTTTGGAGGAATGCCTCTCTGCTTCATCTCATTCAAAAGAGTGATAGCAGCATCTAAGTTTCCATCTTTGCAAAGGGAATCTATGACAATGTTGTAGATATATATGTTGGGCTTAGTGTTCCCTTGTTCCATTAAACGGAGCAAACTTAAAGTTTTTTGAGTGTGGCCCCTTTTGCTAAGCCCATTCATGACGGTTGCATACATGACTTCATCGGGCTCACAAATCTTCTCTCTCACCAACTTCTTGAACAATTCAACTGCATCTTTAAACTTTTTTTCAGCAAATAATCCCCTTATTAGAGTGTTAAAAGTGACGGTATTAAACGGAATGCCATTCTTCAAGTAAATGGGTAACATCGAAAATGCACAATCAACACGATGCATCAGGCAATAACTATTAGTCATGATATTCAAGATGAAATCACTAATTGGGATACCTAATTTCTGCATTTCTCGAAAAAGGGAAAGGGAAGCAGAATAATGCTTCATACTTACCATATTCTTAAACAATTTAGAGAAATCGACAACTGAAGGAAGAGGCTTCATTCTAACCATTTGATGGAAGAGAGTAACAGCATCATCTAAGCACTTGAATTCCTTCCCAAGTTTACAATTGGATTTATTTGTATAAACTCTGACCGAAGCAGAATGAGAAGTAGCCATGAAAGAGAGACCATAAATTCTTCTCATCTTCAGCAGAAAGAGAGAGACAATTGCGCTGTGCCCTAATCCAACCTTTTCCTATTCATAATGTCTTCCTTTTCTTTTTATTTAGCAATTGCAATTTGCACCTCCAAATTAAATGCATTTTTGTGTTTTAAACCATGTGTAAAATTTAATTTATAACTATATATTTTAGGTAAAACCAACTTGTAGTCATAATTATCAATGTCATTTTTATCATATTTTTCTTTTTCTTTTTCGTTCTTTTCTTTCTTTGGTTTTTATTTTTACGGGCAATTTTATCGTAATTGTCAAGTTGATTAAATTATTGCAGTAATTGTTGAAATCGTTCCAACAACTTCAACATAGTTATCGCAACACTCAAACAATTGTTGAAGTTGTTATATCAATTTCGACAGCTTTCTAACAGATAGTAAGATAAAGAAAGAAGAGGAGGAATCAATGAAAGTGAAGATGTTAGTTGTGGCACAGGAGGAGATGGTGGTAATGGCGAGGTGGTGGCAAGGGATAGATAAAACCTTTGTATAAATAATAAAATTTGAGAATTTTAAAACTAGTGTCATAAAATTGTTACTTATTACCTATAATTAAGATTTGTATAAAAAATTATCACAGAAATACTTGCATTTGTGATATCTCTTATGTCGCATTTTTTGTGCTTGAGTTGTTATTAACATTCAAGTTTTCTTCCTCTTTTATACATTTGTAAATACAATAATTCCAAACATCTCATGCGTCATATTTAAGATCATAAATTTCAAAAAATATTTCAATATATTATACATAATGGTTGCATGATGTTATAATCATAAATTTACGTCTTGAATTTGTATGAGGTCCATCATGTAAATACAATCGTAAATTTTGATTCATATAACATAATATACAAAATTGGTCACACACAAACAAGACTTCAATCTGCCAAGTTGTCCCAACTCTTGCAAGAAGAACCAAACATGCTCTCACTTTCTTGCAACATCATAGATAACATCACTTGTCCCTATTGTCACGGACTTAAACTTTTAACCTCTTCATGACTCTAGATTCTTCCTCCTTAAAGATGATCCATAGATAACATCACTTGTCCTACTTGCAACACCATAGATAACATCTTCGATGGATATCAGTACCATCCTAGCCTGATCAATTATCGGAATGTGCCTAACGAGGTTATATGCCAAGTGACATGCATATGTTAGAAAAACGGAAAGATTTGAAGTGTGAAATGTCATTGTCCTTGAAGAAATATTAGATGCATACTGTTTAGGAGAATGCAGAAAAGTTTCTTCAGGTTATAATGAAGCAAATAGATAAGTCACTTTCAAGGAAGGAGTAATTTCAAGAGGTTGAGAAGGCTATTTAGAAAAGGTAACAAAAATCATTGACACTTAAGTTAGTTCATGGAAACAAAAATCTAGAAACCTTAGCAAATATGCATATTGGCAATCTTTAATTGTCAGAAATAATATTTAAAAAGCAAAACATGTTTCATTCCAATATTCATTAACAAACGTAAGTCTGTACATTCATATCTATACATAATTTTGCCTTTTCCCCACAAAACAAAATAGAAAACCAACCAACCTTTGCTGGTAACAGTACATAGCATGCCTAACTATTCTCAAGGAGTTTGAAATATATCAGAAGCTTAAACAGAGAGATGGTAGGAAAAAGCGTCTTCTAGCAACAAACTGATTTCAGCATTGGTAAGGTGTAATGACTGAAGTGAGCCAATTTTTGGAATGAATGAAGGCTGCAATGCTTCAACCAGACAAGGCCAAATGGAAGAAAAACAGATACATTGGATATAATGCATATTAATTTTTCTAAAGATTTGTTTTTTTGACAAAACAGTGTCAAATACTGAAAACTGTTACTAAAAAAGTAGGGCTTTGAAATAGAAGAATGACTCCCCTTCCTGTAGAAAAAATACAAAATGGAAGGACTAAAAAAATGCTAAGTTCAACAAATGACGAGTTTTTTCACCCTCAAAGACGTAAAAGAGAATAAGCATTGAAAGCTTCAGATATGAACTTCATATCGGTTCATCTCATTTTTCACAAGTCTGAAAAATAACAGCATACGACTGAGTTGCTGTTACACAAGTGAATAGGTCTGGATTAAGCCCAAAATGGTCAAAAACTCATCCAAGTAAATTCAAAATAGAAGCTATATAATAAGTAAGGCTTCAAATTCTGACTGAAAACGTAAGTTCTCCAACATCAAAATTTCAACATATTGATGAAATATATTTCTTCAAAAAATATTTTAGGTTTTCCACAAATACATAATTAATCATGAAGGTAAACCACTCATGCAGATACAACCACCATTCCTTGTTGCCGCTCCAATGCAACCACAACAAGATACTATTACATGAACTGCTCCAATACCAATAAACAAATATATGAACCTGCAACATAACAAATAGGTAAATTAGTTTTCCGGAGAATAGGGGCGGAGGGAGAGTATTAGCTACGGGTTCGGATGAACCCAATAGCTATTTGCTTAGACCCTGTACTTGTGCTTGATTGAATATGTATGAATATTTAAGTGTGAAACCAGTAACTACGACGAACTAGTGAATTCGATGACAAATTCAAAACCCATAAATTTCAAATCTTGGCTCCGCCTCTTGAGGAGAACATGTTCAAATCCAACCACTCAAAATTTGCATATGAAATTCAAACTTGGAGAAGCAGTAGAACACCAAATATGAGTCATCCCTCATCCAAGCAGTAAAAGGAAGAATAATCTTGTCATTCTATAATCTTTATAAATCATGTAGTCAAGTTCTGAGGATTCAAAAACCGACTCAAAACTAAAGACATGTTATGAAGAAAAGGCAGTAGCATCAGTTTACAGTATAATGTGGGACAAACAAACACGTAAAGACCATATATAATTCTTCAGAAACTTATGGAGCAAATTCCCAAAGCACATTCAAATTAAACTGAGAGGTGGTAGAAATTTCCTATTCGGGCAAGGCGGATGGATATGGAACAGGCCATTCAAGGAGCAATTTCCCAGAATTTCAGCATTGCAACAGTAGAAATGTATTAGTCTCCACAAGGCTAAAACATAAACCTTTGGAAAGAAGGTGTAGTGACTGTGAAAGGGAGGAATCGGCCAATTTTTGCAAGTGATTGAAGGATGTCAAGGGCTGAAAGCAGAACCAGAAAAGGCCGAATAGAAATCCAGCGTTTTCCCGATAAAATCAGGCTAAAAGGTATTCTCCCAAAGTATTAGGCAACATCATATAAGGCCGGGGAAATTGATATGGAGAGACAAAGCCCCTTACAAGGTTGAATGCTTCACATGGCTACTGGCAAGAGAAACATGTTTGACACAACACAACTTATAAAGAAGAGGAATGATAATTTGAAACAGGTATATCCTCTGTAAAGAAGGTTATGACATATGCAGCTCCTTTTTGGTACATGTTTTTGACATTAGTTGAAACGAAAATGGTGCATGTTGAGAACTCTGAAAAAACTATTGGTGAGTTGGAAAAGGTACGATATCAAATAGGTCCAGAACACAGTATCAGCAAAGTTGTTATGATCTGGAAGGAAAGGTGAAAAGGAGAATATTTGTAATTTAAAATATAAATGTATTTCGTTTTTAGGTGTAAGACCGCAAAATGTACAGGAGGCTGATAGACTATGTAGCAAAGTATTTAAGCTTAGCTTCACTAAAAAAAAGGCTAGAGGTTTGAGAAATGAAGAAAAAACTAACACCTGTCACCAATTGCATCACTTTCGTACTTCAGTTTCTGGTGCGACCGTGATGAGCTTGTTCTACAACCCACACAAACAAACTTAACATCATTGTAAATGAACCATTAACGCCTTTACCCTTGTCTCTCAAAATGTCAGATACTGTAGTGCTTTCAAAACCATGTTCTTCCATACGAGCAGCTGAGGTCGATTCATGGCATAAAAACATAAGTGGCTGCATTAGTGGATTCACTAAGTGGACAGGTCATAGAACAACATTCTTGAGTACATTTCCATGAAAAATGATTGCTTGAATTTCTCCTTGCACTTTGCCTATGAACACCATAGTCATAGAACAACATTCTTGAGTACATTTCCATGAAAAATAATTGCTTGAACTTCTCCTTGCACTTTGCCTACGAACACCATATTTTGGATTCAGAAAGATAACAGTTCAAATTTGGCTACAACAGCTAAGCTCTTAATCTTACGACTAAAAGTACATATACTGCATAATCAATTTCTCTTCAATCCAATAGGAGCTTATATCACAGATATTGGCAGTCGTAAATGTACATACATTTAAAGAATGTCTCCACAACATAAAGCACCTTTATTTCAAGTATCCCACGAAAGATCTACCAAATTTTGAACTAATTAGTGGATTAAAGATACATCTGGGAAAATATTCAACAAATAGATACAAGATCTTAGATTTTGCCTTTCAATCCAAAAATGGAAAAAAAAATATTATCTTATAGAGAAATATTTTTTGTAGAAATGGTCTCCTTCTGAATGATGTGATTGACTCAAGAGTGTTTGTCTTCCGTAGTGGTAGTTCTCTCCTGAAACCCATGGATCTCACTATGTGTTCTTTATTTTCTTTAACAATCAAATACTAGACCAACAATTATTACATTTCAAGCCTATTCTGCTCTATTAGTAAACATTTTCATTCTTCAGCAATCAAGCCTAGCAAACATCCTTGGATGAATAGAGAAACAGTTCCAAAGTGTAGTAAAGGAAGAAAAGCGCTCACTCTCAACAGTGAAAAAACATTTCTTTAATTCCTATACACAAAAGAAAGCATTTTTATAGTTACCTTTGTAAAAAAAAAAAAAAACATTTGTATACCGAAATCCCATATAAGCCACTAGCCTGGACAAGATTCTTCCTGCACCATAGGTACAAATATATTTAACCTGCTCAATGTTATTTATCTTGTCATTGAAACATCTATCATTCCTCTCAATCGAAATAGATAACAATTACTTCCTCCATTTTAATTTGTTTGTCTCATGCTGACTTGCACGAAGTTTAAGAAAGTAAAAAAGACTTTTAAATCTTATGGTCTTAAATTAAAGTTATGTCAAATGGACCAAAATGCCCTTTAATCTTCGGGAAAGTTGGAATTGAAAAGTTGCTAAAAAAAAGATACATTCTTTTTGAAACATACTAAAAAGGAAAGTAGGACAATCAAATTGAAACGGAGGGAGTATAAATTTTGTCTCTTCTTTGTGCTTCTATCCAAAAAATACCTGAAGATAACTAAATAGCACTGAAAAAAATGATATTACTACACTTATAACGTGTACACATGAGGACACTCACCATTTAATTATTATTATTTTAAATCAGTATAGTCACCATTTTTTCTCATATTAAGAGTGCAATCACATTTGATTAAGAAGAGTTTATAAATAACTCAAAATATCAAAAGTGAAGTACCTCCTCAATAGGTCTGCCTAAAAAACTCGAGCAACATTCTAATTGCCATCAGCTTCTGCAATTGCATTGGTTGCTATTTCTTTTGTAGGGATAAAAGGAAATTATATTACAGCCATAGAGTAACCGAATGAACCAAGCGATCACTTCTTGTTTTCTAATTGAAGTTCTGGTATGATTTCAAGGACGGAAGGATTATCTCTTATAACATTTATCAAAAAACTAGTTGTAGTTGCATCAAATGAGAAGCCCCTTCCCGCTATTTCCTTCATGAAAGATGTCATTTCACTAATTTTGTTGCACCTGAGAAATCCTTGCACAACAACATTGTATGTGACATTGTCGGGAAAACAACCGTTGTCCTCCATTTTTCTAAGCATATCTTTAGCTTCATCTAACAACCCTTTTAGACAAAATCCAGTTATCATTGTATTGTATGTTCTCGCATCCGGAAGCAATCCCATTGAATAAATCTTCTCAAAAATAGCATGAGCTTTATCGAGTTCACCATTTTTACACAATCCATTAATGATAATATTGTAAGATATAATATCAATATTTTCTTTCTTTCCAACCAACTTATTAAAGAGTGACATAGCTTCTTCAACAAGTCCGTACTTAAAATAACCATCAAGCAAAGTGTGATGAGTGCATAAGTCAGGTACGGTCCCCGAAGATAACATCTCACCAAAGAACTTTTTTGCATCGTCTGTTCTTCCAACTTCAAAAAGACCTTGCAAGATAGTATTGTAGGTAACAATATCAGGTTTTGATCCCTTTTGAGAAATTTCACAAAACAATTGCATGGCCTCGGCGAGTTTCCTTTTCTTACAGTATCCATTTATTAGTATGTTATAGCTAAAACTGTTAGGCTCAATGCCCTTATCTACCAAGCTATCAAAAATTATCCTCGCTCTATCTAGTTGACCTCGCAAACAATACCCATGCATTATCGCATTGTAGGTGATTATATTAGGCTCTACACCTTTTCCGACCATGTGTTTCATTATTTCCTCGGCATCTTTGACTTTTCCTTCTTTGCATAGTCCATCTGTTAGTATGTTGAAGCTGCGCACACCTGGATAAATATTGTGGTTCACCATCTCAGAGAACAATATCTTAACTTTTCTCCACTGACCAAGCTTACACAAACCATCAATTAATGAACTATATGTCACTATGTTTGGAGGAATGCCTCTCTGCTTCATCTCATTCAAAAGAGTGATAGCACCATCTAAGTTTCCATCTTTGCAAAGGGAATCTATGACAATGTTGTAGATATATACGTCTGGCTTAGTGTTCCCTTGTTCCATTAACCGGAGCAAACTTAATGTTTTTTGAGTGTGGCCCCTTTTGCTAAGCCCATTCATGACGGTTGCATACATGACTTCATCGGGCTCACAAATCTTCTCTCTCACCAACTTCTTGAACAATTCAACTGCATCTTTAAACTTTTTTTCAGCAAATAATCCCCTTATTAGAGTGTTAAAAGTGACGGTATTAAACGGAATGCCATTCTTCAAGTAAATGGGTAACATCGAAAATGCACAATCAACACGATGCATCAGGCAATAACTATTAGTCATGATATTCAAGATGAAATCACTAATTGGGATACCTAATTTCTGCATTTCTCGAAAAAGGGAAAGGGAAGCAGAATAATGCTTCATACTTACCATATTCTTAAACAATTTAGAGAAATCGACAACTGAAGGAAGAGGCTTCATTCTAACCATTTGATGGAAGAGAGTAACAGCATCATCTAAGCACTTGAATTCCTTCCCAAGTTTACAATTGGATTTATTTGTATAAACTCTGACCGAAGCAGAATGAGAAGTAGCCATGAAAGAGAGACCATAAATTCTTCTCATCTTCAGCAGAAAGAGAGAGACAATTGCGCTGTGCCCTAATCAAACCTTTTCCTATTCATAATGTCTTCCTTTTCTTTTTATTTAGCAATTGCAATTTGCACCTCCAAATTAAAGGCAATTTTGTGTTTTAAACCACGTGTAAAATTTAATTTATAACTATATATGCAACGGCAAAAATGACAGCTTTTGAATGCCTTTATGATGAACTGGAAGAGAAAGGTGGGGACAGTAAATTATTCAGGCTAGCCAGGGCTCGGAAGAGAAGGACACGCGATGTGGATCATGTGAAGTGCATTAAAGACGAATACGGAAAAGTATTAGTAGAGGAGACCCTTATCAAACAAAGATGGCAGTCATACTTCCATAAACTTTTGAATGACAAAGGGGACAGAGAAATTGTATTGGGAGATTTGGAACATTCAGCAAGGAGTCACGATTTTGGGGGTTGTAGGAGTATTACAGTCGATGAGGTTAAAAATGTTGTTCGTAGGATGCTCTGGGGAAGAGCGACCGGACCTAACGAGCTCCTTGGAGAATTTTGGAAGAGTGCGAGCCCGATAGGTTTGAAATGGCTGACTAGGTTATTTAATGTCATCTTTACGACGACAATGATGCCCGTAGAATGGAGATCGAGCATCATGATCCCGCTATACAAAAACAAGGGGGATAGCCAGAGCTGTGACAACTATAGAGGTATCAAGCTGCTAAGCCATACTATGAAAGTGTGGGAAAGAGTGGTGGAGATGAGGGTGAGGAAAGGCGTGTCTATTTCAGAGAACCAGTTCGGATTTATGCCGGGACGCTCAACTACAAAAGTCATCCACCTTATGAGGAGACTAATGGAGCAATATAGGGAGAGGAAGAGAGACTTGTATATGATATTCATCGACCTGGAAAAGGCTTACGATAAAGTCCCACGAGAGATACTATGGAGATGCTTGGAGGCTAAAGGTGTACCTATAGCGTATATAAGGGTGATCAAGGACATGTACGAGGGTGCCAATACCAGGGTAAGGACAGTAGGAGGGGACTCAGAACACTTCCCAATTGTGATGGGGTTGCATCAAGGATCAGCTCTTAGCCCATTCCTATTTGCCTTGGTGATGGATGGATTGACGCGACAAATTCAAGGTGAGGTGCCATGGTGTATGCTTTTTGCGGACGACATAGTCCTAATCGATGAGACTCGTAGCAGAGTTAACGCTAAGCTGGAAGATTGGAGACGCACCTTGGAGTCTAAAGGGTTTAAGTTGAGTAGGACCAAAACAGAGTATCTAGAGTGCAAGTTCAGTGAGACACCTCAAGAGGTTGGTGCGGAAGTTAGGCTCGGGGACCAAGCCATCCAAAAGAAAAGTAGTTTTAAGTACCTTGGTTCTATCATGCAAGGCAGCGGGGAGATTGACGAGGATGTCACACATCGTATTGGGGCAGGATGGATGAAATGGAGGCTCGCCTCCGGTGTGTTATGTGACAAAAAGGTGCCACCACAACTTATGGGCAAGTTCTACAAAGTGGTCGTTAGACCAGCTATGTTATATGGGGCGGAGTGTTGGCCAGTTAAGGTCTCCCACGTGCAAAAGATGAAGGTTGCCGAGATGAGAATATTGAGATGGATGTGTGGGCATACCAGGAGCGACATGATTAGAAATGAGGCTATTCGAGACAAGGTAGGAGAGACCTCGGTGGAAGACAAGATGCGGGAAACTCGACTGAGATGGTTTGGACATGTGAAGAGGAGAGTCCCAGATGCACCAGTGCGGAGGTGTGAGAGGTTGGCCATGGATGGTTTCAGAAGAGGTAGGGGTAGGCCGAAGAAATATTGGGGAGAGGTAATCAGACAGGACATGACGCATTTACGACTTACCGAGAACATGACCTTAGATAGGAGGGTGTGGAGGACACACATTAGGATAGAAGGCTAGTACATAGTTGCTTTATTTCCCCTTATTCATAGGCGTATTAACGCACTATGATTTCTTGTACTCTGATTTATGTTATTTATGGTATTTATGTTATTATCTAATAATATCTACTATTTTTGTGCTTTGATTATACTATTCTTTGGATCGTTTTCGTTATCTACTTATTTACTCTAATATTCTTGTCTGACCTTTTTCTATGCTTCTATTGAGCCGAGGGTCTTTCGGAAACAGCCGGCCTACATTGGTAGGAGTCAGGTCTGCGTATACTTTACCCTCCTCAGACCCCACGATATGGGATTTCACTGGGTTGTTATTGTTGTATATTTTAGGTAAAACCAATTTGTAGTCATAATTATCAACGTCATGTTTATCATTTTTATCATATTTTTCTTTTTCTTTTTCGTTCTTTTTCTTTTTTGGTTTTTATTTTTACGAGCAATTTTATCGTAATTGTCAAGTTGATTAAATTATTGCAGTAATAGTTGAAATCGTTCCAACAACTTCAACATAGTAATCGCAACACTCAAACAATTGTTGAAGTTGTTATATCAATTTCGACAGCTTTCTAACAGATAGTAAGATAAAGAAAGAAGAGGAGGAGTCAATGAAGATGAATATGTTAGTTGTGGCACAAGAGGAGATGGTGGTAATGGCGAGGTGGTGGGGAGGAATAGATAAAACCTTTGTATAAATAATAAAATTTGAGAATTTTAAAACTAGTGTCATAAAATTGTCACTTATCCTCAATAATTAAGACTCGTATCAAAAATTATCACATAAATACTTGCATTTGTGATATCTCTTATGTCACATTTTTTGTGCTTGAGTTGTTATTTAACTTTCAAGTTTTCTTCCTCTTTTATAATAATTCCAAACATCTCATGCGTCATTTAAGATCATAAATTTCAAAAAATATTTCAACATAGTTTACATAACGGTTACATGATGTTATAATCATAAACTTACGTCTTGAAGTTGTATGAGGTCCATCATGTAAATACAATCGTAAATTTTGTTTCATATACAAAATTGGTCACACACACACAAGACTTCAATCTGCCAAATTGTCCCAACTCTTTCAAAGAACCAAACATGCTGTCACTTTCTTGCAACATCATAGATAACATCACTTGTCCCTATTGTTACGGACTCGGACTTTTAACCTCTCCATGACTCTAGATTCTTCCTCCTTAAAAATGATCAAGTAGCGGGTCATTACACTATGCTCTCACGTGCAACACCATAGATAACATCTTCGATGGATACCATTACCATCCCGGCCTGATCAATTATCGGAATGTGCCTGACGAGGTTATCTGGCAAGTGACATGCATGTGTCAGAAAGATAGAAAGAAAGATTTGAAGTGTGAAATATCATTGTCCTTGAAGAAATATTAGATGCATACTGTTTAGGAGAAAATACAGAAAAGTTTCTTCAGCAAATCGACAAGTCACTTTCAAGGAAGGAGTAATTTCTAGAGGTTGAGAAGGCTATTTAGAAAAGGTAACAAAAATCATTGAAAGTTAAGTTAGTTCATGGAAACAAAAATCTAGAAACCTTAGCAAATATGCATATTGGCAATCTTTAATTGTCAGAAATAATATTTAAAAAGCAAAACATGTTTCATTCTAATATTCATTAACAAACGTAAGTCTGTACATTCATATCTACACATAATTTTGCCTTTTCCCCACAAAACAACATAGAAAACCAACTAACCTTTGTTGGTAACAGTACATAGCATGCCTAAGCGACGAAGAGAGTGGAGACCAACATGGAAGGATGATAACTTACCATGCCTAAACGACAAAGAGACTGGGTCACTTCACCGCGGCTTTCAATAAAATATGTTGGAATGATGTGTTGAAAGCTGTAGAGTATTTTCACCAGAACGTCATTAGTTTGATTATATGTAAGGACTAATTGATGGCAAAACGATTGAAGCAATTTATCAGCAAATTAATGAACAGAAACCAGTTGGCATTCACTAAAGGTAGACAAATAATGTGCGCCGGAGTTAATAGCAAATGAGGCTTTTAGTTCAAGAAAAAGGCAAGGAGAACTGGACTACTGATAGTGAAGGCGTATGATCATGTAAATTGGGGATTTTCATTTTTGATAAATTTTATGGTAGAATTAAGGTTTGGAAACAAATGGAGAAATTGAATGAAGCTTTACAAATCTACCGTCAAATCTCAATCTTATTAAAAGCTACAACGCCAGGTTTTTTCTCGGCTCTGTCTAATTTGCTGTTTATTTTAGTTATGAAGGGACTTAGTACAATGACTAACAAGGCAACACAGCTTGGCTGGATAAAATGCTTTCAAGTAGATACAAGAGTCCAAGGATCAATGATGATATCACATCTCTTATGTGTAGATGTTTGAAGTTGTATCAGGTTTACAAGTAAATTTTGCCGAGTGATATATCCTTGGGATGCAATGTGCCAATCATGAAAAGTGTGAGAAGACGCTCTCAAATTGGAAGTAATATTTATCCTAGGGAGGAAGACTAGTCCTAACCAATAATGTGTTGGAGGCTCTTTCTATCTATACTATGTCTCTCTTTCCAATACCAAGGAAGACAGAAAAGAGAATGGATGAGTTAAACAAAGATTTCTAGTGGCAAGCTAATAGAGAGAAGAAAGCCTTCAACTGAGAAATTGTGGCAATATTGTGACAACAGAAAAGAGAATGGATGAGTTAAAGAAAGATTTCTAGTGGCAAGCTAATAGAGAGAAGAAAGCCTTCAACTGAAAAATTGTGACAATATTGTGACAACAGAAAAGAGAATGGATGAGTTAAAGAAAGATTTCTAGTGGCGAGCTAATAGAGAGAAGAAAGCCTTCAACTGAGAAATTGTGACAAGAAGGAAGAGGGAAGGAGAAATAGGAGTAAGAAACCTAAGGATAAACAACAAAAATCTCCTTATGAAGTGGCTTGGGAAGTTCTACAATAAGGAAGAAGAAATGTGGAAGCGACAGATCACAGAAAAATATAGGATGGAAAAGTTCTGCTCTCAAAGGTTCCCAACTATTCTTAAGGAGTTGGAAATATATCAGAAGTTTAAACTGTAGCAACAAACTGATTTCAGCTTTGGAAAGGTATAATGACTGAAGTGAGCCAATTTTTGGAATGAATGAAGGCTACAATGCTTTAACCAGACATGGCCAAATGGAAGAAAAATAGATACATTGGATATAATGCATATTAATTTTTCTAAAGATTTGTTTTTTGACAAAACAGTGTCAAATACTGAAAACTGTTACTAAAAACGTAGTGCTTTGAAATAGAAGAATGGCCCTTTTCCTGTAGAAAAAATACAAAAGGGAAGGACTGAAAAAATGCTAAGTTCAACAAATGATGAGTTTTTTCACCCTCAAAGACACAAAAGAGAACAAGCATTGAAAGCTTCAGATACGAACTTCATATCGAAAGGACCCAGCAGTTCATAAGATAAATGAAATGACAAGTCTTCTTTGTTTTGAGTTAAGGGAGCACATAATGAACCATCAATTTTTGTACCACTAGTTATGCCCTGGACAAGTTTTTCGGTCATCTGATTTTCTAGTTTGCACAGTGTCGCAACCTATTCATAAGTCCGAAAAAAAAGGATATGACTGAGTTGCTGTTACACAGTTTTTCAGTTATGAATAATCTCAACAAACCTGGAATACACTTACATGAACAAGGTTTTTGCAAACCACACCTTCAAAAGGTAAAGCATAAATTAGAGATGCAAAGGACAAAAAGATATGTATCACACTCTATTCCCTTTAGCACTATAGGGGTTTGCATAAACTCTATTTCAGTTTCGGGAAGATCACATATATTCATACTATAGGGGTCAAGGGACAGAAGAATAGGTTGAACTCATCAAAAAGATTGTTTCCAAATATTCATACCATGTGTTTCATTACTTCCTCGGCATCTTCAACTTTTCCCTTCATCAGTTAGTATGGTGAAGGTGCACACATGGATAAATATAAGGTTCACCATCTCATAGAACAAAGTCTTAACTTTTCCCCACTTACCAAACTTAAACCATCAATTATTGAACTATATATGATTATCTTAGGAGGAATGCCTTTCTACTTCATCTCGTTCAGAATGTTAATAGCAGCATTTAAGTTTCCATCTTTGGAAAGAGCATCTACGACAATGTTGTAGATATATATGTTGTGCTTAGTGTTCCCTTGTTCCATTAAGTGGAGCAAAGTTTTTTGAGTATGACCCCTTTTACCAAGCCCATTCATGACAGTTTCATACATGACTTCGTCAGGCTCACAAATCTTCTCTCTCACCAACTTCTTGAACAATTCAACTGCATCTTAAACTTATTTTCAGCAAAGATTCCTCTTATTTAGTGTGGTAAAGGTGAAAACAGTAAATGAAGTGCCATTCTTCAGGTAAATGGCTAAAAGTTGGGTATGACCAACTAATGGCTTTTAGCATAAGCTATATTTAAAAAGTCAATCCAAACACTCTCTTAAAATGTTTACACATAAGGGAACTCATCTTATTTCTCATATCAAGAGAGCAGTAATATCTGGTTTCCAAGATAAAGAAGAGTGGAAAAACAATAAAAACATAAGAAGTCGTGTACCTTGCCTGCCTGCAAAGCTCAAGCGACATTCTAATTGCCATTTTTTCTGCTTCAACAACTGCATTAGAAACCATTTCTTTTGCAGTGCTAAAAGGAAATTGTATCACAGTGATAGTGTAGCCGAAGAAATCAGGTGAAAGAAATATTCACTTCATAATTTTGGTGTGAAGCTCTAGTATCGTGTCAAGGACGGATAGATTCTCCCTTAGAATGTTTACCAATAACTCAGTTGTAGTTGCATCAAATAAGAAACCCCTACCAGTCATTTCCTTCATAAAAGATGTCATTTCAGTAATTTTCCTACACCTGAGAAATTCCCACACAAGGACATTGTAAGTGAAGTCGTTTGGCAAATAACCGTCCTCCTCCATTTTTCTTAGCATATCATTAGCTTCATCTAACAAATCTTCGACACAAAATCCATTTATCATATTATTGTATGTCCTCACATTCGGTAGTGCTCCAATTAAATGAAGCTTATCAAAAATGGCACGAGCTTTGTCGCGTTTACCATTTTTGCACAATCCACCAATGATAAAATTGTAAAATATAATATCAGTATTTTCTCTCTTTCCTTCCAACTTATCAAAGAGCGACAAAGCTTCTTCAACAAGCCCGTATTTAAAATAACCATTGAGCAAAGTGCAATGAATGTACAAATTAGGTATGGGCCCTGCAGATAGCATCTCAGCAAAGAATCTTTTTGCATCGCCTATTCTTCCAACTTCAAAAAGACCTTGCAAGATAGTATTGTAGGTAACAGTATTAGGTTTTGATCCCTTTTGAGAAATTTCACAAAACAATTGCATGGCCTCATCCACTTTCTTTTTCTTACAGTATCCATTTATTAGTATGTTATAGCTAATAACGTTAGGCTCAATGCCCATATCAATCATGATATCAAAAATTCTCCTCGCACTATCCACTTGACCATGCAAACAATATCCATCAATTATCAAAACAGAGAACTTCACTGTGGTCATGCAAAACCTCATCCATTTTATCCATGTATTTCCAAACCCCCATCCTCCTGAGTGTACTCCACAAATATTCCCAATTCAAATGATCATAAGCTTTCTCTATATCTAGCTTACAAAGAATTCCTGGAACATTGGATCTGTTTCTCACATCTACACATTCATTGGCCACCAGAATGGCATCCATAATTTGCCTACTCATTATGAAGGCCATTTGTTGGTCATCAACTAACTTTGGTATAACCCTCTTGAGTCTTTCTGTTAGGATCTTTGATATGATTTTGTAGAAGCTCCCAATCAAGCTTATTGGCCTAAAATCTTTCAATTCAGATGTTCCCACTTTCTTGGGGATCAGGGCTATGAAGATAGCATTAAAACTTTTTTCAAAATAGCCCTGATCATGGAAATTCTGGATGGCAGCTACCACTTCCTCCTTAATCACATCCCAGCACTGTATGTAAAAGGCCATTGAGAAACCACCAGGGCCTGGGGCCTTGTCCCTTGCACACGAGAACACACTGTCTTTGATTTCCTGTCCTTCAAATTGACCTTGCAAAGCTATATTATCCTCTCCACTGACCATAAGTTGGAATCTAGAATTGAACTGAGGTCTCCATACTTCTGTTTCAGTATATAGTATCAGGTAGAAACTAATTATTTCATCTTGGATCCCATCTGGTTCAGTAACATTGGCTACATTTATGGTTACTTGGTCAATGTTGTTGTACCTCTTGAGACAGTTAGCAATCCTATGGAAATATTTTGAATTCCTGCCCCCTTCCTTGAGCCAAAGGGCCCTAGATGTTTGCCTCCAAGCCACTTCCTCCTTCTTGGCAATTTCCTCCAACTCCACTGTCGGTACTGCTCTCAAGTAGGACTCATCATCAGAAAGTGCTCTTTGATCTTAAATCAAATCTAGATCAGCTAGTTTGTTGAGAGTACACATTTTTTGCAAACCAAGGTTGGCATGAAGTGTTTTGCTCCATTCTTTCAGCTTGACTTTCAGTAGTTTCAGCTTGCAAGCTAGTATATAATCTGGTCTTCCCACATAAGTTACACAACACCACCATTCTTTAATTCTTTGTGCTTCTATCCAAAAAATACCTGAAGATAACTAAATAGCACTGAAAAAAATGATATTACTACACTTATAACGTGTACACATGAGGACACTCACCATTTAATTATTATTATTTTAAATCCGTATAGTCACCATTTTTTCTCATATTAAGAGTGCAATCACATTTGATTAAGAAGAGTTTATAAATAACTCAAAATATCAAAAGTGAAGTACCTCCTCAATAGGTCTGCCTAAAAAACTCGAGCAACATTCTAATTGCCATCAGCTTCTGCAATTGCATTGGTTGCTATTTCTTTTGTAGGGATAAAAGGAAATTATATTACAGCCATAGAGTAACCGAATGAACCAAGCGATCACTTCTTGTTTTCTAATTGAAGTTCTGGTATGATTTCAAGGACGGAAGGATTATCTCTTATAACATTTATCAAAAAACTAGTTGTAGTTGCATCAAATGAGAAGCCCCTTCCCGCTATTTCCTTCATGAAAGATGTCATTTCACTAATTTTGTTGCACCTGAGAAATCCTTGCACAACAACATTGTATGTGACATTGTCGGGAAAACAACCGTTGTCCTCCATTTTTCTAAGCATATCTTTCGCTTCATCTAACAACCCTTGTAGACAAAATCCAGTTATCATTGTATTGTATGTTCTCACATTCGGTAGCACTCCAATTAAAGGAAGCTTCTCAAAAATGGCACGAGCTTTGTCAAGTTTACCATTTTTGCACAATCCACCAATGATAATGTTGTAAAATATAATATCAGTATTTTCTCTCTTTCCTTCCAACTTATTAAAGAGCGACAAAGCTTCTTCAACAAGTCCATACTTAAAATAACCATTGAGCAAAGTGCAATGAATGTATGAATCAGGTACGGTCCCCGAAGATAACATCTCACCAAAGAACTTTTTTGCATCGTCTGTTCTTCCAACTTCAAAAAGACCTTGCAAGATAGTAGTGTAGGTAACGATATCAGGTTTTGATCCCTTTTGAGAAATTTCACAAAACAATTGCATGGCCTCATCCACTTTCTTTTTCTTACAGTATCCGTTTATTAGTATGTTATAGCTAAAAATGTCAGGCTCAATGCCCTTATCTATCATGCTATCAAAAATTCTCCTCGCACTATCCACTTGACCACGCAAACAATATCCATCCATTATCGCAGTGTGGGTGATTATATTAGGCTCTACACCTTTTACGACCATGTGTTTCATTATTTCCTCGGCATCTTCGACTTTTCCTTCTTTGCATAGTCCATCTGTTAGTATGTTGAAGATGCGCACATCTGGATAAATATTAAGGTTCACCATCTCAGAGATCAAAATCTTAACTTTTTCCCACTGACCAATCCTACACAAACCATCAATTAATGAACTATATGTGACTATGTTTGGAGGAATGCCTCTCTTCTTCATCTCATTCAAAAGAGTGATAGCAGCATCTAAGTTTCTATCTTTGCAAAGGGAATCTATAACAATGTTGTAGATATATATGTTGGGCTTAGTGTTCCCCTGTTCCATTAAACGGAGCAAACTTAAAGTTTTTTGAGTATGGCCCCTTTTGCTAAGCCCATTCATGACGGTTGCATACATGACTTCGTTGGGCTCACAAATCCTCTCTCTCACCAACTTCTTGAACAATTCAACTGCATCTTTAAACTTTTTTTCAGCAAATAATCCCCTTATTAGAGTGTTAAAAGTGACGGTATTAAACGGAATGCCATTCTTCAAGTAAATGGGTAACACCGAAAATCCACAATGCATCAGGCAATAACTATTAATCATGATATTCACGATGAAATCACTAATTGGGATACCTAATTGCTGCATTTCTCGAAAAAGCGAAAGGACAGGAGAATAATGCTTCAAACTTATCATATTCTTAAACAACTTAGAGAAATCGACAACTGAAGGAAGAGGCTTCATTCTAACCATTTGATGGAAGAGAGAAACAGCATTACTGTAATGGCATGAAGAATAAGCTCTGTCTGTAAATTCCGAACCAGAAATGGAAGAGAGAAAGGGAACAATACCATTGCCATTGCGATTGCGCAGAGAAATTCTCCTCATCATCAATGGCGTAAAAGTGTGCCCCAATTTTGCAAGAAATTAACAGATTTTATATTTACTCCTACTCCATTCATTTTTACTTGTATCATTTTCAAATAGATAAGGATATTTTAAGCCCTTTTCAAATTATTTTTGGACCTAAAAATGGATGTAAAGGTATTAATTTTTAGAATTTTATATGATAACCACCCATCTTTAGTTCCAAAAATGACATTTTTCTTTAATATAATTTTAATTAAATAATTTGAATAATTTTTTTAAACACATGGTGGCCATCTATTGGTTATAATTTAATTATTTAAAATTAATTATAAATCAAATTTCTTTAACGTAATTTTAATTAAATAATTTAAATAATTTTTTAAACACGTGGCGGTCATCTGTTGATTATAATTTAATTATTTAAAATTAATTATCTATCAAAATTTATTTAACATAATTTAAATAAATAATTCGAATAATTTTTTTAAACATGTGGCGGTCATCTGTTGGTTACAATTTAATTATTTAAAATTAATTATAAATTAAAATTTATTTAATTACGGGAAAAGGCCTAAAATGCCCTCAAAATATTTTAAATGGTATAAAAATGCCCCTCGTGTTCTTTTGCGATAAAGAAAAGGTCATTTTTGAACATAAAGAGGAATGTCAAAGGCATTTTAGGCGAGGGCATTTTTGTACCATTTCCAATAGTTCGAAGACATTTTAGGCAATTTTTCGATTATTTAATGATCTTATTTTATCCTCTCTTTTCTTATATATAATAATTTTATCTTATACCTTAATTTTATTTATAATATTATAAATTTATTTTTCGAATTATTGATATGTAACATCATGTAACAACAGAAAATGATATAATTTATCCAAGCATTATATTAATCAAAATAATACTATACATTATGAAATAATATATAATAACCATCCAAATAAGTCGTAAGTAATGGGTCATATGTTTACTCATTACAAAGTTATTCATATATTAAAATTAACATAACTAAAAATATGCTTTGATAGTATTTTAATTGCTATGCATATAAAACTCGGCACTTTTTTTTTGAGCGAACGATTCCTTTTTCTTGATATAAAAAAATAAAACAAATAACCGCCCAAACAAGAGGTTGCTTTTATTAACCAGCACGGGTACAAAAATTAGTGGTAACACCATACCCATTAGGCCTAGATATTACAGCAAAAAGAGAGTTATCTCGACTCATCTTGGCAAAAAGGAGCACATCAAATAAGTTGATTGATTATCAATTTACAATTTCACATAATCAATGCACATATAAACTATGAGAAATTTATGTACTATTTTATATAAGGAGAAAAATGGAAGAATGAATAATTAAACTTTTTATAAAAGATAACCACACGCTTCTAAAATTAGCTTATATTGAAAAATGTTGTTTTTGAAAGTGTTTTCCAAAAACATAATTTTAACTGGCACTTTCTTGGACTATTATACCAGATACCTACTATCTCCCACCATCACAAATACTAGACGAAGAAAATTACTGAATGTTCTCTGTTAGGAATCTGAACTGACTTTCCCTGTTTTTCACAAAGTATTCAAGTACCTTCAAAATCTCTAAACACTACATTAAATTTAACCATAGAATTATTAAGCACATAGTAGCCGGTTGCAGTAAAATCATAATGATAGATCTATCTGAATAAAGTCAACTCTACAATTCTAAATGGTAAAGAATTGTACCAAATTGCAAAATCAACTATTAGTGACTAGCTGCACCAATTGATGATATGTATGCTCCAAAAACAATGTCGCTCAATAAAAATACAAAACTGATGTTTCGATACTTTTATCGCTGAGAAAAAGCATCACTTGTTAAGATGCTTCCAATTTTAATCTAGTACTCATATGTTAACACCTAATCCCTGTTTAAGCTGCCTCTTCTACTCTCCAACTGTGAGTCCAAAACCAAACTTGTAGTCTTTCTTTTTGTGATCGACCTGAACAGGCGATAAGGAACACAATTAGGACACCAATGAAAGTCATACAACCAAACTATGTGAGATCTCACTGGATTGTTGTTGTTGTTGTATGAGCACGAAGGGAAAAATAGATAAGAGGAGTGTGCCCCTAATCAAAGAGTTTTCAATTCATGCACTAGCTGCAACAAAGAGATTTCTAGGCTATCCGAAGGAAAGAAAAAAAACAAGAATAGGTGAAACTTAGAACATGTGTGTTGTAAAGGAGCTACAACAAGATCTAAAAAAATCCATATGCTACTTACCTCAGCTGAAAGAATGAAATTAAGACCCATGTTCAAGCGCTCTTCCAAGAAAGCAGCAACACAACCATTGGAATCAATCTTCCCTCTGAGACGGCACTGTGATGCACGGAGAATGTTGATTCAGTAAACATTAAAGTCAAGAATGAGAAAGGTTGATTACATGTCCCAACATGGTTGCAATGCAGTCACAAATACAAGATCAACTTAATGAGCTTCATAAATCACAACCCCTTGCAAAACGCATAACAACAGCCCACAAAAAGTCTCTACATGTATATGCACCCAAGGGTGTGACCTACTAGTCACTGAAGTGGTTGAGAACCATGAAGTCTCTGTGCAAATCTCAACAGAGGCAAAAACACTAGTTGGTTTCTCCCATCCATCTAAGCCTTGGTAGACAAAATTACACGGTAAATGTATTGGTAGGAGGTAGTAGATACACATTAAAATTAGTCGAGGTGCGCGCAAGTTGGCCTGAACACCACAGTTATCCAACAACAACATACACAGTGTAATATCACAAGTGGAACTTAGGAAGGGTACCCTACCTTTGTAGGTAGAGAGGTGGTTTCTGATAAGACCCTCGACTCAAAGAAATGTTATCAAATCATGATGGCAAGAAAATATGACAACTAAATAGCAAGATATAAAGCAAATGCAACAATAGATAGTAATACACATAGAAGAATAAGAACGCACTTACTAAATACCACTAAGGCCCTTACCTCTACCACATAAAGTGCGACAACACTCGTCTACCAACTAACTGTCATCCTAATTCTCGACTTCCATATCTTCCTATCTAAGATCATGTACTCAATAAACTGAAGTTGTGCCAAGGCATGTTTGATCACCTCACCCAGCTCTTTTTCAGCATACCTCTACCTCTCCTAACTTTTGTTATACCCAATGTCTCATACCTCCTAACTGGCACATCAGTGCACCTCCTCCTCACATGACTAAACCATCTCAATATCACTTCTCTAATCTCATTTTACATCTTTAGGTCAATAGCACCAAATTCCCCTAGTTCTATCATAATTAGGAGTCGCGGTATTTAGGCCAATTTACCTTGTATACCACTTCGGGGAGAACACACCATACGCATGTGATATCCCAAAAAAGAGTAGAAAATCTAAGCAGAGATGATTCTCTGCAAAACACGCCCAATTATCTACCTTACCACACTTAGGTACATCGGGTTACCATCACAAAAAGAAATGAGATGCCACATAGCAGAAAGATATGAAAGAGAAAACAGATGAAAACTGCTAGTACATGTATCTTAACTGATGAAGAAAGAGTGGTAAATTAGGAAGCAAGAATGAAGGGCTGCTACAGATATCTGGATTCATGGGCACACACCAAGTCTAACCATGCAATATACAGGGAAGAGATGGTAGCCGGTCTTTAACTTAAACTGGATTATAATGCTAGAATTGTTCTACCATCAAGGTGTCGAAACCTAAGGGCAGACAATATTGAGGCATTAAATTTGGAGCTTTCATTTTTTCACTAGATTCAGGACAGTTGCAGCAAATAGTAGAGTCACAAGATCAGATCACCAGGTTAGAAACTAGGAAAAAACTGCACCCTTCTCCGAGTATGGGTTTCTCAAATCCAACCGGAAACTGCAAAACTGCTGGAAATTCACAGGAGTTAAAAGTACCAAGACCAACACTAGCCTGCAGGAAATCAAGTTAGAATTTCGGAAAGGATTTACAACAAGAGGTTACCTGCCGAAGGATGTAATCATAACCAACGCTTGCTGTAACATCTCTAGACATGTAGTTGTACATAAAGTCTGATGCTAGAGACACCTGCATGGAAGAAAAGAGTTTAAGAAAAGCAAGTCACAAATGCAGTTGTTAAGATACTAGCGACTCTTACAACCTTATCAGAAATTTTCTGAACATAACTCAGTGCAACCATTCCAGTACTAGCAACTTGCCCTGCAGCAACCTGCAGATAAATTAACACACTGAATAATGTGAAAACCATTAAAAAAAACCTAGAAAGATGAAAGACACCTATGAAAAAGACAGCTATTAGTAGTTAATGCTGGTGAAATCGACAAAAGAAAATATAACAGATATATTTTCTCTTTGCGAGGGTTTATACTCAGAAACATGAATATTTTGATGTTCCTGTTCGACTATAACATTGAAAATACCAAGTCAACACGATATAATATAAATCCTTTTGCATCTGGAAGACCTGCAATTCAATTCTATTCTAAAGCTATGCATACTACAGATGAAGGAGAATAATGACACTGGCCTTGATGTTATAGCTACTGAAAAAACTTCCTCAGAAAAAGCAATCAATCAAATGTCTCACTGGGGCATGATGCATATTAGTTTTCTGGAAGGACTTTAACTGAAAAGAAATAGAAGTCCTCTCAATTAACTGAAATAGTAGGCAAGTACAAAAAGAACTAATTGTAAAACAGCAATGAAATTCAAGTTGCTATCATGTATTACCAACACAATAACAATAATTACAACTACACCTCAATCCCAAACAAATCATTCATCTTCTGAACAAATATTATACTGTCTCGAATCCAGATAAAAAATTATCTAACATCTAGTAATAGGCAGAATACCATTTTATCTGTATTGTAGCGAGCAGCATAACCAATGCCAGATTTCCGATGCTGACCAGCCCAGAACACTTCCCCACCCAGGGACAAATGTGGACCGACACTCTGCAAGAGCACGTAAAGGTTCAGTTAGCAAAGCTAAAAGCATAATACCATACAATTTATCTCCATGTGATATTGACCCTCAATCAGGACAGCTTTACTCATTCTCTGGTATTTAATACGAACCACAAGGAATCCATGATTGACCAATAGGTGGTAGATGATATGATATCCTCGCAGTCCGAAGGGACAAAAGTGAAAGATAATATTGCTATAGCATTTGCAATCTCCACACTCTCTTTTCAATAAGTAAAGTCCATTACTGTCTCAACTCTCCAATTTATAGAGGATGATACTAAGTTTGTACTTTGTAGTTGAGCGGCCACCAAGGAACAAAACCAAAAGAAGCAAATTACTTATACCAACCTTTTATTAAAACAAAATTAATCACAGCCCTTTTTGTAATTATTAATGTGATGGAAGTAACTTCACAATAAAGAAGAGCATAAAGCAATAGTAATTAGTACCTGCAGAAGCACACCTATTCACACTGTGCCCGATTATTCAAAGAATTCATCTTTTAATTGCAAACCAATTTCCAGCAAAATGAGTCAATGTGAGTAGAGACATGTAAATTGAACTAATATAAGTTGGCAACCACCAAAGACACAGTGGAGGCTCCATCCTCTTTAAAAGGGGCTTGTATCTGCACTATCCTTGACATATTTTCCAAGTCTTTTCAGATCTTTCCCCCCACTGACACGAATAGACCGTGCAGCGTCAAGACAACTAATCCGACAACTATGAACAAGGAATCTCCACGTTGAAGTCTTCCGCCAAGAGATGACCTCATCAAAACAAACTCGTAATTACACAAAAGTAAACCAAATATACGCCTAACCACCACCAGTGTGCGCGCTTTAAGCACGCTTAAGCCCTAAAGCGAGGCTCATAACGTGTTGAGCGCTTCGCCTTGCTTTATGTGCGCTTCAGTGTCGTCATCAAGATTCTAAGGCAAACTTTTCCTTGCCGATGAGCCTCTTCATAAGAAGTGACACTAAACAATTGATATTTCACTTTATCATAATTTGTTTTCAATTTCTTTGGTCATATATTTGTCATTCATGTTTATAATTATTAGTCTTGGACTAAACATATATATTTGTTTTTTTCTCCCTTTGCGCCTTTTTTCATTAAAGCCCACGCTTTATTTGCGCTTTGCGCTTAAAGCCCCAACGGACCATAGAGCTTTTTTGCACTTTTCGTCTTTGATAACACTGACCACCACTATCCATAATGCTTGTACACACCCAAAACCACGTGCCAACCACACCGCTCTTTGTGCTTTGCTTGGTTTTCCATCATCCAATCCACAATAAATCAAATGAAACCCCGCCTAAAAAAACTTTGCTGGGATAAGATTGAAAGAAAGGGATTCTTTATGTACCCCCAAACACATCTTGAATGCATATAGTCTCACAAAATATACAATTTTAATTGATGTCAATTGATCCTTCATTACTGTCCAGAAGGAAGTGCAAATGACAAACTTGAACTCATGACATTCTTTACCAAAACAATGGCGCCAAACCGATGTCACAGTGACAGCAACTCACTGGCTAACTTAAATACTAGTGTAAATGATGGTGTAGTCCACTATTTCAATTGGTCGTTCTGGTGAGAAGGTAAATGGTGGAGGTTTTCTTTTAATTGGAAATGTTTTACTTTTATGTAGTAATGGGTATGTTGTGATGCAGATTGAGTGGCATGACACTCTTTTCGTCACAGAACACATTTTGTGGCCAAAGAGAGTACAGAGTGGTTGGCAGCCCCTTCTTGACATCAGGGGTTGAGGGAGCAGGATGAGGTCTAGCTACTAAAGCTAATAATTAGTAAAGAAATACTTAAAAAGTATTTTTCTAAGTTATCAAGGAGTAGTTAGAGAATGTGACCCACATTAGTCACTAATATCTTTTTCTCTTCTTAGCATTTTATCCAAATTACATTACCATTGATCTCTTATTGATGCTATAACAACTCCTGATGGTTCTTGCTCACTCCCACTCACTAGGTTCCCTTTGCTCTCACTCCCACTTACTAGGCTTTTAATTCCAGTTGGCAGCACAATGTCACACATTATTATCTTTTCATTATTACATCTTACACACACTTGTAAGTAATAAAACACTATTCCAACTCATCATATCAAGTATAATAAAATTTTCTGAACCTTTGAAACTTCACGATACATCGGGTAACTTGAGGACATAAATGTCTGATGTGTTATAACAGTTCATGTACATATGGACTGATAAAAGGCCATTTATTTTCTAAAATAGTCGGTATATCCCCACAAGTGAGGTCTGGGGAGGATGAAGTGGCGTATGCAGACCTTACCCCTACCCTTTGTGGGGTGGGGTAGAGAGGTTGTTTCCGATAGACTCTCGCCTCAAGAAAAATGTTTTCTAGAACAGTTTAGGAGAAAATGCCAGAGTAGAACGCTATGATGGGAAAATATTGAGGAAAGCCTAGTATTGACAGTAATGAGGAGTAACAATACCTGGATGTAGCTGGCTCCAAGTAATGCACCATTGCCAAGTTGACATTGAGCCCTGTAGTCTTTACCCTTATAAACAAACAACAAAAACAACAACAACAACGAAGACATACAACAATCGTTATTTCTAAGTCAAATGGCCTGCAACATGGTATACAACTTTAATGAAATAGGAAGAGTGACCAAAATAGCCTGGATGGATCAATTAAATTTTATTGAATTATATGCACAAATAATTGCATAAACAGAGAGAATAATTACCTTGTAATCAAAATTAACCATGCCATGCGACATGTGTGGTTCACCAGTCAGCTGTTAAGAACATCATAATAATGAGACATACAGTCCCTCCACAAAATTACGGAAGGGAAAGCAGCAGTTGCAGATATCATTTATTTACCTGACCATTGGCTTTCAATGAAAGATTCTCAGACAAATCACACTTCACCCTAGCATTCACCCTCCCGTCTGTCATTACTCTCCCGATAAGCATCATCTGTAGCATTAGTAGGATGTCATTGTCGCCATAATTTGATCCTCAATGATTCCAGACACTTGGAAAAAATAAATTCAACTACAGACCTGTGGATCTATAAGGTTGGCACCAAACTCATAGTGAGCAGTTGGTATTTTGACGACGTCTGCAGACTGAGTAGGAAGTTCTGTAGGCCCCATAAAAACACTGATAAAAGGTAGGAACACATTTGTTATCACTAACAGAACACCTCTTCCCCTCGAGCAATGGAGAGAACATAGCCACAAATATGATATAGTTTTCGAGTACATAAATCTACCTATGACTGAGTGAAAATCTCTGATTAAGTCCTTTGGTAAAATCAAAACGCAATCCTTCAAAAAGCTCCGGCTTTAAAGACACTGCCAATAGAGACATGAAATAGTTATTTCCTTCACCAAAATAATAGAAATAACAGAAATATAGGAGTGTCACATTTAAGAGCACCAAAGCAGATTACATATGAAGATGAAAGAAACAGTAAAACTGCAATAGAAGCACTGCATTAATTTAACCTTATAGTGGTTTCGACAACCAGCTCTCAAGGTTTTGATAAAGAAGACAACTGGACACAACTTTACATGTAAACACGATGAATCGAACAGCTCTCTTTTCCCAAATGCAAGGTTGAATTTGAATGTAGAGGGAGTATTTTTTGCTAAACCTAGAGCATTCACAACAAATACTCAACTATACTCAATCTCAAACCAGTTGAGGTCAGATATACGAATTCCTTTTAGCCATTCTTCTCTATGCAAGTTCATTTCATTCCATACTAAATATTAGATAATTTCTCCAAATCTTAAGACTTATTCCTCTATAATTATCTAACTAGAATACAATGAATCCTTAAAAAACAAACCTAATGTAAGTGTAACAACAATAATTACGCCTTAGTCTCAACTAGTGTTATCGCAGATATGGATCCTCACTCTCATTGTGTTCTATTCTTAGCTCCACATGATTACAAGAGATTGTACGTGTTGTGATACAACTTCTGTCCACGTAGTTTTAGGTCTATCTCATCTCCTTTGTTTTCTTAATTTGTAAGTGCCATCCTTGTGGGGGGCATGCTAATCTCATCTTCTTTTTATAATCTTCCATCATCATATTGTCATATGTAGTTCTACTAGTTCCATAAGGCTCGTGCTAAGCCCAGACCCAAACTCAAAATATAGAAGTAGTAATTTTAATTAAAGTACTACAATTTGTACTATATTTTTACTTTATAATTAATATAATCTAATGGCACGTTAAACGTATCTTGTTGATAAGTATTCATAATTATTAAAATTCTTAATCACATAATTGGATCACTTTAAATAAAAATTTGTTTATAAGGAAGGAAGTTTGACCGGAGAACTAGAAAATATCAAGACAACACGAGTGATTCGATATTTTATAAAATAACCAGATTTAAAATATGTAAATAATTACAATCATAAATCAAAAATTATTGGTATTTTTATGAATTTGTGAGCATGTAATATCTTAGTTATAGATAGAAATGAATTTATTTCGATATTTATTAAGTTTTAATTTCACTCATAATTTCATGTGCCAAGAGTTCCTGCAAAATTCATTCATTTGCTGCTACCCTGAATATGTTGTTGTTGTATAGAATCATATATAATTTCCCCCGACCCCACTTGTGGATTACAGATTACACTAGGTATGTTATTGTGGTATAGAATCATCTAATACAACGAAAAGTTTCAATGATTGTAAATTTATATTATAATAGTAATAACATTAATTTAGAGCCTTAACATAAATTATAACTTAATAATGATCTTATAAGGATATTAATACATAATATTTGAAGTACATTAATAACGTACTCCATTCAGTCCATTTAACTTGTCATGTTTATTTTTACACGCCACTTAAAATACCTCTTCCATCCCATTTTAATTATTGTTTTAGCTCTTTTCATGCTCGTTAAGAAAAATAATAAAATCAGGGTATTACTTACTAAAAATTGAACACTATTAAAAAGACTATGAGGGTATAGTTGAAAATAATTGCATACTTTAATTTTGTATTAACAAATATTTGGGGATAATTTTTTTGTGTTGAAGTTACTATTATTTAAAAACGAAGGGAGTATTAACTAAAAGGAAATCTAATAAGTGGCAAGAAGAGATTCATACAAAGTTACTACTGGGTTACACCAATTACAAAGGCCCCAGTGGGAATGGTCTTAAGAATAAGAGTTGGGGAAAAAATGGGAATATGCAAGAAAAAAGGCAACATCAACTGCCATGTGTGGCAACTTCACATCACCAAAGAATTGAAATTCTGGATGTACCCTACAAACTTATTATTCTCCCTTATGTATATATATGCCATACAATCATAGACGACCTTTTCTCTTACTTTGGCATTTTACATGTGCTAATTTTATCCTCTATAGGATGTGATCATTCCCAATGTATTTTCTTATATCAAGTACAGTACAATTTTGTTGATAAGGGGGAAAGCTCCCATATACAAGAGTCATACCAAAAAAGAGAATCAACAAAAATATATGATATAAGAACCTCAAGTGCACCAAAAAGACAAAACAAACATGAAATTATTCCTCGGATGTACGAAATCAAGTTCTTTCCTTTCAAAAGCTTTTCTACAACTTCACATTCATTTTAACATCTAGATTTTAGTGACATTGATCTTAGGATATACATGGCCTTGTAGACCCAACATTCACTATCATATATTGTTTCACTCAAAATCAACAACCACTCTACAAAACTAACTTTCATTTTGTTCGGTTTCTTCCTGCCACATCACACTCTCGTAAGACTCCTCCATTTTAGTTATCTTATAATGCCATTTACCTAGAAGATTAAATCTACATATCTAGATTGTGTTGTTCTCGCATCACCTTCCTTCTTATGCAAGTTATATTTACGATACATGTATGATTTAACTTCCCATCTACAATTCCAACTTTTTCAATCCACTTGTCAGCAATTTTGTCAATAAGATAATATCATTTGTATACATCTAGCAGACTTGCACCATGAAACCCAATCCCTACACCATTGGAGGTGATGGAATATTAAAAGTTAAACTCCATACTTTACACCACATTTCAATTCTTAGAATACGCAAAAGCAATCTGCAGAAAACAGGAAATGAACTACTGCTCAGTTACAGGATCCGCTACATAAATCTTCTACATCTATTTTCGTTATCTTATATCTTATTCTTTTTTTTTTGAAACTGGTAATGTTTATCTTATATCTTATTCTATCTTATCATTCACCTAGAAGACTAAATCTAGATGTCCACATTGTGTCATTCTTGTATCACCTTCGTTCTTATGCAAGTTATATTTAAGATACATATATGGTTTAAACTTCCCATCCTACAATTCCAACTTTTCCGATCAACTTGTCAGTCATTTTGTCAATAAGACAATAACTTTTGTATATATCTTGCAGACTTGCACAATGAAACCTAATCCTTACACCATTGGAGGCGACAGAATATTAAAAAGTTAAAACTCCATACTTCAAATCACATTTCAATTCTTAGAAAACGCAAAAGCTATCTGCAGACAACAGGAAATAAACTACTGCTCAATGATCCGCTACATAAATCTTCCACATCTATTATAGTTGTCTTATATCTTATTCTATCTTGTCATTCACCTAGAAGACTAAATCTAGCTGTCTAGATTGTGTCATTCTCGCATCACCTTCCTTCTTATGCAAGTTATATTTACAACAACAACCACCCAGTGAAATCCCACAATGTGGGGTCTGGGGAGGGTAAAGTGTACGCAGACCTGACTCCTACCAAGGTAGGACGGCTGTTTCCGAAAAACCCTCATCTCAATAAAAGCATAAAAGAGGTAGGAGTCAAACTTTTTACGATCCACTTGTCAGTCATTTACGATATATATATAGTTTAACTTCACATCCTACAAAATCAAACTTTTTCGATCCACTTGTCAGTCATTTTGTCAATAAGGCAATAACATTTGTATATAACTTGCAGGCTTGCACCATGAAACCTAATCCCTACACCATCGGAGGTGATATAATATTAAAAAGTTAAAACTCCATACTTAAAATCATATTTCAATTCTTAGAATACACAAAAGCAATCTGCAGACAACAGGAAATCACTACTGCTCAATTACAGGATCCGCTACATTAATCTTCTACATCTATTTTTAGTTATCTTATATCTTATTCTATCTTGTCATTCACCTAGAAGACTAAATCTAGATGTCTAGATTGTGTCATTCTCGCATCACCTTCCTTCTTATGCAAGTTATATTTACAATATATATATGGTTTTAACTTTCCATCCTACAATTCCAACTTTTTTGATCTAGTAAGTCATTTTGTCAATAAGGCAATAAAGTCTGTATATATCTTGCAGACTTGCACCGTGAAACATAATCCCTACACCAACGGAGGCGGCGTGATATGAAAAAGTTAAAACTCCATACTTTAAATCACATTTTGATTTTTTAATACGCAAAGCAAAGCAATCTGTCTACAGGAAATCAACTACTACTCAATTACATGATCCTCAAAATAAATCTTCTACATCTATTTTAGTTATCTTATTCTATCTTGTCATCACCTAGAAGACTAAATCTAGATGTCTAGATTGTGTCGTTCTCACATCACCTTCCTTCTTATGCAAGCTATATTTACGATACATATATGAATTTTACTTCCCATCCTACAATTCCAGCTTCCGATCGGCTTGTCAGTAATTCTGTCAATTAGACAATATCATTTGTATATATCTTGCAGACTTGCACCATGAAACCTCATCCCTACAACATTAGAGGCAATGTAATATTGAAAGTCAAAACTCCATATTTAAATCACATTTCAATTCTTATGATACGCAAAGCAATCTGCAAACAACTGAGAGCTTCTCAATTACAGGATCCGGCTACATAAATCTTCTACATCTAATACACTCTATTCCAAACCATTTCAACTATACCGCCACATCCTTATAAATCATATACATTCATTTTGCTCAACTCAAAACTGATTTAATTTAAAAGCAGCAACTGATCAGAGACAAGAAGTAAAGGATAATAATAATACCAACTGAGAGCTTCTCAATTACAGGATCCAGCTACATAAATCTTCTACATCTATTCCAAACCATTTCAACTATACCGCCACATCCTTATAAATCATAAATATCCATTTCGCTCTACTCGAACCGATTTCATTTAAATTCAAAAGCAACAACTGATCATATTCGAGAAGTAAAGGATAATAATACCAACTGAGAACTTCTCAATTACAGGATCCGGTATAAATCTTCTACATCAAATCCACTCTATTCCAAACCATTTCAACTATACCGCAACATCCTTATAAATCCTATACATCCATTTCTCTCTACCCAAACCCGATTTCATTAAAATTTAAAAGCAACAATTGATCATATTCGAGAAATAACAGACAAGAATACAAACTGAGAGCTTCTCAATTACAGGATCCGGCTACATAAATCTTCTGCATCCAATCCACTCTATTCCAAACCATTTCAACTATACCTCCACATCCTTATATATCCTATACATCCATTTCTCTCTAGTCAAAACCGATTTCATTAAAATTTAAAAGCAACAACTGATCAGCGGCGAGAAGTAAAAGGATAACAATACTAACTGAGAGCTTCACGGTGGATTTCTTCATAAGGAATTGGACAAGGCAAGTTCAGGTAATCAACTTTCTCTTTCTCCGATTCGACTGCCGTCGACTTTGAATTCGCCGGTGAAACTGTAGCTGACGGAGGAACGAGAGTAGCCATTGCACAAAAATAAATAAAATAAATAAAGAAGGAAGAAATTTGATACTGTTTTCCTTCTTCTTCCTTCCTCCTGACTGCGGCTACAACGAGAAAAAGCTCAGTAGTGATACAAGTAAAACCCTTCGCCTAAATACATACAGAAAGAAATAAACCCTTAAAACTTCGGGTAGATCCGACCCGTTTTGCGTGGCTTCCTTTTTCATGCGACATCTGGAAATGCGATACATACACAGATAGCATAAGATAGTAAAAATTATATATTTAGTATTAGTTTTAGTGAATGTTTGGTTTAGGTTATTTAAAACAGCTTATAAATTGTTTAGCTGTTAAGTTGTTTTAGATAAGTTAAGTCAAATATGTCTAATTATTTTTTTAGATTTATTTTAAGCGCAAAATAATTTTAAATTAATCAACTAAACACTCAAAAAAAATTGAAAATAATTCACTTCTATGTCAATTCAAACGAATTCTTAGTATGTTTGTGTGGCATGTTACATCACATTAATATTTGTAAGACTGATGCATTACGTTAAAATGATAAGTATATGTGATTTTATGATTATACGTGTGTTTGCAAGGTGTGCATCATATACTAATCGTGTATAAATATTCTTAATCAATACTTTACTTTTTAGTTGCAAATTTTTCATGGTGATTGAGGAGGAAGAACTTTTACCTAAAAAAATTTAAGTTGAGTTAATTTTATCCTAAAACGTCATATGCAAATTTGGAGAAAGTGATGAAATATATGTGTTTATCCAAATCTGACACATATATTTTTCACTTATATAACTTTTTTCTTCGTTTTCATTTACCTTTTTCATTTTTTTATCTTTCCATCACGTTTAACCACATTTTTACTATTTAACCAATGTCAAAGATTTCTTTTCATTTCTTGTACATTTACTATAAATCTTGGTGATAAAATAAATTTAGAGATGTGATTGATGAGATGATAATACCAAGGTGGAGACTAATTTATGCCTTTTGATTTATTTTTATCGTTTTAACTTAACATCAGATATTTATAAACATTTTTTTAGTTTATTCAAACATTCCAAAAATAGTTAATAGCTTCTTTTTTTTTGAATTTGATGGAACTCAAAGCACCTTTATTTTAGTAATTAAATTCTTAATAATAATAAAGGAAAATTATCTAAATGTACAGTATTCAAAAAATATTTACCATATAGAGCAACATAATTATTTTAACCATATATAGCAAATTGTTGGAATTAAATTAACTCTCACCCGTTATTTTCTCTTCCCCTGTTTCTCTCCAACTTTGCTACACCAATATTCTCTCCAATCTTCTCACCCATAATTTTCTCTAAAATTAGGGCAATACTTAGCTTCATAGCTTCTCAACCACAACTTTCTACAACATTTGTACTCCAATTTTGGAATTAAGTGATGTGTATTCGGTGGAATCTCACTTCTCAGAAGAAAACTTTTTGTTCTCCATAGCCAAAAAGAGGAAGAAGCAAACATGAGCAACAAATAGTATGATATTCAACAATATTCATGCGAAATTTTCTCCAAATTTTTTTATTTTTATTACCGATTTTTATTTTTTTGATTGCAGCGATTACTTGTTCAAACTATTGTTAATCGGCGATTTTTCTGTCAGCAAATTCTGTCTTCTTCTCAGATTCGTCGTATGTTAATCTATTTAACTTTGATCTCCTATGTTTACAGTTTAATTCAAGTTTAAAGTGTGTGTAATTCCTTTGTTGTTCAACTTTAATTCATTTTTGTGGCCTCACAGATCACTGAAGTTTGGTTTTGTTAGGTACATGTTTTATTCGTGTCTAATACTCTTCTAATTCAAGTTTAATTCATTTTTGTGGCTTATAGAGAAGACTGGTTTCATTAGCTACAGGTTTCAGTCGTCTCTAATTCTCTTTTAATTCAAGTTAATGTGAGTTTAATTCCTTTGTTGTTCAATTTTAATTCATTTTTGTGGCCTACAGATCACTGAAGGCTGGTTTTGTTAGATACATGTTTCATTCGTGTCTAATACTTTTCTAATTCAAGTTTAATTCATTTTTGTGGCTTATAGAGAATGCTGGTTTCATTAGCTACAGGTTTCAGTCGTCTCTAATTCTCTTTCAATTCAAGTTTAATATGTGTGTAATTCCTTTGTTGTTCAACTTTAATTCATTTTTGTGGCTTCACAGATCACTGAAGGTTGGTTTTGTTAGCTGCATGTTTCATTCGTGTCTAATTCTCTTCTAATTCAAGTTTAATTCATTTTTGTGGCTTACAGAGAAGGCTGGTTTCATTAGCTACAAGTTTCAGTCGTCTCTAATTCTCTTTTAATTCAAGTTTAATGTGTGTGTAATTCCTTTGTTGTTCAACTTTAATTAATATACTGTGGAGAGGCGGGCCACTTTGCTAGGGAATGCACTAGCCAATCCGTGAACTGATCATGTATATGATCTTTCTCTTTTTTCTATCCATCCTCTAAGTACTTATTTTCTTTGCAGTGACATGTTTTTCCAGTTGTTATTTGATTAGCTATATGATTAGTTAAGTTTTTGGTTGATGGATTTATATACAAGTATATAAAAAAGCCGCAGGTTCAATTCTTGCATTTCAGGAAAATCTTTTATGCTTATAATAAATATGATACTATATATAATACACAGAGACACTCATATATTTGTGCTTCGTGGGAAAACCTTTAGAATTCACATGATGCATGATGCTGATTAAGTTGAGTGACTTCAGTTGTGAGCCTGCTAATAAGTTTGTCCTACTATATTGCCCTTTATTTGGAATTTTTATGATCTTTGCTTGTGTTTATATTTCTATTTTTCTTATTTGTTTGTCGAGAATATACTACTTTCTTGGTCAAAGTAACAGCGACAAAAATATAGCCAAACAGAACACTGGTTTAATTTCTAAATCAGCATTTTCATTAGCATCTTCAAAAAAATATGCAGGAGAAAAACATGGCTAATCTGGATGTGCTACTTTACTTCAATGGCCGATGGGATTCTAGCAACAAGTATATTAATTACTTGGCAGATGGTGTGTTGATAAATACCGATTCAACATTTGCTAGCCTCGTTTTTGTGATTGCCCCTCAATTGTCAATAGAAACATCAACAAGTAAAGTTGAAATCAGATATAAGATTGATGAAAGGTCTCCTCCAATTCAAATTCATAACGATATGGGAGTAAAAGTGTATATTGAAACAAAAAAGGAACATAGAGATATGTCAAAAATACCCTTTATGTGTCACAACCACTGAATCGATCAACTTGGAGAGTGATTCCACCTTAATTCCACTATTATGTTCAGACACTTCAGAAGATATGAGAATTACACACAATTCATACTTTTCTAATGCATTTAGTGATATCGGTGATGCGCTGAAGTTAATTAGCTTTGGATCATGTGAGGAAGTTGATGAGCAAGAAGAAATACAACTAGGCATCATTATTAACCCCAATCAATTTTTTTTTGAGAAAGATCAAGTTTACAAAAATAAATATGTCCTTACCAGTGCACTAAAAAGACATATCATTCTTAAACACTTCGAATTCAAGACATTGAGATCAAGCTCGACATGGTAAGACTCAAATTCAAGTTAGTTTATACTATTGATTGTCTATTAATAAAAAAACAGCTATTCAATACAATGCCTTGGAGAAAAATATGGTTGGAATTTACGCGCTTCAAGCGTGAATAAATCTCAAATGTTCACTATTAGAATTTTTGAAAGCGAACACACGTGTTTGTTGCTACATAATTCATTATCGGAAAGACAAGCAACAAAGACAGTTGTTGGGAGTATTATTGTTGACAAATGTATTGATTCAAATGCCAACTACACACCAAGAGATATACAAAATGACATGTTACAGGAATATGGTATGTGGCTCACATATATGCAAGCTTGGAGAGCTAAAGAAAAAGTTCTTGAATTAGTCCGAGGTGATCCAGCTCAATCATATGCAAAGTTGTCAAGTTACTTTCACATACTAGAGGCAACTTACCCTGATTCTTATATAAGATTGCACAAATCAAAGGATGACCATTTCCTATATGCATTTGTAGCTCTGTTTACATTGATAAAAGGATGGGAGTATTGTAGACCAATTGTAGTTGTTGATGGAACCTTTCTAAAAGGAGCATACAAAGGGACAATGCTAACAGTTAATACCTTAGATGCAGCAGGTGAGACTTTTCGAATACAATACTAATTTTTCTATAAATGAAATTCTAATTTTAATTTGTATTAAAAGTCTGCACAATGTATTAAAAGTGTATTACACATGAAACAAAAATGTATTAAACATTATACCTGATGCAGGGAGTATACTGCCTCTTGCTTATGCCATTGTTGATTCAGAGAATAATGCAACTTGGAGGTGGTTTTTTGAATAATTCAGAGAGGCATTTGGTCAAAGATCAGAGATGTGTATCGTTTCGGATAGGCATGCAAGCATTTTTAAGGCAACTTCAACTGTCTATGATGAAATACCTCATTTCGTGTGTATATGGCACTTGTTGCAAAACATAATGAAAAACTTCAGAAAGAGTCAGCAAAAGGTATAAGAATTGTTCTAATCTATGGCAAAAACATACACCACGGTAGAGTTTAATGAATATATGAAAATTATTGAAAAGATAGACAAGAGGATTAAAGACTACTTGCTGAACATTGAATACAATAAATGGTCACGTGTTTCATGCTCAGGTAAATAGGACTTGGATGATGACATCAAACATTGCAGAATCAGTCAATTCAAGAACAAGACATGTCAAAGTTCTTACAGTCTTACACCTCCTAGAATTCATGAGACAACTTGTTCAAAAATGGAATAACAATAACAGGTCAAAGGCAATATTTTCAGGATTTTACCTTGGGAAAAAATATAAAAAAATTCTACAACGTAACAAAACAGCATCGGAGAAATTAAGAGTATGGTATCTGTAAATTTCTTTTTGTTAATATTTTTTCTTCTGATTCACATGTAATATCTCTCTTGCTTATATTTTTTCTTATTTTTTATAGGTTTGGGAGATAAATAAATATGTGTATACAGTATTTGATGGCATTACACGATTCACAGTATGTCTTCAACAACGTACATGTACATGTGGGAGATTTCAATTGGATGAGCTGTCATGTCCACATGCTTTGGCTGTTTTAACAATAAAACACACTAGTTATGAAAAATATTGCTCTGATTACTACACAAGAGGGAATTTATTGTTGACATATCAGTTTCACTTGAATTTCCTCCCAAATGAAAGCACCTAGAATATACCAACACACGTTCTTGAAGAGGTTGTACTTCCACCACTTGGAAAGAGACCTCCTGGGAGGCCAAAATATAAAAGACACAAACAATTGAGAGAAGATGGATTCAAAAAATCAAAAATAACAAGCAGCTATTGTGGACAACAAAGTCACAATAGAAAGACTTGCAAGAATGTTAGACCTTTGGATTAAGAATAAAGAATGACATTTGAAATAAAGAATAAACTCTGTTTGTTTTAGGGCATTAGTTTACTACAAGAATTCATTTTTTAGTTCAAGTCTAATTCATTTTTGTGTTCTATGGATTACTGGAGGCTTTTTCAATAGCTACATTTTCTATTCTTGTCTAATTCTCTTCCAATTCAGTTATGAACTTACATTCAATGAGCTCAAACTCATTTTTTTCCATTCTATTTAGGTGATTTCTTCAATTCAGGATGCTTATCATAGAACTTGACCACACTCAAGTAGTATGGTAAAATCGATGAAATCATGCCAGCAGTGTTTTGAGTCAGAAAATTCACCCCCCTCTAGCCAGAAATGAATCATACACCTTCAAACACCTTTCAATAATATCAAACACAACAAAAATTCAATGATAACCCTCTTTAATATTTACTGGAAAGAGAACATAATCCACTTTGTCCCATGGGGTGCTTGCCAACAAATGGCGTCCGCATATATACTCAGCAATAGCATCTGAAGTTTTGATTTCAAATTTCTTCTTATTTTCATGAGCTTCATAAAGTTGAAAATAAGATTGAGTAATCTTTGTCTTGAATAGACAATCAGTAGTTGTAAATCGAATATTATTGTTGGTTTCATACTTTCCCTTCTTTCTAATATAATAAAAAATTACGTCAAGATGCTGCAAAAGATTTAAAATGATGTCAAGTCTCAGATAATACTTCAAATCTGTAGTAAGTGTCAGTCAATTCAGTGAGCTCATTAAAGCTTGTCCAGAAAAATGAGAGTGTTCAACTAGAGTTTACATAACTAATCTCATCATTTCTGTTACATTCCGTATTTTTGCATTTTGGATTATTCGTAAGCTAACGATTATAAATTCAAGGACTTTTAATTTTGAATTTTAAAAGGACATGATTTGTTGTAAATGCCAAGTTATATGAATAATTTATGTGTAGTAAAATACATCCCAAGAAGGACCCTTAAGCCAAATCAAAATAGAAGCCATCAAATATGTTTTTCTTAAAGTTACGTTTCGGGTAAGCTGACTTCGGGAGGCCATAACCTCTTTATAATTTGAGAATTTGGGAAAACTCTCAACATGAAAGTTGTAGATAATTGAAATATCTTTCCAACCATAGGTCGTGGGACGAAATATGATATCGAAGTAATAAGATATAGACGTTTTAAGTCTGACAGGCCAAACTAAATAGTGAATTCGGCCCAACCCAATTCTAATTCGGGTCAGGCCCAATACCCACGAAATTAATCTAAATTCTATGTCTTCCTTCATAGTTTAGACTAAGAAAATATCCAGAAAAATTTCTAGAGAGAGAGAGGGGGGAAGTTCTTGAGAGAAAAACCAAATCCGACCAAAATTCGAGTCCCAAAATCCGAAGCTCATGAAGAGAAAATTGTTGTACGTCGTATTGGCTTCAATTTGAGCTAGAAATCAGCCAATAAGGAGAAGATTTTATGTGGTGCTGCAAATGTAAGGTAATATTAAAGTCTCCTTTTCATTGTTAACAAGTTTAGTTAGAGTTTTAACGAATTAGAACGGAGAAAATAGTATTATAAACTAGTTTGGTGATTTGTTGAGAGTTATGGGTTAAGGGGTTGTTTTAGGTAGATTAAATAGATGGAATTATCTTAGTGATGATGTATAATAATGGTTGATATTGTTTTGATGTTGTTGATGAGTTGTTGTTCTTGAATTTGGAGGAAAAAGGTGTATGAAGATTGTGAATGTTCAAACCCGTTTTTGGAATTGAGTAGCTGGTAGTAATTATGGAATATCTCATTGTGTAGACCTTCGATTTTAGATATTAAACATGTTTTGGAAAGCGAATACACTTACCTACAACTCTTATGTTTATGTCTTAGTCTATATCTGCTGTTATTAGGTCGAAAACTGAGCATGAATCATAAGACAAATTCTGTCCAGATTCTGGATTGAAAAATCCTTCATGTATAGCTGTTCGTATTTTGATGATATCTCTTTGTAGAAAATGATTTTTGAGTTGATTTCTTTTGCATTGGAAACTTAAGACAGAGATCTAAATGTTTCATGAAGGTCATAAAGTCCAGTTTTTCCGTTTTCATTTTCAAAATTTAGATACAACGTGAGGTACTTGACTTTCCGAATTTACTGCTTTGGTAACATGAGTCGGGTGGAAATATTCTAGGCTTATTGTCAATAATAAATCTTATTTTGTGTCAATATTTTGGATTGTTGATATTGATTGATGATTATATGGCTGGTTTGAAAGTGGGAAAAGTGAGCGGTATAGGGGAGGTGTTGTCCAATTCTTTTTAGAAATAACCTACTAACGATAGACTACGTTTTATTCTTGTCCATAGCTTAACCATAGTGCTTAACGTTTTAATATAGGTTGAGACAATATTGGACAGCATATACGTATAAACGCTAAAGGTATGTAAAGTTTACATTTTCTTCTTTTGGCATGATCCATATGAAACGAACGAATGACGTATGCTTAAATTCCAAAGAAACTCTTATTCGTAGATATACTCGGATGGCTACCGTTCTTGATTTTCAAAATTTATATTGTTATGTCTTGACTCATGTGTATGATTCCAGCCATCCTAGTTGGTATAACTCATGTTGTGGTATAATTCATATTTTAGTATAATCCATAATTGGTGTGATTCATAATGACTATTGTCTTGGTTTTCAAATGATGGACTGTTTTGCTTATTCTATTAAGTCTCCGATAATGATCAAATTTCACAAGGTTGCTAATGATACCTTATTCGTGCATATTATTATGGTATTATTCACCGAGTCCTACGATAGGCCGGGTATGTTATCATGTATGGATTCCACTACATTATTCACTGAGTCCCTTACTAGAGGGTCGGGTACGTGATATGATAATATGATATTATGATGATATGACGATATGATTATGGCACCGAGTCCCATAATGGGCCGGGTACGGTATTAGTGTACACTACTCTATTCACCGAGTCCCTTGCTAGAGGGCCGGGTATGGTATATATATACATATGACGATATATTGATATAATTATGACACCGAGTCCCATAACGGGCCAGGTACGATATATGATGATGATATGCATGTCTTCATTTTATAAGACACAGGTACAGTGATTTATTGATTATGATACTTGACTCCTGAATCTTTATTTCAGATGTGATCTCCTTTACGATATTTTATGCTTTATATACTCGGTACATATTTTGTACTGACCCCCTTCTTCGGGGGGCTGTGTTTCGTGCCCGCAGGTACAAATACTCATTTTGGAGAGCCGCCACCTTAGGATTCTACTCAACGGGTTGAAGTGCTCCATTGTATCGGAGCCTAAACTTTTGGTACTAATCCTTATAATGTATATATTTATGTATTTAGGGGTACGGTGGGGTCCTGTCCCGTCATATGCTATTGTTAATCCTCTTAGAGGTCTGTAGACACATGAGTGGGTTGTATGTAGATGTTGTCTGGTGTACTAGTATGTCTTATGTTTTTGGACATTTACATTCGGAGTGAAAGCCTTGTCGGCTTACGTATTATATTATCTTATTTTTGACAATTAAGACTCCCCAAGAAATAGCTAATTTTGGTATATATATAAGTGACCGTTTGAGACAACGTGCTACCCATATAAATTCTATATCGTGTTTAATTGTCGATTGACAATAGATAATATGTGTGTATACGAGTGTCCAATTCGGACACTAGTCACGGCCTACGGGGCTAGGTCGTGACAAATTCATGCTTGACCAGAATGTGCCAATTTGAAAAACCATTATTTTGCTTGTACATTGCAAACACCTAATTTAAATGCTGGCTTGAGGACATTAATAGCATCTGGATACGGTTTCTTTCCCCTTTAAAACATAAAAAATGAAATTTTCAGTCAGTTAACTCATTTAAACTAAAAAAAATTGACATATAAAACAACAAACATAAATAAATTACCTCTTTTTTGTACCCGTATAAAGCCACAAACTGAATGAATCTATCAAATCAGATTCATCATCTACTCCGATTGCAAGTGAAAAGGAATGTTTTATCTCAAATATTTGACGTGCTACACATAAAGTCCCTCCAGATTCAAAATGCTGTATATAAGGAGATTTAATTGACTTTCCTAGAATTTTTTTCCTTGCATGCTTCCTCGGTGTCGCTTTCTTTTTATTTTCATCAACGGATGCTTTCTTTTTGTTTTTGTTTTCCTCAATAGTGGCTGCCTTTTTCTTTTTGTTTTCCTCCACAGTGGTTTTCTTTCTTAGGTATGATGCTTCTGCCTTACGGATCTAGGAAAGATCTTCAGCACACAACATGAAGTCATCAAACATTTGAGGAGTTTTTTGACAATCCTTTGCCGCATCGGCATTAGTAGACGCACCACAATCTAGTTCACCTTTGTTAACTACACTACTATTAGGTTGTGCCTCAACTGAATTAAGATCAACAACCTCTTCTCCTATATACAAAATAAATTTTTTAGTAATGCATTAAGAGAGAAGCAGGTAGAGTAATTAGAGATCAAAGAGGTTTATTTGAACTTTCAAAATAAAACTAATACCATTTATATCAGCAACAACCTCAGATAAAACTTGTTCAATAGCAATTCCTGCAACATCTTCATCTGTACATAACATGAACAATTTAGACAAAGTTGAATGAAAGTATATGAAATATGTATTATATTTGTATTAAACCTTTTATTACCAATTTTGCTTTCAGAATTCCCAATAGTAGCAAATTTAACGATAGTTTTACACAATTGAGATTTTTCATGCTGAGCTGATTCTACAATTTGAGTGTCATGCCCTCTTGACACATGTATTGATGCATCAATACAATGAGAAAATGCTGTGTGTAATTAAAATATATTACAAGAAAAACATGTGAATAAAAATTTGGGGAAAAGTGGAAAACTAATCAATTTTGACAGATAATGTTCTATGTTGCTCAGACTTTTCAAAAATACAGTTAGGTGCGTGTTGGATCCTCCAAGAATAATGCATTTTTGGAAGACCCAACATGGGTGCGACAATATTTTTAGAGAGTCTAAGCAAAATAGGCCATTTTTGCTCCTTGAGGAGAGTAAGGGAGAAGGAAGATTGAAAAAGCCAAATGGATAATTACCCAGCTATCCTACTGTTATTACAATTTCCTAATTTATTTCACTATCAAACTTGGAAAATGGATGACACCTATCCACTTTTACTTCCACTCCTCTTTATCCCAAGTTACATATAAAATTCGATAAGTATAAGCATTTCCATTATCATGGGAACATATTTTAGCTAGAACAAAGAATTTTTAACATATTAAAAATCTCCAACTTCAAACAACAAGCTCTGTTACGATGAAAAATCTCCTCTATCTCATTTACATCCAATTTCTCTATTCAATATACTTTAACTAAATCTATGGAGTGAAACGGAAGACGATTAACTAGACACTACATTAGAGTATGAAAATCACTAAAGCTAAACTATATATGGCAGTGCTAGTCAATGTCACTTGAAAACTATAGCACACAAATAATTTTAGTTTGGTAAAAGAACTCATCCACATTAGCACAGAGAATACAAGCACGCAATCCACTATTCAGCTCCGCAATGCCTATGATTATGAATAGTAACACTAGCAGCTAAACCATATACAACAACAACATACCCTGTGTATGGGGAAGGTGGAGTCTTCGCAGACCCTACCCCTACTTTGGGAGGTAGAGTCAACTTTAGTGTGTACTAATTCATTTTTGTGTTTCTATGGATCACTGAAGACTTTTCCATTAGCTACACTTTTTATTCGTGTCTAATTCTATTCTAATTCAACTTTAATATGTATGTAATTTATTTTTTATTCAAGTTTAATTCATAATGCAGATTTCAGTTTGATAACACTACTGAAATACATCACTGAATGCTTTTTCATTAGCTATAATTTTTATTCGTGTCTAATTCATAAAAATGTAACTCCTTTACATTAGCACAGAGAATACAAGCACACAGTCCACTATTCAGTTCCAAGGACTATGATTATGAATAGTAATACTAGCAGCTAAAATCATGCAACAAATTATATTAATAGTCAAAGTTCACCATTCTTCTAAGTGAAAACATGTGAATAAAAAATTCAAGCTTAAACTACAACTTAGATAAGTAAAAACTCTAAATAGTAAATAAACTTAAGTCCCTGCCAGCAAGCAAAACAAGATAATATAGATGTATTTAAAACATAAAAGAACCTCCATTGAAGTCTAATCCACCAGAAAATGTCTCGCCAGCCTTTTTGTTAGATGATTCCCTGGCTTTTTGAGTAAAAGAACTGTTGTCTCTCTTAGCAAACAACAAAGAAATATCCTTCAATAATTATTTGTTGGAATTCATCACAAATTCTTTTATTTGAATAGATTGTAAGTCTATCTTCTCTTCAAGAGCTTTGTGATTTTCATTCGCCTAGTATATAATCAAATATAACACAATTATTAGAATAACAATTTTGAAAAAGATAAAGCCTAAAAGCAAGTTAGCTTATACCTTTGCAAGTTCTTTTCTCAACTCTATAACCTCTCTGGTCAACATATCTAGACTATGGTTTGATCCTTTCGGCTCCAATTTTAAAATTTCAGAATGGTAATCACGAGGTTCAGGAAGCCTCAATTTAGATACCTCATCTTCACTCGTCACTATATTCTCAAACTGAAATTAAAATACAGAAACAAATAGATGTATTAACTTGAGTTGAAATAATATATATATGTGTCATAAATTGTATTAACTTTGTATAGATACCTTGCATTTCGTAGGCATGAAGATGCCATTTTCAAAATGCTTTTGCCAAGGACATTTAGCAACTGTTTTCCACCTCAAAATTCTTGGAATAGAATTAGAAATTCGAAGAGCTAAATCTTCATCGACTCTATAACAACACTCAAATATCCAAATTTGAAGGGCAAGAGGCAATCCACCTAATCTATAGTACTAATTGGTTGAATTAAGCTTGTGCCTCACATCATCAAGCAACTTCTTGTAGACATCTAAACCCCACGGGTAAGAATTGAATTGTTCACTTTTCACAAGGTAGAAATCTCTATTACTAATTTGGTATTCATTGTTCTCATATGAGAATAAAAATTCATTAATAAAGAACAAAACAGCTAGTGAAACGGTAGAATCATCATCTATGAATTTTTTTGATAAAAACAACTCGCGTAGATGATTCTTTTGAAAATAATTTGTTTAGGGAAATAATTGCTCAACAACCGACAAGGAGAATTTGGAACATTAACAGAGCAACCATCACTAGCACAATTTAAGTGTGTAATTAACCCAAATTCCCTAAGCCCGAAAAACAACATCTTCTCATTTAATTCAACAGCAAACACATCATCTGATGTGTGTTTTAACTCCCTGTTCATAAGACAATGAATAAGTTGGAGTTGTGTGGTTACTTTCGGAAGGTCAAGAAAGTAATCAAAATAAGTATTCCTAAACAATTCGAGCTGTTTTTCAAATAAATAAAGTTTTATCTTCTCAATCACGTCATGATTAGTATATGACGACCACCTACTTGAAGAATACAAAATATCTGGATGTCTCCAGAATTTACGATCCTGCATATAAATAATATCAATCTATCACTATAGATAATTATATCTTAACATGAACTCTCAAATAGGACTTAAAAAATATGTGAGATTTCAAGAAAAGAAGAGTAGCTCTATCAATGTTAATATTAACTAATGAAGAAAAATGGTAATGAAGCATAATGAAAACTCCAAGAGAAAATAGAAGATTGCAAATTCTACCCATGACTGTTTTTTATATTGGAATGTCTTTTATATGACAATAATTGATAATACATAGCAATAATCTTAGAAGATCTATTTATTGATATCAAATCTTCCTTTGGTCTTAAGCTCAACAATAAGATAAGATAAATACAAAAGATTAAGGGATTATGAATCTAACGTAAGAAGTGATTTCAAAATAGAGAAACAAAACTTTTTTCATTAGCTATATGTTTCATTCGTCTCTAATTCCCTTCTAATTCAACTTTAATGTGTGTAATACACAATTTCATTCAAGTTTAATTCATTTTTGTGGTGTACAGATAACTGAAAACTTTTTTCAATTAACTACAGATTTCATTCATCTCTTATTCTCTTCTAATTCAACTTTAATGTATGTGTAATACATTTTAATTCAAAATTTAATTCATTTATATTTATTTATTTTTAAAAAATAAACAAATTGCAATACAAAAGATCTAACAATTCCTGACAAAACTCCCAACAATCACTGATATAATAAACTTGAGCAAATAAATTTAGACTATAATAAAAGTATCAAATACATAAATTTTTCTTCAACATCTAGCATACAAGTTCAAAACAACAATAAACTAAGAAAATACACATAAACATATTGAAAATGCTATCAGTTAAATAATGTGTTGGTAGAATGACATACCGGATATAAACTCTCCGGTAGAACCGTATTTTTGCATAATCGATTTCGAATTTTTGGATTCTTCTCCTGAGCAGCTGTAAGTTTCACTTTCTTTAACTGAAATTGAGGAGGTAAATCCTCAAAATCATCATCACTGTCAATAAATTTCTTAGATGCCGATGCAACATCAACTCGTTTTCTTTTCGATTTATAACTCAATTCATTGTTTTTTTTCTTACTTCTACCACCCTTTTTCTTCACATGCAATGCTTGGAAATTTTGATCAACCTCACCACCAGCTTCTTCTGGAGATTGATTTGCAGAAATTCCCAAACTAAAAGTTGGACCGACATTCACTTCACCACTGTCGGTTGAATCAATAATTCGAATTCGTGGGTTTTTTCTAGGAGATTTCTGACCTTCCATTATAATTGTGCACCTAAAAACTATAAATTCTGTCTGAAATAAACAAGAAGATGAAGAAATAAGGGAAGAATGAGGAAGAGGTGAAGGAAGAAGAGAGAGACGCAGAAACTGAAGAGAAACCTTAGAGAGAGAAAACCCTTTCCTCTTCCTCAAATAAAAAGGGTATATAATGTTTCTTTAATTAAAATATTGCTATTAATTGTTAAAAATGGTAATAAAATAAATGTATATTTAAAAATGGTAAATATTTTTTTAAACACATTCAATTAAGTAATTTTCCCTAATAATAATACTAAAAAAGCCCAAGTAAGCCCAAACAAAAGCACCTGAAAAATCTCAATTCTCGTCTAATCCATAAAGGCATCAACCAATATCTATAGAATGACCCTCTTAGATAGGGTGATCTATTTTGTTCTCCAAGTTAATCGGTCGGTTCGATTTGGTTTGATATATTATCAGTTCACATTATGAGATTATACTGGATTTGTTCTTGTTGTAAAATATGCTAAATCAATAATAAATTAATAAGATATTTTTTATCGATTTTTGGTTTATCAATTTTGGTCTTTAACGATTCGGTCTTGGTTTAACCAATAAGAAAATGCTCATAAAATAATTATATGTCTTTTTCAACAATTTGGTGTGATAAAATAATAATATAAATTTACGGAATGCTCATAAAATAGAAACAATACTGACTAATATGATAAGAACTCTACAAGTGCAACACAAACAAAAAAACTAGGACAATAATGTGAATTAAATGCTAAAAAACAAAGATAGTAACCAATAAGGTATTGATATTAATATTTAATATTTATTTAGGAGTAATAATAAATTATTATTGTTTTAATGGGTTATCGGTTTACTCAATAATCTGATATTAAAAGTCAATATCGAACTAATAACTGATAATATTTTTTATAAAACCATTAAAAACCCATTAACCCAATAACTCAATAGTGATAACCCAATAACATATTTTTCGGTTTAATTTTTGCACACCCCTACTTCTCTAGCATGTCTTCTTAAGGAGTTGCTTTGAACTTGACCTTCCGTTTCTTTTTATGTGGCTCATCAATATTTATCTTTTGGTGACATCTGATCTCCTCTTTTTCAGCTCTATTCCTTACTTGTAATCCCTTCATCTTTTGTAAAGGTATACTTTGAAGTTTGATGGATGCAGTGCATTTCGAAGTGGTTTCGATAAAAATGTCAAATTTTATATGTGATGTGGTCTGTGGAAAGAATTTGAGTCGATTTAAAGTTTTTTTGACGGTGAAAAGATGAAAATGATTAAAAGCTAGTTTGATTTTAAAACACTTACAATAAGTAAATTCAAACAAGCTCTGAATGAGTGGAGAAGGAAAAAAAGGTGAAAAAGATGCAAATTGAATATCGAAGTGATGGAGATGCGGTGAGAGGAGGGAAGGTAGAGAAGATTAAAGAAAAAAATAGAAAAACAAATAACAATCACAAAAAGTATATAGCAATGTTGGTGTTTTTATTGAAAAATAGTCAATATTCGTGTTTTTTGGCAGAAAAAAAAAGAAGAAGAAGAAAGAACAAGTAAGGAAAAGAACAAATAAAAATAGAATAAACAAAAAAATAAGATTAAAAAAAATATTTTTTTTCTATAAAAGAGTGAATTATATTCTCAATGATACTTTAGCATTTACATGGCAAATATTTTGGGGATAATTGCACCCCGTGGCCATTCGGCACTTTTATTTTCCAAAAAAATAGTCATGACTTTTTATCTTACAAAAATGGTCATAGCCATTATATTTGTTGCATATTGCCATTTTGGCGGGTGCATTACTTTGGACATTTGGCCATTTTCTTTCTTATTTAGAAAAAAAAAACCTTTTTATTATTATTTTTTGTTGTGCTATTTAAAGAAGAAAAAATGGTTGTTTTAATTTACTTTTTTTTGCTCCTTTTTAATTTTTGTCCTTTTATAATTGTGTCACTTCTTTTGTGGAAAAAATAAATATTTATGTAGTTTTATTATTTTTTGTTTATTCTTTATTTATTAAGGCAGGAATATATGATAGTCAAATAAATATTAATACATTACATAATTATTTATATAATATCGATACATGATTATACGTATTTATACAATATCAATATATTGCATATACACTACATAATTATTTATACATCATATGTATATATATACACACACACACATTTATACAATACCGATATATTGCATATACAGTACATAATTATTTATATAATATATACATGTTTATATACCATTTATACAACATTGATACATATTTATACATAATTTATACAATATCGATACATTACATATACACTACATAATTATTTATAAGGTATCGATACATTACATAACTATTTATAAAAAAATGATACACTACATATACACTACATAATTGTTTGTATATTATATATACATATTTTTACACCATTTATTCAATATTGATAGATGGAAAAAAATTCCATAAAGTTTTGAAAAAAAAAGAGAGGATATTTTTAATTTTAAAAAAATACAGCAAAACAAAAACAAAAAAATATTTTTTATTTTTTTAAAAAAAAATCAACACTGCAAGGCAAAAATAAAAAAGAAAAGAAAAGGAAGCCAAAAAGGCCTAATGGCCGTGGGCAGAATTTGAGCCCTGTATTGTTTAGTTCATCACCTTTTTTGACTATTTTTTGTGTAATTAAAACATGAAAAAATTACTTAGATGAGCACTTTTTAATAAATAATTACTGATTTTATCGATACTTTTATTTATTATCATCTATAGCAATACTATGATAAATCTGCTATGTATTATAAGTGAATTATGCATGCAATATAAATATATTATAAGTGTTTTAAAATATATTATGTTTGTTTGGTAAGAAATTGATACAATGTATTATAAGTGTACTAAAGTGTGTGATAAATGTATTGTCCATGAATAAAACTTGATTATATGTGTGTTATAAATTATTCTCGCTAATATGTATTAAAACTGTATTATAAATGTATTATAAGTGTCAAATGAAAAAAAACTATTATTACTATAAATGGTAAATATTTTCTTAATATAGTAAATTTATTTAAGTTTTTTATAAAATATGATTATATTTGTTGTAAACTAATTAGTCTAGTATATATAATTGTCCCAATATTTTGATTTTAGATTGCTCAAAGAAATTGGGACGACTTGGAAGAATAAATGTATAGTTGAAAAAAAAACAGTTTTAATTTGAGGAAATATTTATGTGTTTTCCTTTATATTACATCAAAACTTATGTAATTGATTGCTTTATTTCAATATTAAAAAAACTCAATTATTGGATTTAAATGTTTCATCTCATTATTTATTAAATGTAAAATTAATTAACGAGAAATTTGGTCATTAATTATAATTAGGTTATGTGTAATAATAAAATGTGACACAATACTAGGTTGTAGGAGAACTATATGCTACGATACCCCAGTCCACATTAACTTGAATTTTTGGAGTTTGACATATAGATGCATGGTGTTGCATTAAAATGCGTGACGTTGGGTTTATTCTCGTCATATGTCAAATGTTGTTGGGGTCGTAAGTATCACTCCAATATGTGTTATACTCTCACAAAAGTCTATTATGTGAGTCAAGCTATCATGTATCACTAGCATTATAATGAAGCCGTCATGAACCTAAGTTGGCATGTATGAATGAACAGAGATGATCATTCTCATGTGTCAATCAATTGAAGTATGAATCAAAGAAATTTCTAAAGAGAGAAAGTCTCCCCTCTCACTAACCAAAATGTCCCAAATTGTGTGCTCTCCCTCAAATCCCCTAGATCCACCAGATAATGTGCGATGAATATAGATCCACTACCTCTCACTAACACAGACCTCCACCGTCCCATTGGAAAATCAAAGCGCCGGATTGGTCCCTGTGAGCGGCGTACGGGAGGAAAAAAATAACAATTATGATGATCTCCTGCTATATGGGACCACAGTGGACCAAATTCTCCTCACTACAGAAGCAATTCGTAGAATTCAAAAGCCTTGGACCTACTCAATAATTATCAAACTCTTGGGGAAAAAATTGAGTCATGAATACCTAAGGAGAAGATTGAACGCTCTCTGGCACCCAACGGAGGAAATAGTCCTTTTCGATCTAGGCTACAACTATTACATAGTTAAGTTCCTCAAAGAGGAAAATATGAAATTAGCTATGCAAAATGGACCATGGTTTATTAATGGTTTCTTCTTATCAATCAAAAAATGGCATCTAAATTTTGTAGCCTTAGAAGTAGACGAAACTTACTCTGCTATATGGATTAGACTTCCAGAACTTCTTACTGAATATTATGACCATAATGTATTGGCAAAGATTGGCAATAAGTTGGGTAAATTGGTCAAAATTGATGTATATACATCCTCAACACTGCGAGGAAGGTATGCATGTATTTGTATTGAAGTGCCTATAGGAATCCCAGTTAAACAACACATCTTTATAGGGAATCTAAAACAGGGTAGAGTATATGAAGGGGCAGATATACTATGCAAGCAATGTGGGAGATTTGCCCACACAATTGTAAACTTCTCATTTTCCACAATTCAAATTGAATCACCCACTGTAAAAGATACTGGGGAGGATAAACCAAATCTTGTTGAACCTTCCCAACACAACGAAGAAACTTGGAAAATGGTCACTTTCAGGAAAGGAAGACGATTCCAAACAAAATATCGCATGGAACCCTCCACTGCTACCACGAGGAAGAAAGGTATAAATGTCAAACTCTTCCATGCCACTAAGGGTAAGTTCCTTGATTCTCAAGTCTATAAATATGTGGAAAAATCTGTTCTTAAACCAAATACCATTAATGGAGGTAAATCCAAAACACCTCCATTGAATGTTCGAAAAAGAATACTGTCATCATCAATGATGATGTAGAAACCCCTAGAAAATTCAAAAGCGTGAATTACACGTCCGAATTGGTGATTGAGCACGCCCAGTCCCACACACCCCTATACCTTAGTACGACCTCTATTACTGTCCCACGTCCCCTACCACCCTCATCCCAATCCTTCCTAAATACCCCTTCAGCATCACGAAAAAATACTTTCTCTATACTTTCCACTGACGTGGACACTCCCACATCCATGATTTTAGACAGCTCACCTCCAATTGTGAAATCCACTTCATCAGCTATACCAGATCTTTTAACCCATAAAAATAGTAACCTCGACCCCACATCTGATACAACCCTTTTAGAAATATCTGCTTCACCTGATAATTCTTTTATTCCTAGTTCCCAATATTAGGAACTCAAGATTCTGCAGTTATTACACTACCACTTTTACACTCCCTCAATACTAATACTAAAACAAATGGCAAGGACTCCCATTTCATCTGCTCAAACAATAGCAAGACAACAGAACCAAAATAACCATAATATGAATCCCAACAATTCGATACCTCTCTTCCTCGTGAACGACCAACTGCCGGGAATGATCCCTATCTATACGAACCCACCACCACCCCATCGATCCCAACATCATGGCTCGAGATGAGCCTTTAAGGACACTCACTGACTTTCAGTGTCCTACTAGAAAACCAAGAAACCATACTGATGATCCAATACCCTACCCTTCTAGCCTAAGTGGTGTCAGAGGGGATGAGAATGGCGATGAACATATATAATAATCATCTATAGATGTCGAGTGCGTTTCATGCGCCGATGAGCCACCAAATCCTCACCATGCCATTCTTCCATATCCCTACCTAGGAAACCCCTACCTCATCCCCTACACCGAACTTACCACTAATGGAAAGCCTTCTATTTCTCCCAAATCTAGGAGACCTTTAGGACATCGACCCTCTTTATTACCACTGGACTTTATAGGGACAGGCTCAGGGGGTACCTCAGATCTACCAAGTGCCAACTCCATCGGGGTCGGTAGCCAACACGGGGACACAAACAACAAACAACTTTGCCTCGACTTCCCAGGTACAAACTCATATGAACTTAGCTCCAATTACTCTAATTCTTACAAACTTTCAGAAAATAGAAGAAGCCTTAGAAACAATGAGAGAAACAAGAACGAAAGTTACAGTACTAAAGGAAGTAAAAGTAATGATATTTCGAGAGAGATACTAGAAAAAATACATCCTTATTTGTCATCGGAATCTATTAAAAAGTTCGATAGATATCAGGACACCATTCAACAAAAAATAGGGAATTATGTGTTAATAATGAATCCAACTATGAGGAACCCGATGGAACCTCCGAGGAGCAATCCAATAATATCGCCATTTAACATAAATAGATCAATGAATCTAATTGTATGGAACTGTAGAGGATGTAATGGCCTCAATTTTAGATAGAACTTTAGATCTCTCCTTAACTGGCACAGACCTCCCGTAGTGGCTCTTCTGGAAACTAAAATGCAAAATCACCAAGTTCTCCTTGATGTTTTTCCTTTTAATCAAATGATTGTAGTCCTAATAGTAGGCAACTCAGGAGGTCTGGTAGTCCTTTGGGACAACAACATGCTTGAGCTTGATGAAATTATTATTACTGGCCAGAAAATTCATGCAATGATCAAGGTAAGTTCTACAAATGAAACTTGGCTCTTTAGCAGTATTTATGCAAGTAACCTTTGGAATACTTGTAAAATATTATGAGATTATCTCTGTACTATTAAAAATAATTATAATGAAAAATGGCTAATTGGTGGTGATTTTAACGAGCTTCTTAGCAGTTTTGAAAAGAAAGGTGGTAACCCTATTAATAATGCTCGAAGCAAAGATTTTTGGGACGTCATTAATTCATGTGAATTCATTGACTTGGGGTATAAAGGGAGTTGCTTCACATGGATTAATAATCGCTTAAAAAAAAAGCCTTAGTTTTGAACGACTTGATCGTTTTATGACTAATAGACTTCTACTATACCCAAATGCTAATGTAATCCATTTGCCTAGAACGCACTCAGATCGTTTCCCTTTACTAATCTCTCTACATAAAAGACACACCACGAATAAACAATGAATTTTTAGATTTGAAACTATATAGTCCTCCCAACCCGATTTCCATACTGTTGTTGATAACTCCTGGGTGGGGTCAAATAATCTTGTTGATGCCATTGATAACTTTGAAAAGAATGTAACTCATTGGAATAAACATATATTTGAAAATATTTTCTATAAGAAGAAAAGGATCCTCCAAAGACTTAATGGTATCTATAATTCTATTAACTACCCTTATAATCCCTTCCTTCTGGACCTCGAACAAGAGCTTATTGTTAGCTATAACGATGTCCTGAAAAGGGAGGAGGATTTTTGGAAGCTAAAATCCAGAATAGATTGGTTACAAGCAGGAGACGCCAACACTAAGTTCTTCCACATTAGTACTCTCAATAGGCGTAGAAGGAATAATATTCTCTATATCCAAAAGAAGGATGGCTCTTGGATCACTGACCAAGTTGCAATCACCCAATATGTCGCCTCTTTCTACTCAAACATATTTAGTGCAGGTTAGTTATCCTCCTCTAGAACACCCCAAGCTCGAGCCTTGTGTTCATCAACCCAAATGACCACCATCTCTTAGAAAATGTCCCCTCGGACGAAGAAATAAAATCTATTGTTTTCTCCTTTAGCCCTTTTAAGGCCCCGAGCCAGATGGCTTGCACCCGTATTTTTATCAAAAATATTGGGATATAATTTGTCATTCAGTGGTCCTTTTTTGCCAACAATCTTTCATCAATGAATCTATCCCGATAACTACCAACTCAACTCACATATGTCTTATCCCCAAAAGTAAAAACACGACTTCTCTCAAGAATTTTAGATCCATCAACTTTTGTAACACCTCCTATAAGATAATCACTAAAATCATTGCTAGACGACAACAGAGATTTATAGGTGATTTAATAGGCCCTTGCCAAACGAGTTTCCTCAAAAATCGCCAAGTAGCTGATAATGTCATCATCGTCCAGGAAGTTAGCACTCACTTTAGCAAAATGAAGGGAAAAAAGGATGCTTTATGGCAAAAATAGACCTTGGAAAAGCTTTGATGAATAAAATGGTCATTTGTTAAACATACCCTTCACTACTTTAACTTTCCTACTGATATTATTAACCTCATCATGTCGTGTATATGTACCAGTAATACAACCATTCTCATTAATGGTACTTGCACAGATTTCTTTGCCCTCTCTAGAGGTCTAAGGCAAGGAAACCCTATGTCCGCTTAAATCTTTATTTTATGTATGGAAGTCCTCTCCCACCAAATAGAGCACTCAGTCAATCTAAAAAAGTGGATTCCTATGCAAATAAGTTGTCATGGTCCTTATCTTTTCCACCTTTTTTTTGTTGATGATTTAGTCCTTCTATCCCAAGCTACGCATAGCAATAGATCCTCCATTAACGATATTTTTACCTCTTTCTGCACCTGGTCAGGTCAAAAAATTAACAACTAGAAATCAAAAATGGTCTTCTCAAATAACTCAAAAGAGGTAATCATAGCTAGTATTACTAATCTCCTGGACATAAAACCTAGTAACTCTTTCGGGAAATACTTAGGTTTTTCAATTTTCAAAGGCAAAAGAAGCAATGGAGATTTCCAATTTATCTTAGACAACCTCCAAACAAAGCTCAGTGGCTGAAAAACAAATTCCTCAATATCGCAGGGCGTACCACGCCGGTGAAAGCTTCCCTTAGTCATATGGCCACCCACATTATGCAATATAGTAAGCTCCCCAAATCTATAACAAACCAAGTGGATGTTATTCAGCGTAACTTTGTTTGGGGTAATACTAATGAAAAAAAGAAGCTCTACATGATAAATTGGGATACAATTATAAAGGACAAGGAATCAGGAGGCCTTGGCATACGTAAAAGTAGCACAACCAATGATGCAATGTTCACCAAGTTGGCCCGGAGGACTTATAAGAATCCTAACTCTCTGTGGGTTTCCCTCCTAATGCGAAAGTATACTAGGAATACGAATCTTCTTAATAGTAATAGGCAACTCAAAGCTACTAGTAGAACGTGGAGAAATGTCTCTCAAGGGTGGGAAATCTGTAAAAAAAGGAAGTAGATGTGATATTGGGGATGGAAAATCGATCAGTTTTTGGGAAGACAATTGGCTCCATGATTTCCTACTATTAGGAGCTACTTCATAGGCCCCCTTCGCAGGGATGAATCATCCCTAAAAATTAATGATCTCCTTACGATTGATGGCTAGGCAATGCATAGATTATCCCTCATTCTCCCTACAACAGTCACCACCAAAATTCTCTCTTCCTACACCCCCAACATCTTAATAAATTGGATAAAGTATCTTGGGATCTTACCAGCAATAACATCTTCACTATTAAATCAGCCTATAACATGCTTAGAGGTGTTGATTCGGATCCTACTACTTAGTGTCTTAATTTTAATTGGATATGAAAGCTAAACTGTCCTAATAAAATCAAGTTTTTCCTTTGGTTATGCAATCATGATAGACTCCAAACATCCTTCTATTTACATAACCTAGGCATTGACACTAGCCCTCTCTGTACAATTTGCCATAAACCTGAAACAATCATTCACATATTTTTTGATTGCAACTTGGTTAAGAAATATTGGTTAGATTTGGGTTTGGACGCTACTATGAGGAACATCAGAGCCAACAACGATCCTAACTGGTTGCTACAAGTCAGAAACATTAATTTTAATCTCAGACCTATTAGCTGGCTTAGCGTTTTTCTTTTTATCATGTGGAATATCTGGCTCAATAAGAACCATAATGTTCATAACGAAGACACGAGGAGTATAGATCACTTAATAGCTCTTGATAGAATTAATGAACATATCTACCTTGGGCCAAAAAGTTCTTCTGCTAGAGTTACAAATAGGATCAATAACCATAAAAAATGGACCCCCCAAACTCCGGATTCAATCTTAACATTGATGGTTCTTTCGACTCGAAATCAAAGGAAGGAGGAGTGGGTTGCATAATACGCGACTCCAATGGAGAATGGGTTGCTGGAAAATGCTCAATAATTTGTACAAATTCTGCTTTAAACTCAAAATTCAAGTCCTTATACGTGGTTTCCTCTTAATAAAAAAATTAAATATTACAAATTTTACAATTGCTACCGATTCCAATGAGGTAATTAGAGTGTTGAAATCCAATGATGATTGTGACTCAAATATTTTAAATGAATATAGGGAGTTGCTCCAGCAGCTGAAGGAGCCATTGATCCAGCATGAAGGAAGGGCGCAAAACAGAGTGGCTGATCTGCTAGCAAAAAATGGTAGGGTTTTGTCGATGACAATAATGACACGGGAATGGAACAAGGTTCCAGATTTTGTTTTAGACGCTTTACAAAATGATAAGAAAGACATGCATTTGGTGATCCCACAATGTAATATAGTTCCTAAGATTACTATTAATGTAATTGCTAACAAGGTTTGTGCTAGCAGTACCTCTGCCACTTCTGATGTATTGATGCATATATAATATATATAAATATCTTCTGATTACCCAAAAAAATAAATTGTAGTAGTTCTAGCACCACATCAAATAATAGCCTGTGTGCTTATCTTAGTAAGTGATGTACGAGCTTAAGCATGAGCCTAAGCTCGCCCATATATTAGTCGCAAATGCATAAGCATCACTGTTTACGAGAGAGTGAAATAAAGAATTGTACAATTCAAATTGAAATAAAGTGGCATGATAAAAAAGAGAAAGAAAGGGGTATTTTCTAAACGCCTTGTAGTATGTCTTTATATTGATCCATGTAACTCTACTAAAATTGCTTATGATTTGTAAGACTTATAAAACATAACACATTGATTTCACTTTATTACGTTCCAATTTATCCAATATGTGATGATATCTTAATCGTACCATTAGAAGAACCCGATAACAAGAATTTTCAAATATTTCACGAAATCCTATAACCGATTTTGAAAGTAGAAAATTTGCATTAGGATATATGTGAACCAAAACAACATGAAAAAGTCTAAAATATCCCTAAAAATAATGTAGCGAGTCATGAACGCCTAATGCAATAATATTATATTGGTCTTAAATATAAATACTATTTGAAGAAAAGTATAATAAAGACAACAAAATAAAAAAGGTTCAAGGAGTTATTGTTAGGTACAACAATCATCAAGCAGACCTGGATCAACTTATGAATTTCACTTGTAATAAAATTTTAATCAACACAAAATATAACAAGTATAGTATGATTTTAATCAACACAAATTATAACATGTGGTGAGTGTTTAACTGAAAATAGCCACTTAAACAACCCATACAATATTAGTATAATCCAAACATAAGGAAATCATAGGATATCATAATAGTGAATGCACAAGTACAACATATTAATATATGCACAATTACATAATGAAAAAATAGAAATATATGATGAAAAGTCAAATTTTCTTTCAAATTATCATTTTTCTTTCCAATAATTTATGCATGTATTACTCAAAAGATTCAAATTATACACTGGCTCATAAGGGATAAATTCATAATTACATGTCATGATCAGAATACTAAACTCCATAAATATCCGACATTTAAATAGGGGAGCACATCAAAATCATCAACTAATATCAGCCGTAAAGATATGAATCACACATGCAAATAAGTAGAAATATGTACAATCCATGATTAAATAGCTAATCATATAATCAACACACACACAACTTTAATGTTAAATTAGCATAATCACGATATCTTAACGTTGTGCTAGCATGATAGCAGGGGAGCCACGTAGTGGCCGACATTCATCCAAACCTCCTTCGGTGAAAAATTATACTATTTATAAATGGTTAAAATAATTTTTTATGTATAGATTGTAGATGTCGAACCCTCTTTGGCTAGTTCGTGTGTTTACTTCTTCAGATTTTGAACCCCTTATTGAAAATTCTGGCCCCACCACTGCATGATAGGATACCAAATTAGTTACAAGACACAAAAAATGGTATAAAACATGGCATCAATATTAATTTATACCTTATATGTTATTTTTAAGTATGATATCCATATAAATATGCTCGTTATATATATAAAGTCAAATTCAACCCAAAAAAATATCTTCAAATCAAATTCAACCAAAAAAGTTGTCTTCAATTTCCGTGGCAAATCTTAAAATAAATCACACTTTGGGGTAATTCATAATCGTACAGGTCTAAATCTATAATCAATCTCTATTCCGACTACAATCTGATGTTTAGTATCTTAAATTTCACTTTTTTAATCTTAAATCAAAATATTCCAATTTCACTTATGTAATTCATATTTTTTAACATAATAATTCACAGATATTTTGATATCAAGACATAACTTATTATGTTTTTTATGTATTACTTGTGAAATATTATGATACGAAAATATAAATTTTACATGCGAATGAACCTACTTTTTCTCTAATCTGTTCGAAAAGCCCAACTGGTTTAGGCTCAAGGCCGTTTAAGAGATCAGCCCGCACCCGGACCACACAGCACCGCGTTATTATTGGTTGAAAGGGCAGAATAGTCAATTCCTAAGTCAACCGAATTTTCTTGGTTCTTTCAATGAAAAGATAAAATCGATATTTAATACTCTAATTTTCTAGGATTATATTGTCCCACTTATCAATTTCTGTTCTCTCTCTCTATACTTTCTCTCTCCGTCGTAGCGGTCGTCGACGGCGGCTCTTCTTCTTCCTCCTCTATCCATTTCATGGAAAACGGACCGCCACAACCGTCAGGTTTGTATAACCTTTCTGTATTTCGATCCTTTTGATAGCGGATTTAATTTTGTTTTTGTCAATTGCGTTTTTTTAGATAGTGTTTGGCCAACTTGTCGTGTACCATGACTAATTCAATGAATAGATTGAAAAAAAATCATCTAAATTGTTGCTGTTTTAGGATTTGAATTTTGATCTCTCGTGGTTAATTTTGAGTTTGATTTTTGCTAGGGCATATGTTTGGGGGTTGTCAAGTAGCAATTATCTGATTAAATTACGTTTATATCCGTGCAAAAGCTCACCTGAGGGGGGAAAGTTACCTGGTTACTGTGTTGGTGGGGAGATATCAGGTATGAGGTGGAATAGCTTAGGTGCGTAAGCTGGAGGAAATAGCACCGAAGGGTGTGGCCTAGTGGTTGAAGTGAGGTCTCGGGATCAGTTCCTAACAGATACAAAAACACTAGGTGATTTCTTCCCATTCATTACTGGTGGAAGGTTCATGGAATTAGTCGAAATGCGTAAGCTGATCCGGACAGCACGGGCATTAAGAATAAAATAAAAGAAAATTTAGAAAAGAAATCTAATTTGTCTTAAAAAGATAAGTTATTTAGTATTGGAATGATTTTCACCTGAATTGAGGCAGAGTGATACAGGATTCATAAACTAATTTGGCATTGAAGTGTACAAAAATTGATATTGGATTTTTATGGGCTCAATCAAATGTGTTTAATTCACTCTGTGATGCCAACTTTGTATTTTCTGGTGGGTAGAATTTAGTTGTTTATAACGATCTCATCTGCCATACTTATATGTAATGTGGTTCCGACGGAGCATCTAGTTTTTTCATGGGAAATTTCATTTTCCTAGGAGTTATCCAAGAAGTCAAATTACTGAGTATTCGAATGAAATGGTGAGAATAGAGCAGAACAAACATAGAGGATTCATATAGCTGACTACAACTAGTTTAGGATGAAGTGACGGAGCTAAGTAGTAAAACTAAATTAAAGCAACTTCGTTAAACATGCTGTTTAGCTATTATTTCTAGCAGCTGATACTTAGCAATTTCTTACATAATTTCTTTTATAGAATTTATAATTAGGGAGAGAGAATTTCACATGTCTGCCAAAGTTATTGATTTACAATAATAGTTGCTATGTATTTATTTGGTCAGTTTAAATAGATGTCTTTAAAGGCTATCTAACATGTTATTGGTTTCTCACAGTAGATATGTCTTTGAATAATTAGAAAAAGGTGTAAACAAAATTGTATACATTGCTAGTAAGTACCCTTCTTATATTCACAGAAACAGTTTATTCTCGGCCAACTCATTTTTTCCACTTTTTACTTTCTTTTGAGTACTATTGACTTGACATTTGTTTTCCACGGCAGGTAGTATCCCACCCCCAAAACCCTGGGAACGAGCCGGGTCTTCTTCAGGCCCTGCTGTACCGTTTAAGCCCCCGTCTGCTGGTAGCACGAGTGACGTAGTAGAGGCATCTGGAACAGCCAGGCCTGGTGAGATTGTTTCAACTGCTAATAGGAATACAGCTGTTAATAATAGCACACTTGCAAGGCCTGTACCTACTCGACCTTGGGAGCAGCAGCAAACTTACGGTAGCTCATACGGAGGTATGAGATGTTTAGTTAATTTCCCCTCTTCCTCTTTTTTATGTGCGTATTCTGTGTTTCCAGCAGGAGGGTTGACTATCCGAAATCCATTATTACAAACATACCATTTATAATCATCAAAGGCACTGTTGATGCCTTTTTCACTAGCACATCTGTTTTGTGGTTTGTAAATAACCAATTGTATCTTGTACATCCTTAAGGTTCACTCTTGATATTATAAATACTAGCAATTTTGCATCGAAGGCCGCTTTTGGTTAGTATAACAGCTAATTTTATCCTTTGCATCCTTTAGGTCCATTTGCTTGTTCTGAATGCTTGTCCCCTAGCATCAAAAGGTTGATATGACTGATGTGCATTATGATCTCTGCTTTTGGAGTGCATGCATGTGATTTTTAAGGATCATAATGCAATACATGATATGTTATCATGCATACCATCATTAACTAGGCAAGGTCTTCCTAATATATTCTGAATTTATCTTACTGTTTGATTCTAATTCATACATTATAAGCATGTGTAGTGCCCTTTTTATTTTTTAATTTATTTTAAAAAGAATTACAAGGTTGTCTAAGTTTGTACTTCAGTTGCCCCACTTATTCCTCTTCTGGTATTCATCTTAGTTGATGCTCTTATTAAATTGCCTTAACCTCTTAATGAATTTTCTATTGAGCTGCCATCCGTTCTGCTAGTCAGTGTCCCTTCTCTTCTTATGTATCTATTCTTTGGAATCAAGTGTCTACTTGATTTTAATTCATATGCAATAAGATGTCTATGAATGTGCAACCTAATACCTACTTTCTTTATACTTTATCCTCTGGAAGTATGAATGGCATCTGTGGGTTTACCTAGCCAAATCAAAATGTTTTTATGGACGTACTCTTTTTGTTTCCTCTTACGGTAAAGAAACTTTCTCAACCATTGAAGTTTTTGATCCAGTAATTGAAGTTAGTTATTGCAATTGAAGTAAGAGTAGTTGAGTCTGTTTATAGAGTACCCAGTCTCATTGTTTGCTTGATTGTGTCATTATGCAGGTATTAATACAGGTATGAATTATAATTCTGGATATGGAACTGGAGCAGTTGGTTCTTATGGTAGCGGCTATGGAAGCACATACGGAAGTGGTTTGTATGGAAACAGTATGTACAGAGGAGGTTATGGTGGACTTGCAGGTGGTGGTATGTACGGTGGAGGAATGTACAATAGTGGGTTTGGTGGCTCAATGGGAGGCTATGGCATGGGTGGTATGGGCGGTATGGGTGGCATGGGCATGGGACCCTATGGGGACCAAGATCCAAATAATCCCTATGGTGCTCCATCTTCTCCACCAGGCTTCTGGGTCTCCTTCATGCACGTGGTAAGCTCTAACAGTACCAAATAAATTTGTTTCTGTTCTATACTTATATTCAGGGTCCTGAAGTGAATTTGATGTGTATAAGTCCCTCATTTGCCCCGCACTTCCAGTTAAAACTATACTGGCCTTCTTTTTGAATTTTTATTTTTGGATTGGCTAACAGTCTAAAATTAGCTCCAAGTGAATTGGTAACGTAGCAAGGCCTCCAAAATAAAGAGAGAGAGGATCACATAGGAAAGGGGAGAAATGTAAGATGAGTCATTGTGAAATCTCAATAGCTTCTTGCAGCTCACCAGTTTCTGTGATGCGATACTTTTTGTTTATGAAAAAAATATTTTTAGGTGGAGCCCAATGTTTTTGATAATGACATCCCCCCTAAGATTTACTTGATATAAAAAATAGATCCTCGCTAAGCTTTATAAATTGTGAAATCTCTCTTATTTGATGCTAATGGTTTTCTAGCCTGCAGTTCGTAGGTTTGTTGATATTTATCTAAGAACTTGCAGGTCTCTTTGAATTAACAAAAAATTCTAGGAGATGCAAATGAAATTAAGAATTATTTTAAGTATTGTAGTTTAAGGTTCTGGTGTGAGGAGGAGGTTGTCCTTTGGGTACCACCTGATGCTATTGAAACTGCTAGTAACGTATGGTATTTTAGTCTATACTCCATAGACATCATTAATACCTTTTGTCCTCGATAACTAATTGTTTCACATTAAGCTATGTAATGATGGCAGATGCAAGGTGTTGTAACTTTCTTTGGCCGCGTTGCAATGTTGATAGACCAGAATACCCAGGCATTTCACATGTTCATGTCTGCACTCCTTCAGGTATATATGTTATGTTTATCCCTTGCATCCAAATAGTTCTTGAACGACCAATTTGCTATCCAAATACTTTGTGGAAAAGTACGTAGGATGGTGACATGATAATTTATTAACATATTTTTTACAGTTGTTTGATCGCTCAGGGTTATTATATGGAGAGCTGGCAAGATTTGTACTGAGATTGCTGGGGGTCAAAACAAAGCCCAATAAAATTCAGCCCCCGGGTGCTAATCCTCCTCATGGCCCTAATGCACTTCCTGGTCCGCACCAACCTCGTGGTAATCAGAACTTGATCGAGGGGCCTAAGGCTGCTCCAGGTGCTGCATGGAACGATGTGTGGGGTGATAATGCACAGTGATATGTAGTTGTGACTTACAAATGTCGCCTACCATTGGAAGACATTGACAACAGGTTGCAGTCTGTATGAAAGCTACAGTATAGATTAGAGCTATGCTGATGTACTCGTATGTAAAAGCCAATCTACCTACCGTGCTAGATCGGCCTGCTGCATTTAAATGAAGAATAATCTCTCTACTTCCCCCCCTCCCCCCTGCCATATTTGTGTGGGATTGTAGGTTGTTAGATCAATGTGCACGTCAGGTTTGGAGACTAATGATGTCGTTCTAGAAATGATATGGTATGATTTCTATTGATTGGTGATACGATGTTTCATTCTTACATCATTTGTGTAAATTCACCTAATGCGAAGTTCTCAATTTATTTGACGACTATCTTATTTGTTATACGTACAGGCTTTCGTGCACAAGCTTGGACAAATTTTCACATAGATGCACAAAATTAAAAGGGCAGTAAAATTCTTTCATTTTGAGCAGTAGAAAGATAGAATGGATCCAAATTGAATAATAGAGGTAAAAATGGACTCAATGAGGGAAGAAGATAATTGAGTTGAGAGGAAAAATTATACATGAAAATATGGTCTGTGTTAGGTATTGAGTATTTGTTTAGTGGATGTCTTTTTTTCAAGTGGGCCCCACTCAAAGTGGGCAACTTGCCCACTTGGTATGTAATACTTTTATTGTGCCTATAAATATGGGCAATGGAAGACAGATAGAACACACGGTAGAATACAAATACTATTACATTTTTTTTCTCCGTTTCTCTATTTAATTCTCTCTTTCCCTCACTGTTCATTCTTCTAATCAATTGCAAAGTTAATTTTATAACACGTTATCAGCACGAGGCTCTGGCTAATTTTTCAAGGTAACAAAAAATGGTAAGAGTTTTATTTAAATTTATTTTCATAAAATGTCAAATATTTCAAAAATTGAATTTACTGCTCTTGATATCTCTGGAAAAGGCTACTCATCATGGGCACTTGATGCCGAAATTCATTTAGAATCAATGGGTCTGGCAGACACCATTAAAGATGACAATATGGCATCCAATCAAGACCGTGCTAAAGCCATGATATTTCTCCGTCACCATCTTGACGAGGGGCTAAAATTACAATATCTTACATTAAAAGATCTCCTTAAATTGTGGAAAAATTTAAAAGAAAGATATGATCACCTGAAGTTGGTCATTTCCACAAGCACGCCATGACTGGTTAAATCTGAGACTAATGGACTTCAAAAATTTAACTGAATATAATTCTGCCTTATTTAGAATTATAGCTCAGTTAAATTTATGCGGAGACGAAATCACTAAGCAAGATAAACTCAAAAAAATATACACCACATTTCCACCCGCGAATATGCTCCTGCAGCAGCAATATCGCGAAAAAGGTTTTACAAAATATTCTGAATTATTATCTCACCTTCTTATAGCTGAAAGACATAATGAACTATTAATGAAAAATCATGATAGTCGGCCCATTGGTTCTTTGCCGCTCCCTGAAGTGAATCAGACAAATTATAACCAACGAGAAAGAGGCCATGGCCCCAATCGTGGTCGTGGTCAAAAAAGAAATTTTAATCATGATGCTCGGCTGGCACCGAGAAATAATCAGCAATATAAAAGGCAGGGTAAAAAGCCAGAAGCTTTATTGAAGAATAATTCAGAAACAATATGTCATAAATGTGGAGGTATGGGGCACTGGTCGCGGATTTGCCGGTCATCAAAGCGCCTTGTTCAGCTATATCAGGCATCTCTGAAAAGGGTAGAAAATAATCCAGAGACGAATTTTATCTCTGAAGATAATATTGAGCTCATGCATTTGGATGTAGCTGATTTCTTTAATTTTCGAGACGAAAATATGAATATTGACAAGACTAATAATATGTAAATATTTTTCTTTTTATCTGTATTAAATATGATGTTTGTATAAATAAATAAAATTTGTGTAATATACCATGTGTTAATACGTATTTTATTTTTTATTGAAGAAAATATGAAAATGCCTCAAATCTTGTTTGGATCAATGATAAATCAAGAGGATATTTGTCTAATTGATAGTGGAACAACTCATGCTATTTTTAAAGACGAGAAATATTTTTCCAATTAACTTAGAAGAAAAGCTAATGTTACTACAATATCTGATAATTCAAAAATGATTGAAGGCTCCGGAAGTGATACTATAATTCTGCCTAAAGGGACAAAAATTGTTATAGAAGATGCACTATTTTCTTCGAAATCTCCTAGAAACTTGTTAAGTTTTAAAGATGTTCGCAGAAATGCATATCATGTTGAGACACTAAATGAAATGAATATTGAATATCTTGGTATAACCAAGAGTGTCTAAGGCCAGAAATATATTTTGGAAAAATTACCAATTTTGCCATCTGGCCTATATTATGCAAAAATTAGTGCAATTGAAGCACATATGATCGTAAACCAGAAGTTTACTGATCCAAATACATTTGTGCTATGACATGATCGAATAGATCATCCTGGATCAATAATGATGAGACGAATTCTTGAAAATTCAACTGGACATCCGTTAACGAACCAGAAGATTCTTAAAAATAATGAATTTTCATGTGCTGCTTGTTATCAAGGCAAATTAATTGCCAGACCATCGACCCTGAAGGTTGGCATCGAATCTCCTGGCTTTTTAGAGCGTATACATGGAGATATATGTGGACCTATTCATCCACCTAGTGGATTGTTTAGCTATTTTATGGTCCTAATAGATGCATCATCTAGATGATCTCATGTGTGCCTGTTATCATCTCGCAACCTGGCGTTTGCGAAGTTGTTAGCACAAACAATAAGATTGAGAGCGCAATTCTCAGATTATCCAATTAAGGTCATTCACCTTGATAATGCTGGAGAATTTACATCCCAAGCATTTAATGATTATTGCTTATCAATTGGGATAAAAATTGAACATCCTGTTGCTCATGTTCATACTCAAAATGGCCTTGTAGAGTCATTTATAAAGCGCTTACAATTGATAGCAAGACCTCTACTAATGAAAACAAAATTGCCAATTACTGTTTGGGGTCATGCTATCTTACATGCAGCAACACTTGTACGTCTCAGACCGACACATTATAATAAATACTCTCCGTCACAATTAGTATTTGGTCATGAACCAAATATAGCCCATTTAAGAATTTTTGATTGTGCGGTATACGTGCCTGTAGCACCACCACAACGTACAAAGATGGGCCCTCAACGATGGTTGGGCATATATGTTGGGTTTGACTCACCCTCTATAATTCGATACCTTGAACCGTTGACTAGAGATTTATTCACTGCTCGATTTGCAGATTGTCGGTTTGATGAAACAATTTTCCCGCCATTAGAGGGAGAGAAAAAGGAAACCAAAAAAGAAAAAGAAATTGTGTGGAAAGTTTCATCACTATCACATTTTGATCCACGTACCCGCACATGTGAATAGGAGGTCCAGAAGATCATCCACTTGCAGAAAATAACAAATCAAATGCCAGATGCATTTACTGATTTGAAACGGATAACTAAGTCACATATCCCTACAGTAAATGTACCTATCCGGATTGATGTCCCAAAAGGACCATCTACAAGTATCATAGCTTCTGAATCCCAAATACGCCAGAAGCGTGGTAGACCGTTGGGTTCAAAGGATAAAAATTCTAGAAAGAGAAGCGTGAGAAATAATAAAGATGATACTACAATAGAACCTCCTGAAGAAGGTCAAGATTTGAGTAATGCTGATATTTTTGAAGAAATCAGTGAACCCGAGACTCAAGTGAATGAAGAACTTTCAATAAGTTCTTTCGGTGATAAGATAAATTTAGATCGATCTAAAATCACGGTTGATAATATTTTTGCATATAATGTTGCACTTAACCTCATGCAAGATAGTGAAATTCTTGAGCCTAAATCCGTCGAAGAATGTCGACATAAATGTGATTGATCAGAATGGCAAAAGGCAATTCAATCTGAATTAGACTCACTTGCTAAACGTGAGGTTTTTGGACCAGTAGTCCAAACCCCTGAAGGTGTAAAACCAGTTGGTTACAAATGGGTTTTTGTGCGAAAATGAAATGAGAAAAATGAAATTGTAAGATACAAGGCACGCCTTGTTGCACAAGGATTCTCTCAAAGACCGGGAGTCAACTATGCAAAAAATATTCACATGTTATGGATGGAATAACATTTCGATATCTCATCAGTTTAGCTGTACATAAAAATCTCGAAATACATCTAATGGATGTAGTTACAGCTTACCTTTATGGTTCACTTGATAATAAAATTTACATGAAAATCCCAGAAGGATTAAAATTGCCTGAAGCATGTAAAAAGTCTCGGGAAATGTACTCAATAAAACTGCAAAGATCATTATATGGTCTAAAACAATCAGGGCGTATGTGGTATAATCGCCTTAGTGAGTACTTAATAAATGAAGGCTATATAAATGATGTCATTTGTCCATGTGTTTTTATTAAGAAAACGGAATCAGAGTTTGTTATACTCGCCGTTTATGTTGATGACATAAATCTCATTGGAACCCCTAAAGAGGTCCAAAAGGCATTTGAATATCTAAAGAAAGAATTTGAAATGAAAGACCTTGGAAAGACAAAACTTTGCCTAGGTTTGCAAATTGAACATTTAGCAAACGGAGTTTTTGTCCATCAATTTGCTTACACTGAGAAAATCTTAAAAAAAATTTACATGGACAAAGCACATCCATTAAGTACTCCAATGGTTGTTCGATCACTTGAAGTGGAAAAAGATCAATTTCGACCTCCAGGAGAGGATGAAGAAATTCTTGATCCTAAAGTACCATATCTCAGTGCTATTGGTGCACTTATGTATCTTGCTAACGCAACTAGGCCTGATATAACATTTTCTGTTAATTTGCTAGCAAGGTATAGTTCTTCCCCAACGCGAAGGCATTGGAACGGTATCAAACATATTTTGCGATACCTGAAGGGTACTATTGATATGGGTTTGTTTTATACTAACAAAGGTTGCACAGGCCTTATTGGTTATGCAGATGCAGGTTATTTATCAAACCCACATAACGCTCGATCTCAGACAGGCTATCTATTTACACATGGAGGAACTGCTATATCATGGCGATCTACAAAGCAGTCCATTGTTGCTACTTCTTCAAATCATGCTGAAATAATAGCAATTCATAAAGCAAGTAGAGAATGTGTGTGGTTGAGATCGATGATACAGTTCATCAAAGAGAGATGTGGTTTGGAAAATGATGTTAAAGTACCCACAGTTATATTCGAAGATAATGCCGCGTGCATAGCTCAATTGAAATGTGGCTTCATAAAAGGAGACAGAACGAAACATATTTCCCCAAAATTATTCTTCACACATGATCTACAGAAGAATAGTGATATAGATGTACAACAAGTTCGTTCAAGTGATAATCTTGCAGATTTACTTACAAAGGCATTACCAACATCAACTTTTGAGAAATTAAGATACAAGGTTGGAATGCGCCGTCTCCAAAATATCAAATGAAGTTTTCATCAGGGGGAGTAAAATACGCACTGCACTCTTTTTTCCTTAACCAAGGTTTTGTCCCACTGGGTTTTCCTAGTAAGATTTTTAATGAGGCAGCACCCAAGACGTATTACCAGATATGTGTACTCTTTTTCGTTTATTAGATTTTTTTCCACTGGGTTTTTCCTAGTAAAGTTTTAAAGAGGCACAAGACTTATAGATGCTCAGGATAACTATATTTATTTATTCTTTAACTAGAATATTCTTGACATCCAAGAGGGAGTGTTAGGTATTGAGTATTTGTTTAGTGGATGTCTTTTTCCCAAGTGGGCCCCACTCAAAGTGGGCAACTTGCCCACTTGATATGTAATACTTTTATTGTGCCTATAAATATGGGCAATGAAAGACAGATAGAACACACGGTAGAATACAAATACTATTACATTTCCACAAATACTATTACATTTCCTTTCTCTGTTTCTCTATTTAAATCTCTCTTTCCCTCATTGTCCATTCTTCTAATCAATTGCAAAGTTAATTTTATAACAGTCCGACCTTTTTTCCACCTTGCTCTTCCTTAGGCCTTCAAGGAGGAAGCGGCTTTTTTCCAAAATTCCGGGGAGACTAATTAGTGGAGAAGTGTGTTTTTGGTACTTGAGGAGTTCTCTTTTTGTCCCAATAGTATAATGGAGGACAACATTGAGCTGTTCCAAATAATACAGAGGCAAATTTGACCTTTTTTTCTAGTTATGTATTAGTATTAGTAAAACATAACATTCTCTACCATACATATATAACAATCCTTCCATTATTATGTATCAAATAATTGTTCTGCAATGTAGCCTACAGGTCACATGAAGAGTAAAAAGTATGAATGGGTGTGGGGGAAATGAACAATTAATTGTAACTATTTCACTGCATATAGATGCATTAATACAACCACTTTTTTCTAATAGGAGAAAAAACATTACAAGAAATTATACACATACATATTGATACTTGTGTGCAGTGGGCACTGGGCACAACTGTTGTGCATTTCCATTAAAGAGTTGGACGGGGAAACGATGTTTCCAGTGGTGGACGAGTGAGTAACGCGTTAATTACAGGGCATCCCAATTGGATGGGATTGACTGGGGTGACAGTTTTTTCCTTCCGAGTCAGTAAAATCAGAATGTTTTCTGATACCCGATAGCTTACAAACTTTGAAGATTATAGCCACCTATTAAAACCTGAAGGCTCCACGAGGGCAAATACACATTACTTCTTCTTCTTTGACCTCTACATTTCCTCTTGCAAGTTTAAAAATTTCCAATGCTACAACACTGATCTGAGAACATCTGGTGACATAAAGAATCGAGAGACGTTTGCATCCGGTTCTTAAAGCTTGCAATCCACGGTCACAAAGATTTCTACACCGATTCAAATGTAGCGTTTTCAAGTTATGACAATGTGATGCAATAGATTCCCAACCTGCTATCGTTACCCCATGACATATTGCTAAGTTCCATTCCTGAAGCGATGGACAACCCTTTGCTATTGTCATGATACAATCATCGCCAATCGTTCTGCTGGAACGGAAATTCAACACTCTTAACTTTGCAGCAAATCCGATGCTAATAGCTACCAGACCATCCACACGAGTGCACCAGGTCAAGTTAGACACACTCAAGTATTCAATACCACCTCCACTTAGGATACTCCGTATTCCATTAGGTTCAAGCCTACAAGAATCGGCTTCCAAATAAGTCAGAGTTTGAGAACATTCTTGAAAGCCAGCACCAGTTAGATTTCTACAGTAGGATATCCTGATTGCTCTAAGATGACGGCAGTTTTGTGAAATAGCTCTTACGCCATAATCAGAGATTCGAGAGCAATATGAGAGATTCAGATCTTCTAATGCTAGGCAAGAATTAGATAAGGCCTCTAACCCATAATCTGTAATATTACACCGGTAAAGACTTAGTATTACCAACGAAGAGCAGCCAGATGCCAAGAAGGAAAGACCGCTATCAGTTATACTAAAACAGCAGTCTAGATGAAGACTTTTCAATTTCAAGCCATGACGTGGTAACAAAGCCAAACTCGAATCTGGAAGCTCAGTGCATCCGGACAGGGACAATGATTCTAGGTTCTGGAAACGGTTCAGAAGCCTAGATAATTGGAATGAACTGATTTGAGTGTTATTTTGAGATAATGAGGAGATATTAAGCATAGTGAAAGAGCATTGGAACTGTAAAGATCTTCTATTTAGATTTTCAATTCGAAGCCAACGATGACATGTTAAGCCAAATGATTGACGGGCAGATCCACAGTCAAGGTGTTGAAAAATAAAGAGTAAACAATCGTCTGGAAGCTGCATGATATGTCCAGAGAAGTCATCTGATGAATTATCCATTTCTACCAAGTTAACACTCCAGCAGGGTGTTAAGCTCGATAATTCACAATAAATTTGTTTTTTGGTAAGGACTTCACAGTAATTTTATTAAAAGACGGACTAGTTAAAAGACAATCTAGAGGCTACAAGAGGTAGACGACTTGAAATAAGAAAGAGCGAGTCTTCAAACGCATGACCTATGAGATCACTGACTTATGGCAAAGAAATCTGGTTTTTGAACTATGAAGTCCCCTAAGAAGTAGAAAGTAGGAACTAGGAAGAAGGTTTACTTGTCAACCAGAGTAAAATGTCAACGGACCCAATGGTCAGTTTTATCTATACTTTTTACCGTATTTGGGACCAATACCAATAGAGAAATGATTGGAGGATGTTAATTCGAGAGATTAGCAGCACAAACCAACACTGCAAAGAATAAGGAAAATCGCATATTAGTTGACATTATACAGCATTGAGCATACCATACATGAATATCTCGACTTTTGTTTATAGTTAACTGTTTTCAAGCATTATGAAATTAACAAAGGTAAATTGTAAGCTCATCAATATGTTGTAAGATGCTTCATGCATGCATATGTCCACTTCAATAGATTATACCGACCTACATCAAAAGATGCAAGAAAAAACTAAAGGAATTGAAAAAATCCCTTAATGAAAGCTACTTAATTGGCCTCCATGCATACCAATGTGTAGCTAGACAATAAAACCATCGGGAGCTATTTCCTTAGAAATATACCATGGACATCTTAGTGAGGATTACAAAATATTTACAAGACTGATATGTATGTTTAGCTTCATCTCCATGCATATCAATGTGTAGCTAGACAATAAAACCATCGGGAGCTATTTCCTTAGAAATATACCAAGGACATCTTAGTGAGGATTACAAAATATTTACAAGACTGATATGTATGCTTAGCTTCATCTCGAGCCCTGATTATTTGGACATAGATAAGTATCCAACATTTTGTGAAGTCTTGAAATGTCCCAACTACGATAGTAGCGTTACACTGTTACTTGGGATTATAAGCCACATGAATAAACATGCATCTATGGTGTTACAAACAATGCCTCAACCAGGAAGAGATGTACAATTCGTCTTGTAAAATGATCTTCAAAAGCACTAACCATCCTGCAGACACACTTGCTAACAGCTTGTATAAAAATCTCTCCTAAGGGGTTGTTTGGTTCAAACCCAGGATATAATCCTGGGAGTATAACATGGATAATCAACCCACCTTTTATATGGGATAAGTTATACTAAGATTTTGGTATAAATAATACTGATTTTAGCTAATACCTCCAACCAAATACCACATAAATTTAATCAAAAAATTTATTCCGGGATAACCCATCAATTCCTTGGACCAAATGTCCTTTAAGAGGTAGGATGAGGGGTCAAAGTCCTAGCATGTATGCAATAGCTTCAAGGGTAAGAATATGTCTAAGGAGGCATATTTTGAAGGGTTTCATTATACCATAAGAAAATCAAAGTAGAACCTGATACATAGGTAAAAGGAAAATCAAGTTCGAAGTAAGCTCAACACATAAGGAGCAGCAATAGATGTCCCAGCAGAGTGCCTTTATACCCGTTCTAACTTGAACTTTCTTTTGTAATTACAGATAGCTTTCCCCCCTTGCGCCAATTAGTCAACATTTTGGTTTTAGATATTCTAAGAGTAAGATACAACAACTCTTGAATGACCTTGGCATAGCAAGGAATTCTAACAAGGGGTTAAAAAAAATGCAAGGATGACACACCTGAGATTAAAATGTGTGACCTAAATCAGTTTTTGGGCAATCTTTGAAGCTAGACTAGAATCTTCCTCATGTCAATGGAACTCAACAATTGACATATATGTATGCAAAACCATTTGCTTTTACTCTATTTTCCTAGCATAATTTTCCGAGAAATTAGGATAGGAGGTTAGTTAGTTAGTTGAGCCTTGTCTCATTTATTCCTCTTTACTATTGTATTACTCTTGTGGTTTCTTTGTCCCATTCATAGGTCCGAGATCAACATCTATGAATTGAAAGGTCCGAATGATCATCCTTTGAGTTTGGTTATTATTTGTGGGTTTTTTATACACTTTGATTATTGTGGTATCTTGTTATGACTATTGTTTAGGATGATTTGTCAGGCTGTCCGTGGTATTTTGCCATGTATGTCTTCATTTCCGTTATTTTTGCCTATACTACTTTGGACTGTTTTTTTCTTGAATCAAAAGTCTATCGAAAACAGACTCTTTCCCTCTAAGTTAGTGGTAAGGCATGTGTATACTACCCTCTCCAAACCCTATTTTGTGGGATTACACTGGTTATGTTGTTGTTGTAATTTTCTGACAAATGAGATTCAATTGAAATGCATCCACCTAGCTCCACGACTCCGTTCCTGGCCTGAATCGTGGGTGAGCACTAAAATATAACATTGCAGATTTAGATAATTTGAATCAAATAGATAACACAGTACACCTAAAGTTTGCAATTGTTCTTCACATTGACAATTAGAATTAAACTACATAAAATCCAGTATATTAATTAGCTGAAAAAAGTGAAAATATAGAGCATTTTCCTCTACAAAAAACTGTTCTGGAATTGTTCAATCCTCAACTTACACATGAAAACTCCAAGAAAAAAAAACAAATAATTGATTCAAAAAATAATATTGAATTTAGTGGTTTTTTTACCTATTTATCTGCCGAAAAACACTAGTGTTCAATTGAACTCATCGTAGATATGCTACATCTACCAAATCTGGGTTCTATAAAACTACAATTCCATTAAAATCCCATAAAAAATACACAAAATTTATCAACTTAGGGAAAAGAAAGGTGTTACCAGCCTTTAGAAAAAAAATAAAAAACCAAAGGCCATACCTGAGAGAAAATGGAAGAAGATGAAGTACAGAGGATTAGAGAGAAGAAGATAAGAAATTGGAACTACTTTTAATCACTCACATCGGCATCGGAATTTATAACAGCTTGTTTGGATGTAATGCAAATGTCACACGTCTTATTGGTACGGTGTGGATGATGGGGAACTTTGTTTTAGAAAAGTTGTGTGATTAAAAAATATCAAAAAATGTGTTATTTCACATTTTTTTTTGTTGGTAAAATACGAGATTTTATATTACTAAGTTAAAGTAGTCTGGTACATAGCAGTTGATGGGACATCCCCATAAATAATGTTTGGTCCGTGATATGACTTGAAAAGAGTCTGTTAGTACATGCCGAATTTTTAACAAAGAAAAGTTCCTTCAATGTCTGCTCGTGGTGCATCCCTAACACACATTGGTGGAACTTCAAAAACTGTTGTCTTCCTGCTCTGGCTCCCTTCTCTAGCTCCCTCCTTGGCTAACACATCCGCTGCTCTGTTCTGCTCCCTGAATACATGCTGCAGTAGCGGACTCCCCAATTCTTCCATCAGCAATCTGCAGTCAGAGATTATATTAGCATAAGGTAGAAGGCCATTTAAGATCATGTCTATGGCTACCGTAGAGTCTGTATTGATTTCCAGGGGTGTTAATCCTTTTTCCTTTGCTATTTTTAGGCCATAAAGTATGGCTTGCAGCTCAGCATGGGTGGCTGTTGTATGGGCGATTTTCTTCTTGAATCCCCATATCCATTCTCCCTTATGGTTTCTAAAGACCACTCATATTCCTCCCTCCCTAAGAAAATTTCGTAGGGGAAACCCATCTGACTTGAGCAGTTACACTAGCATCTTTCTTAAGAGTTTCAGTGCCTACTAACAATTGGTATTCAGTAGAAGCTTTAATGACATGATTAGCGCTAGCCTTGTGTTTATTCTTATTGAAAACATTATCGTTTCTACTGATCCAAATGTTCCATAAGCTGAACAGAATCACAGAGTCCTAGGGAACCCATTGGCTGGAGGGTTTATTCCTGGTGGACTTAAGGGTGGTAGTCCAATTGTAAGCATTGATGGAGGATGTATCAAGCCGAGTCAAGGGTTTGCTCCTCAGGAATAGATCATGACAGTAGCTAGTGGCTTTAGGACATTGGAAGAAGATATGGCTAATGTCCTCTATGGGATTATTGTAGAAAGTGCAGCTAGGATCGATGTTGATATCTATGCTAGTGGTTGGTGGGCAGCTTGTGATGGTGGAGCATTCAAAGGAAGGTTTTAATTTTGTTAGAAACCTTCTGCTTCCAAATCCAGTTAAAGTCTTTCTAGATAGAAGGGTTAGGGTGACTCACATTCATGGCAATTGCATGATAGACACTCTTAGTGGTGAAATGACCTTTATGGGAGGGGCCCTAAATGAACATATCATCTTTGGTATGACAAAGATGAGGAAGGTTGTATATAATTGAGTGGATGATGTTCTCAGTGATTCGAATGGAGAGAGTGTCAACGTGTCATTCATTGTTGTAATAAATGACATCTAGTTTGATAGGCGCTTCCTCTTTATTGAGGGGACAATGCACCAGGCCCCTAATGGGTCCTAGGTTGGGGATCAAAGTGTCCTCAAAGAATCTGACCTTGTTTCCTTTGTTGGGGATCCATTTGGCGTTTTTGGTGCAAATGGTCCAACCTTGGGAGATGCATTTCCAAGTTCTGAATTTGGCTTTGCTTTATTCAAGGTTGATCTTCTTGTGGAAGTATTTGTGGTACAAGGTTTTTGCTCAAAGAGATGAGGGTTGTTTGAAGGCTCTCCATACTAGACCTGTGTGTAGGGCTTTGTTTTTTATTTCACTCTTCTGGATGCCTAGTCCTCCCTCTTTCCTATTGCTAGTGACCTTATCCTATCCTATCAAGTGTAACTTCTTCTTTTCAAGGGTAGTACCCCATATGAAGTTCCTTTGAATTATATTAATAGTCTGGATGGTCTTAGCAGGGAGCTGAATGAATTGTATGACATGGGAAGGAATGGTTCCAAGGGAAGCTTTGGTGAGGATGGTTCTGCCAGCCATGGTGAGGAGCTTTGCTTTCTATCCATTTAGTTTCTTTTGCATGTTTTCTATGATGAATTGGAAGTCACCATTGACTGATCTGGAGTGGAAGATAGGAAAACCAAGATATTTACCAAAGAAAGTACTGCTTTCAATACTAAGCATAGTAGAGTAAGTGCTGACATTGGTGGAACTATAGTTCTTGGAGAAAATAACTTTTGATTTGCCAAAGTTGAACTTTTGACCAGAGTCATAGCAGAACTTGTCTAGGAGGATAAAGCTATTAGAGTAGCTTTGGGTGGAGGCAGTGAAGAAGAGGGTGAGGTCATCAGTAAAGAAGAGGTGAGAGATTTTTGGTCCAGGAGTGAAGATGGAGATGGGGTTCCATGCCTTGTTGGCTACAGCTCTGTCAATGTCAATGTTTCTGGAGAGCCTCTCCATACAAATGATGAAAATGTAGAGGGAAATGGGATCACCCTGTCTTCCATGCAGATGATGAAAATGTAGGGGAAAATAGGATCACCCTGTCTGACACCTCTAGAGGGATAGAAATAGTCTATTTTTGACTCATTGATGAGGACAGAAATGAAGGAGGTGGAGATACAATACATGATAAGCTTGGTCAGATTGGTAGGAAAGTTGAAGAACTCTAGAGAGTCTCTGATGAAGGACCATTCTAACCTGTCAAAGGCTTTTTTTAAGTCAATCTTAAGGATCATGCTAACATTGGTGCCTTTCATCTTGTTGAAGTGGGAGATGTATTCCTAAACAATGATTGCATTGTTAGAGCCCCTTCTACCAGAGATAAAACCGGCCTAGCTAGGGCCTATGTTTTTGTTGAGGTATGGTTTGATTCTATTAGCTATGATTTTGGTGACAATTTTATAACTAGTGTTGCACATTTCAATATGTGTGAAGTTTTTTAGCATAGAAGCATTTTGGCATTTGGGGATGAGGCAAAGAAGGGTTTTGTTCATTTGGGGGTCCATCCTGCTATGCCTAAAGGTGTGCTTACAAAATTCAATCACTTGCTTCTGAACAATACTCCAATACTTCTGGTAGAAGAGGGGGTGAAGGCCATCTGGTCTAGGGGCTTTGGAAGGTTTGAAACTTCTGATAGCCAAAATGATTTCAGACTCCCTGATAGGACTATCGAGGATTATTCTCTCCTTAATACTAATGCAGTTGAGGTCATGAGAAGTCCTATTCCTATTGCTAGGAGAAGAGTGGTGCTCAATCTCATAAAGATTGGAATATAATTAACACACATGAGACTTAATGATGGCAGGATCCTGAATCTAGTTGCCAGCTCCATCTTGGAGGGCATTGATCATGTTCCTACTCCTCCTATTGATAGTAGAGGCATGGAAAACCTAGTATTTGAGTCACCTTGGTTAAGCCAGTTAATTCTGGATTTGATTTTCTAGAAATCTTCTTCTAGCTTAAGCAAGAAGTCTACTTAACAACAGGGTCAGTTTCAAGGTTGTGCAGGAAGGAGCTGGTGGGGTAGTTGGGTGATTTTTGGATACCCCTAATTCTGGCAGTTAGCTTTTTCATCTTATGAAAGATATTGTCATTCTTGTTCCAAAAAATTACCTTGTCTTGAAAGATTTCGATAGACACCTTTGAGGAGTTGGACGGGCCAAAGGAGCTTTCAATAAGGCTAGTGAAGGTTGGATGCCCACACCACATGGGCTTAAAGATAAATAGCCTATGGCATTGTTGGGCCTCTTATTACTAATACAAACAAGAAGGAGAGAGTGATCAAAGTGAGTGCGTGGAGGTAGGTAACAGGTCTTAGGGTACCTCGAGATCCAAGAGTCATTAGCCATGCACTTTTCCAATCTTTCCAAGATGAGATCTTTTTTGGACTTGTATCTTTTATTGGACTAGGTCTATTTGCTCCTTTTAAACCCTAAATCTATCATATTACAATGGTTTAGACAAGTCCATAGGGAGTTAGCTCTATTGTTATTGATATGCCTTCCCTCAAGCTTTTCCCTCGAGACTAGGACTTCATTGAAATCCCCTCCCATGAACTAGTCGTCGGAGAAATTCTAGGAGATTCTCCAGAGGCTGTCTTAGAGGATAGTTCTTTCATTAGGTATGGGGCTAGCATAGATAGAAGAGAAAAGCCAAGGATTGGGGAGGCTACTTACCTTAACCAAGATGTGGATCCCCTGTGGAGTGACCGAAATATTATCCATCCTAATCATGTCCTCCTTCCACATAATGACTATGCCCCTTGATAGGCCCTCAGCAGGTGATTGGATTTGAGCATCCTCAGTGATTCTCTTATGCTCCGTCATTTTTGTTTCTAAGAGCACCATCATTGAGGGTTTATGCACCTTGACGAGTGCCTGGCACTATCTTCTGAAGGCAGCGTTGTTGGCGCCTCTAGCATTCCAGATGAGGAAGTTCATGGAGTTGTCTTTCATTTGGGGGTTGGTTGCTTTCCCTTCCCTTTTTCCAGTAGAGGGTTCTTGCTCTGATTCTTCAGAGGCTTCATGGCTACTCCTGAAGGGTGGTCGCTCGTCTGGTTCCTCATTTTCATCCACACTGGATTTGGACAAGCTACTAAAATAACTTCTCTGGATAGCTCTCTGAATTCTTTGACTATTTGGCCATCCAATAGGTAGACCTCCGTTGTCTACTCCTCTATTCAATGGAGAAAGTCTTTTAACTCCTTGTTGCTCTACTTTAGAGCATCTAGCATTGAATGAGTTGCATCTCCTGGGTTTTCTACCCCGTTGTTCGACCTTTGTGGGAACCAAGGGATGAACTTGAGGATGAGAGTTGAGGGATCTTGTGGAGGTTTAGGGAAGAAAGGCATTTGTTGGTGAACTTGGGAGAGCAGTGCACTCAGTTTCTCTCCCTTCATCAGTAAGAGGTCTCCATAGAGATGGGCTTGGAGTACAATTTGCATCCATAACTATTGTTCGAAGCTCGAGGTTACAAGATTCATCCCTTCTTGGATAAAGTTTGCTAGGAATCATGGATCCTGATCGTGACTGACATTAGTTGGGGTCCGATGTCCAAGTTCAAAGTGAGCTGTTAGCCGTGGAGAGCAAGCTCTATCCATGATTCTGAAACATGGTTTGCTGGTAACGATGCAGTCAAGAGTACAATAGTGGAGAATGGGGGGGAGTATGGGTTGTTGTTTTCCATCTTTGGGAGGCGTTTCAATTTCATCGCTGGATTGGGGTATACTTAATTGGGAGGTTAGGCTTAGTGCGTAGTTAATTGATGTGATGACCATTGTCATATCTCGGCTGGCACCATGATGATTAAACTCAGAAGGGGTAAGAGAGTATTTGGCTGGGATGGCATTGGAATTTTTACTCATATAGGAAGATAGAGAGTCATTGGAGGGAATGGGGTTTCCTCTAGAAGAAGAACATTTCGGGGTCCCACAGTATTGAATGAAGCTTTATTTAATGAAGCCTTTTGTTCCTTTTGCCAATGTATTTTGGTTTCCAAAATAAGTGCGTGAGCGCCTAAGTATGGGTTATTGTTATTAATGGATTGTGTGGTGGATTTCCCTACAGAGCAATTATTGCTCGCTTCGGGAGGTAGAGCGGCGGTCCGGCTTACCGTGGGAGTTACTTTTCTCTTTTCTTTTGCTAATTCCAAACTGGTGGGGTTATGAATGTTAGCATAGTGTAACAAGTTTTGAAAGTAAGAATGAAATTGAGGTGAGAACTTACCTGTTGTAGCATTGTAAGTTTTTACCTGAGTGATTGTGTGGTGGCTTTTCCTTATTTATATCCGGTTTGTTAGTGGATGTGATTTCGACTCCTTGGGACTTGTTCCTGCGAGGGAAAGAGACAGTCTGCCAAGACTCTGTGCTTGCGTTCTTCCCTGATGACTCCGTGTTCAAGTTTGGGCTTTGGGATGGGGTGTGTATGTTAGTAGTTGGGTGGGTACGTGATTTGGTGGTATGGCCTAGTCTCCCACACCCCGTATATAGTGTTCCATCCCCTTCGTAGACTATATCCTGTAGGTGGTTTTCGATTAGGATATTCCTTTTGACTGGTAGTCCCATGGGCACTTGGATGCATATTCTTGCATATCTTTTTCTCAGGGTTGACGATGTGCACGTATCAATTTTCAGGAGTGCTCCCAATTTTCTACCCATTTTTTTGGATTATTTTATCATAGAATTTCGTAGGTAATTGGGGGAATCTTATTCCATATAGCACTGTGGGATATGGTTGATTCTTGGGGGGAGAAGTTAGGCTCTCATTTTCTCAATGATAAAAAGCTACCTGCTACAAACTAAGGCCCCCTTAAAGGGCCTTATTGGTGCTTTATGCGAGTGAGAATTTTGCTATGTAGAAACCCTATCCCATATCGATTAGGGTTAGAGCCTCAGTTGGTTTCCAGAGTTCTATCAATTTTGTTTTCAGGTATTGGTGGGATATTTTCCTTCCTAGAAGTTTGACAAAGACAGATTATTTTCTAGGGAGATAGATTCTTTCTTTATCTTCCGTGTTCAAAGCGATTTCGTTCTTATTGTCATTGTCGTCTTTAGTTATTTGGTCTACCGTGGTGGTGAGGTAGTCGTTATTGATTTTTAGATTCTGATTCAATAAAGCCTCCATAAAGGACTGTCTAGGAGAGATCTTCATCCATTCCTGTCTCGCCATCCAGTGGTTCCGGGGGCTAGGTGGTCTCAGAGGGGGGGAGCTGGCAATGGGGTGGGCTGTCATGGCTGGATCTTTGGGAGGGGTCTTTTCCTAGAGAGAAGATGAAACTTTTGTCATTATTTTGAACACTTGGTGATAAAGAGAGCCAAAAAAAATGTGGTTTCACGACTATTGGAGTAAGTCTAAATTAATCTCTTAGGGACGTTTGATTTGGATACAAGTTATACTTAAATTAGTTATGCTGGATAAATTATGTTGGGATAAGTTATGATGAGATTAGTTATATTGAGACTAGTTTTTATCGCTTGTTTGGTTGGTATATTCAAAATTATATTCATTGCATAATTTTTAATAATAAGTTATTTGTTTACAAAAGTATCTGCCACCTTATTTAGTTTTTTTTTTTACATTTTCTTTGCCAGCTTTATTATTCATTCCTAAAAATAAAATTTTCATCTTATTTAATTTAAATATTTTTATTTATGCCATTTCCATGATTGTGCCATGTGTTTTTAAAATTAAACTTTCATCTTATTTAACTTAATAAAACTTTCATTTTAAGTTCATTAAAGTATGAGAAATTTTATTATTAAAATTATCTACATTCTAATTGATATATAAAATATAATTTTTAAGTTAGTAATAAACTATTTAATAAAAATATGTAATTTAGTAGTGGAGTGAATATTTTAAGAGAAATCAAAATATAAATAAACATAAGAACTAGACAAATAAATTCAACTTATAATATATTCATAAATAGAAATTGTATTTATTAAATATAATTTTTTAATAGAAAAATATATAATCATAAAACAACGATTAATTAAGGTTATGAATGTTATTATAAATGTTGTTAAAAATTATTTTAATATACATGAATGTAAAAGTTGTGTATAAAAAAGAGTTTAAGGGGGATATTTTTGTTATTTTACACACTTTATCCATAATAAGTTATCCTAGGATTACTATTTCACCTCTAGGGAGGAATAACTCATCTCGGTACTAATTGTTAATCATGGGATAAGTCATTCAAACCTTTGCAACCAAACAACAGATTAAAAGGCACTCAAAAATTATTTCGGGATTAACTCCTCTTATCCATCACATCAAACGATCCTTTAATTATATATTTATTGGATTTAGTCATTTAGCTATCCAAAATATTATCAAATTTGGTCCCTTCACTATATATTTACCGTTTTTAGTCCCTTAACTATACACTTGTCGGTTTTAGCTCTTCAAGTATTCAAAAATTTATTAGGTTTGGTTTCCGTTTATTATTTATACAAATAGTTTAGGTTTATATTAACGAAACTCATGCCTCCATGAAATTAAATCTTTAACCTATTTTTCAGTTGTTTCTCTCTCCCCGCTATTTTTTCCTTCAATTACTCTTATGAAAAAACTCTAACCTTGACGATTCAAAATAAAATTAATAAGGAAAGAAGATATAAATTCTGATTTTATTCAATTGAGGATAAAATGAAGCATATTACTATTGCTAATGACTTAACTATTATATTTCCTTCTTTGGTGGTTAACAGTTCATAATCAACGTGACTTGTTTAAATTTTTTTTTCTCATACAAAAGAAAATTAAAAGATTTGATCTTATTACTCAAATTTTCTCTCGTAAAGTAAAACGAACAAAATAATAAAATCGATCTAATTCAAAAAAATCTAAAAAAAAAGTTGCAAATCTACAATTTTATAATTTCAGCTTCTAAAATATTAAACAAATTCCCTTCAATAAAATCGTTGGAGTATAAAATTTGGAATCAAAACGTGTGAGTACAAAACTTCAAATTTTATTCTCATTATAAGAATTTGTTTGTATTAAACATAAATAAATCTCTCCCCACACCTAATGAGTAATTTTTTTTATAATAAATTTTAGCATATTCAAGTTAGTAGTAGCAATAATGTGCTTCATTTTATGCTTCATTGGATAAAATCAAGACTTATATCTTATTTTCTCGTGAATTTTATTTTGAATTGTTGAGGTTAAAGTTTTTTTCATTAGAGTAATTTGAAGAAAAAATAGTGGGGGAGAGAAACAACTCAAAAAATAAGTTAAAAATTTAATTTCACGAATCTATGAGTTCTGTTAATATAAACCTAAGTTATTTGTATAAAAATTAGACAGAGACCAAATCTGATAAACTTTTGAATACTTAAATGACAAAAACCGATAAATATATAGTTAAGGGACTAAAAACGGTAAGTGTATAGTTAAGGGACCAAACTTGATAACTTTTTGAATAGTTAAAGGACCAAATTCGATAAATGTATAATTAATGAACTATTTTAGACCTACTACAATAGTTCAAGGACCATTTTATTGTATGAGTCGAGTGTTGGCCATTCAATATTTTTCATGTGTCAGAAGATAAGTTATGAAAATGAGTATGTTGAGATAGATGTGTGAGTATATTAAGAGACATATGATTATAAATGAGGATATAACCAGGATAACATGAAGTGGCCTTAGTTGTGGTAAAAATGAGGTAAGTGAGGCTAAAATTGTTTGAGCATACGAAGAGGAAGTGTGAGAGATTTGATATAATGGGTACACGGAGAGAGGTACACTCAAAAAATACTAAAGATAAGTGATCAAGCATGATATGACACAACTTCATATTACCGAGGATATAACCTTAGATAAGAGGGTGTGGAAGTTGTATATTAGGGTAGATAATTAATAGTTTTAGAGTATTATCTTACTTTTCTAAGAGTTTAGTCTTATTATTATAGTGTCTCATGCTTTTGATTACTATCATCTGGTGTTTATTATGTTTAAGTTATTACACTATTCTGTTATTGTTGTTCCCTTATTAGTTGTTTGTTTTACTGTCATTTTTCCTTTTTTCTTTTTCTTACCTACTTTGACTGTTTAACATGTGAAACTCAAGTCAGGATCTTCCGACAATAGTCTCTTTAACTCTATGAGGTAGGGATAAGCTCACTTGTGAAATTTCATTGGGTATGTTGTTGGGGTGTTACATATTGTAATGTCTTCATTATCTGGTTTGGATGTGTTTTGAATTCAAATTGATATGAATTTGAAGTTTTTCTTTCATGGTTATGAAAACTTCACAAGTTGTGAAAAGTAACGAAATTTCCCTAAGTCTTATACTATCTTACCAAATGAGCAAAAATTCATAACAAAAGTATAATACACTATCACAAAGTTATTATCAGAAAATACAACATTTATTGATCGAACTTTAGTTTAACAAAAAATAAAATTGAACATGAATTGTATTGTACTGCTTTTTAATACAATCCTCGCATATAGTATGGACATAAGATGACCGAGAAGATGAACCAGCGCTGTTACTTTGAGCCGTTTGTTGATTAATATTATTAGTAATTATGTTATCTTGTTCATATTCTGTGAATAGTTCATCACGCATTTGATATTCTCGCAAAAAATTACATAAATCGCACAAGTTATCACAATTGTTACTTATGTGTTAATATTATAATGATTCATGCTCTATTTCACTTGTGTGTCAATATTCCATGAATAATAGATAAAGTAGGAAGCAATAATAAATTTAGTTGGTAAGAATAATGGTTATATCCAATATACATTATTTAAAGTCTGCTAAAAATAATAATGTCAATTATAAATTTTATTTATATATGAAATAAATGTTTGGTAGACATAAAACAATATTTTTTAAAAATAAAATATAAACTTGTGGGTCAATTTTATAATATAAACTTCTCAAATCAAACTTTTTGAAGATTTTGAGATTTCATCTCATGATTAGAGATCATGAAATAAAATCGCATGTTCAAATATTAATTTCATCTCATAATTTTAAATCACAAGATAAAATCACATGTCCAAACACATATTCAGAGAAAAAATGGAAAAATGAACCTTAACCGAAAGTCCAAAATATGATACCTTTATATATGAACTAATTTATATCTCTCTATTTTATGAATTAAATATATTGATTTCATCTTAATTGCTTAAACAAAATCATGAATTCAACATTAAAAACTACTTGTTATAATTCGTACAAGACTTTATTGACTTATCATGTAATAACTCAATTATTTCTACGATTACATCGTATCATTCAAAATTGGATAATTATGATTTTTTTCTGCTTTTAGTCTAAACTCATTATTAGAAAAAAGTCATAAATATACTTTCTCACTATAGTTACTACAATTAAAACGAAGATAAGTTTTAAAAAGCTAATTCTTTTTTTTATATGGTTACTTATTTGGACGCACTTTGCCTTTTTCACCAATGTATCATTATGTTACCCATGACTATACTATAAGCAGGGGCGGACCTACCTTGTGCCGAGGGGGTTCACTTTTTTCTTAAGTCGCGGGAGACCAAAGATGGAGATACGATTTTCTCCGTGCCGCTTTAGGTTAGGGATTCCCCAATAGATTAGTTCTCTATCATAGAATTCGGACTTCCGGGTAAACCCAGCGGCTTCTATGAAGAAGGCGGCGCAAAGGAGGCTCGAGAACCCCCTTCGGCGGAAAATTATACTATTTATACATTGTTAAAATAATTTTTTATGTATATAAAATAGATATCGAACCCCTTCACTAGCTCATGTGTCTACTTATTTAGATTTTGAACCTCCTTATTTAAAATCCTGGATCCACCACTGACTATAAGTATCTTCAACAATTGATCTTACTACTTCTTATTCCATTTGAGAATTTTGTAGCTTATCGTTTATATATAAAATGTTTCACACCTTTTATAACATTTCACAATCGTACTAGAATAGAAGGTAATGAAATTTCGAAAATAATAGTTATATAACTGTTTTTTTTGGGGGGGCGGGGGAATAAGTATAATTTATGTATTTTCTAAAAAATAAATTCTATCTTTAAGATTAAAATTTCTGGGTTTTATATCATGGGCCGAACCTACATGGGCCTTAAAGGTCAAATTATCATGATTGGCCCATTAGGGTTTCAGTTAGGTATTTTAGCTTCATATCAGTAGTATTTTTCTCACACAAGCTTCTTCTCCTTATTCCCCTCAGCCCCAAACGCCGGCGGAGGCTTAATCGACGGAAAACAATGGTAAGATTAATAAACCTTTTTTATGATTTCAATAAAATTTATGCTTTATATTTTCTATTTTAGTTTTAAATTCATGATATACTTTTGTTGTCCAAAAAAAATTACAACTAGAAAGTTTTTCATGTATAATTTGTATTATATATGGTTATTTGGTGTATAAAAGAGTATAAAATTGTGGTTTTGGTGTTATTTTTCTTGTTTATGGATCTGTTTTATCTTATTGAAATATGGTTAGTTTGATTTGCTGCTGTTTCTCACTTTTTTTTGGTGTCTATATGAAAATGTTAACAAAAAATGGATTTTATTTAGGTAAATTTTTTCGTATAAATATTAAGTAGTTTGATTTTCTTAACTGAGTTTGTTAAATTGTAGAACTAGTGATGTAAGCTGTGTTGTTCTCTTTCGTGAACTTGGATTTTGCAATCTATATTGGATTTGAGCTAGATTTTTATGACAACTTATTGCCAGAGGATGATTTAGGTTTTAAGGTTCTTATCGTTGAACTCATTGGACTTTTTGAAGTTATTGATTCAAAAATGTAATATCTATTGAAGATTTTGAAGTGTTTTCTTCATGTATTTATGTTGTGGTTGGGTTTTGATGAATCTGTAACTTATGAACTCCATCCTCCACTGCATATCCCATTTGCACCACTTATGAATCTATTCTAGATCTAAAATAAAGCTTATGTTACATACTTGACCTTCCAGTAGCATGTTATTTTGTTTTGGAAAAAATGTATGTGAACTAAAAATGAATGATTGGTACAAGTTGTGTAAACTATGATTTGAATGCTTCATTTTGTTTTTGAGTTTTGACATTGTTGCTGAATTGTGCTGCAGGCCTTCATCAAAGTCCAGAAGACTAGGGCTTACTTTAAGCGTTTCCAGGTTAAATTCAAGAGGAGGAGAGGTAAAACTACCATTTTCTTTCATTTTTTTGGCCTGTTCTCAATCTTGTTTGCAGTTAAAATATCACTAAATTCAATGTTTTGCTACTGTACAGAGGGAAAGACTGACTATAGAGCCAGGAACCGTCTGATCAATCAGGACAAAAACAAGTACAACACTCCAAAATATCGTTTCGTTGTCCGATTTGTATCCTTTCTAATGCATTTTTATGCCCTTTTAACTTGCAAAGCATCTACTTGATTACATTGCTATTTCTTTCAGAGAATGATCTACTTTTCATTTTGTCCACAGAATGATTCCTTATTACTGTGCATTCGTTGAATGTCACTTAGAATGTTTTCACTTGATTAGTGATGGAACTTCTGATAATAATTTATGGGTGATGTAGGGAGGTGATTGTTTCCTCGTTTTATCTTAACATTCTCTCTAGACTAACAAGGACATAATCACACAAATTGTGTCTGCTAGTATTGCTGGTGACATGATTCTTGCTTCTGCTTATGCAAGCGAGTTGCCTCATTTTGGACTTAAAGTTGGACTGACAAACTATGCTGCTGGTACTTCCACAAGCTATTCATTTGTTGGTTATCACACATGAAATTCTTCTCTATATATTTAAGTAATGATAAGTGGTTTAATACACATTTTAGCATACTGTACCGGACTTCTCTTGGCAAGGCGAGTTCTCAAGAAGCTTGAGATGGATGAAGAATATCAAGGAAATCTTGATGTAAGTAGTAGCTGCAAGCAAAGTTTCTGGGTGCATCTTTTGTCCTTTTTGCAGTTGCGTTTATGTCTAAATTTTATTACCCGTTGTTACAGGTCAACGGAGAGGATTACTCTGTTGAACCTGCTGAAAGCAGGAGGCCTTTCCGTGCTCTCTTGGATGTTGGCCTTTTAAGAACTACCACAGGGAACCGTGTTTTTGGTGCTCTCAAGGTATTAAACTGCTTTTGCTTTCGGTTCCTTTTCTCCTAGCTAAAGCCTATACAATGCACTAGATTGCTAATAAATTGAAAATTTTAATTTGTGAAACAACAGCTTTTGTACTTTTTGTGAATTGTTGATTGGATGGTTCTCCAATCAGCTAAAACTTCCAAGTATAGAACATTTCCATCCCTGAGAAATTAACTCAACGTGGTTTGTTTAACTCTCTTAAATATTTGGGCTGTTGGGTAGATCATGTAGTAATTCTTCTCTATGAGGGATCATGTTTTCCTTCATTTTATTATTTAAGGTGCATTAATCATTAACTATCTATCTGCAATATTGCTTCTTGGATTCAGGGTGCATTGGATGGTGAAATATTAATTATGCATTAATCATGTCGTGTGACATTTATCTGTGTTTATCTGTGTTCTTGAATATTGATTTTTTGATTCAGGGTGCATTGGATGGTGGGATTGACATCCCTCATAGCGAGAAAAGGTTTGCTGGATTCAGCAAGGACTCTAAGCAACTCGATGCAGAAGTTCACCGCAAGTATATCTATGGTGGCCATGTTGCTGCATATATGAATGTGAGATAGAAGTACTTTAGATTGAATCTTTTGTAATTTATTATTATTGTAGAATCCATGGGTAGGCCATAGAAGATTGTTCATCTTCAGTGTTCATTCTGGCTTCTTCTTACTCCCCATCTCTAATATGCTCGACCATTGTTTGCAGACTTTGATGGAAGATGAACCTGAGAAATATCAGTCACACTTCAGCTTATACATCAAGACGGGTCTTGAGGCAGAGAATCTTGAGGAGATGTACAAGAAGGTTCATGCTGCCATACGGGCAGACCCAAGCCCAAAGAAGTCCGGGAAGCAACCTCCTAAGACGCACAAGAGGTCTGTGATTTGTCTTTAGTTGAATTTCTCAATTTATCAGCTTTATAGAAAATGATCATTGATAACCTTGGTGCATTATTTGATTCTGCAAAAAGCAAAAAAAATGATAAAATTGAAAATCATTATGATGAGTTGAAATTCGTAGGTGCACTAGTGTTCGTTTCTTGTGTCCATGTAGAGGTTGTTCTTCATTTGCTTGAGGTGCAATTTGTTTTGATGCATTTCTGGAGGATCTTCATCTACTGATTATTGTGCTACATTACTGTCCGAACTACATAATGCTTAGATGTGTCTTGACAGATATTCCATCGCATTTTTGTAACCATACATTTTGGGGCTGTTCTGCAGGTACAACCTTAAGAAGCTGACTTATGAAGAGAGGAAAGCTAAGTTGATCGAGAGACTCAATGCTTTGAACGCAGCAGGTGGAAATGATGACAATGATGAGGAAGACGATGATTAGTGTAATTGTAGAACAAGAACTTTGAATCGTTGTTGCCTTATGGTTTTCTATTAATATTGTTTTTCTTTTGCTACTAGGTAGAAACCTCAGTTTTGCATGCTTAGTAGAATTAAACTTTTCAGTTTTGACAATGTATGGCACATTGTATTTTTGCTTCAGTCATCTATTCCATTGAGTTTTAACTTCTATATAGTCTGTATAAGCAAGCTTGATGCTATCGAGTATTTTAAAAGATAACTATTGCTAATAATTTTTAGTGATCTTTTTCTGAATAATGGTACAATTTTTATGAAATTTTATTCTAAAGAATGATTTTGATTGGACAAAGGAAAATATTAAGAATCATTTATAAATATTGATAATAATACTAGCAAGCCAGATAGTAAAAGGGCTCATAAAGGATAATGCATCCAAATTCAAGATAATATTTATTAAAATTTTAGTTAGTTTTTACATATAAATTTATCCTTTTCGTTTGAAATATTAAGTTGGAATAAATTCATTGTCGAATATTGCACATGTCCTCGTATAATCTAATATGATCAAAATTTTAGTTTTATTTTTATCTTTGGGTTTAAGAGCCTATAAAGTTAAAAACTAATATGATCAAAATGTTAGTCTTATCTTTATCATTGGGTTTAAGAGCCTATAAAATTGATTTTTCGAGACAATAATCAGGAGGTTACGATTGTACTTCAACGTCTTTCTCTTTGAGTTACGAACTCACGACGAAGATTGTTAATCAAAGTCTCATAAATTTATATAATTAAAATAAGGATAATTACAAAATATACAATTATCTAATTTACATTGCAAAAATATATTCCAAAAGCTTTACAAATCTTTAGTCAAAAGCCACAATTCAGTATACAACATTATACATCGGATATACAATAATATACAAATTTATCTTCTTACAAAAATATTTACCATTCATCATTTTTGATCTACATAAGCTAAAGCCCATAGAATTGGCGATGTCTCCGGCATAAATGCAAGGAGGATGTATAACTGATATAGGATCTTGTGGAACATGACTTAATTCTACATGCGGTTCAGTACAAATGAAGAAATTCCGAACAAAAAGGGTTGGAACTCACTGATAGGAAAGGAGAGAAAAACAAAGCAATGCCAAGAGCTCCATCAATCCGCTGTTCATCGATAGACGAAGCTCTCTCTTTATCATCTCCCTCCATATGCAACATCCTATTTCCTTCTCGTAACCTGAAGCCTCATCGTAGGTTCCCAATTTTTCGCTACCCGAAATAGTTGGGCAAGAAAGGGGAAACCTTTTTTCATAAGAAGAAATGAAAGTATGAAGGCCTCTATGCTCAATCGAATAAGAAAGCTCGAAACGCAAAATAGTCTTTTTATGCTTTCTAAAGCAAAGGGGAGTATTGGTCAGAAGTAAAGACCACACTCTACAATTGTGCTCTCAAAAAGAGCATTACAAATTACAGTGTTTCGAGAACAGAGATTTGCAAATCAGAGAGAGAAAACATTTATATTTTTCTCTTTCAAGAGATTTTGTCTCAGAATCGTGCCTTGAGAAAGGATGCTGCCAATTCCACCGAGGACTTTGTGGATTTCTTTTCGGAATGCGAGAGATAATAGATAAAAACTCTGAATGGGGCTCAGTAGAAAAAGACAAAGGAAATCGAGTTCGTTGAGCAAGTAAAACTCGATCTTGCAGCACGCGGGCACGAGTCTCCCTATATAAAGCAAAGCAAATTCTTGGGTTAGGTTGAAATTCAGAGATCTACGAAGGAACGGTAGCTATATGCTTAACACATGCAAGTCGAACGTCTATGAAAAACACTATCATAAAGTTTCGTTCTTCGTTTCTATTTCTTAATTTTTTTCTGGTGTGCCACTCTGTTATTGTCTGATTTTTGGTTGTACGAACACACTCGAAATTATGTATCTAATTATCGTATTTTTGCTCCTGCTTGGTAGTTTTGTAGCAGGTAATTTTAGACGTTTCTAGAAAAAGAAGGAACTGCTATAATAACCACTACGTACGTGCCATTCTCTTCAATCTTCTCTTTGATTGCTTTTTATGAAGTTGCACCAGAGGCTAGTGCTTGCTATCTAAGAATTGTTCCATGGATCTCATTGGAAATGTTTGATGCTTTTCGAGGCTTCTTTTGACGACCGTGAAGTCGCCAGATGAATTGCCGGGTAAATAGATCAGATCTAAATGCAGCTGTTCTCCGCGACGATATGGACTCGATCCACTCCTACCCACTGTGGGGTACCATAGGATGTCGGGAATAAGGATGGACATACTTGATGTAACTACTTTCTTGGTTGGGGGTTGTGCCGCCCTGCCTTTCGATCGATATATAATTGAGGAGGCCGATCACGAACGCTAAAGGTGTTGGAGCGATCTTAACGGCGCTGCACATATAGGTAGCAAGAGGGCACTTATGCCCTCACGGTGGAGCCTTATGGATAGGGAAAACACCCCCATTTCAAGCGCATCTTTTTATCGACTAAAACACTCTTTTGGTCTAGTCGGTCGAATCGGTGAACCACGTAGGCTGATTAATTGCATAGGGTAGAGGGCTCGTAGTACCCCCTTTGATTAATCCAGCCCTTTCTTCGTGCTTCAATAGTGAATCACCTACTAAAGACTTGATGTACACTACTAAACACCCAATATACAATATTATATAAAATTATAAGAGATATTCATACCTCAATATACAATATTATACAAAAATCGGATTCGTCTTTTTTCTTTTATTCAAGCATCATATTCTTCCAAAAACACCTCAAAAATTGCATCAAAACACCAAAAAATTCATAATTAGGTTCCTCAATACGTAACCGGTCTTTTGCAAAAATACCCACTTGAAACACAATTTATTTATGGAAATTCGATTTTCAAATTTTGAAGCTTCAGGCTTCAACATTTGTTGCCTATGGCTTTAACAATGTCAATAATATTTCATAACAACTTCAATAACAGAGATAAAACAATGACTTAATATGTAAATTTGTCAAAAGCAATAAACATTATCAATTACTCAACTATATATACATGTGAGACCATTCATTTCACAATGAACCAGCAAAACAAGCAAATCATTTAATTACCCTCATCACTACCTTCATCGAAGAAATTTCCTTCAATTAATAAATCGCCTAATAAAATCACATTTAAGAATTTCAAAGATAGTTCGAGAATGGAATATGGAGAAAGAGTGAGTGAGAGAGTGTTTTGGGTGTTTAGGGAAGAGAGAGGAAAAAGAGATGACCATAACTTACTAGTTGATTTGGTAAAGTTCAAAAATCTTGACCTACTTTGGCTATATACTTGAGTTAATTCTACTTTTAAGTAATTATCTCATTTAAGTATTAGTAAAGTGAATTGAAAATCATGAGCCTTCATCTTCAAATCACAACATAGATAAAAATATTATTGTAGTTGATTTCTTTCATCATTTTTAGCTTTGGACATAGTTACTTGATTTCTATTTCTGGTGCAAGGTGACGATTATCTCGTAGCATTAATCGAGTTGCACGCAAATTGAATTGAACACTGTATATTTTGTTATTTTCTATCTAGTGTTTTATATCTACATTGGAGTCCGATTAATTCAAATCCGCATTGCCTAAAACCTCATTTAAGGAGAAACACTTTTTTTTCATATTCAAAATTCGAACAAAATTTTTTGATTAAAAGAGGAACAATCCGAACACCATGTTTATAAAGAAAATTAGTTATTGGGTTAACAAATAAATGACAGGTTAGATAATATATATTAACTAAAAACTAGAGGTCCATTTTCCCTCCTTCATGAGCCATTAGCCCAATAGCATCTCAACTCGGCGAAAGAGGAATTAGGGTTTTAATACCATCTCAATTGGAGAGCAAAATAGATTCGTTCGTCGTCGGAACCCTAATTTGCTTTTCCGATCACTCTGTCATATCGAGTATGCTTTCTTTCTACTTCGGAATTTGAATTCATATATGTTGTATGATTGTAAGTTTTGGATTCCTCTTTTTTGTGTCTTTATATATATTTGAACTCTGCGATGAAGATGTTTGGTTGATACTGGAATGTATTAAATGATGATAGTGGAGAACAATAACTTAACTTTGCTTTTCGAGTGAATTTGTAATATATTGGCATTTTTTATATGCCAAATTTTGGAATTTTGGCGTTGAAGGTGGTCTAAGAGTTTGAAAGTCCAGTTATTGCTTATTGGAATTAATCTTTATCCTTTATTGTCAATTAAGTTTTGGTCTTTTTTCGATGTCTTGTTATAAATGTCTGGTTTTAGAAAATTATATAGTATAAACAACAACAACAAATTCAGTGTAATCCCACAAAGTGAGGTCTGGGGAGTGTAGAGTGTACGTAGGCCTTACCACTACTCTCCAACGTCGAGAGGTTGTTTCTAAAAGACCCTTGGCTCAAGCAAATTAAAGCAGTAATTAAAAGAAAGCATGACAGCCCTTGTCATATCTGAAAAGAGGACTCCCAATAAATTGTCTTCTTTTTGTGCAGATTGTGAGTTTTCCGTTGTCATATATCCTGCTAGTGAGTTATTCTTTCCTTCTCAAAATAGTGACCAAGTTTCCTTGTTGCCCCATTTGAATTACTCAATCCTTTTTCTTCATATGGCACATTTCCCTCAAATGATTCAAACTGATAAATTGATGCCTTTCATATTTTTTATAGGCCAAACACATAAGGGCCCCTTAAACTTTCCACATTTTTTCATTTTGGCAGGTTAACTATGGCTTGTTCCAATTAGACACAAGTAAGTCTAAAATGTGTCTATGAAGCATCTCACCGATAATCACTCAAAAAAATTAAGTGTGTTATTCACACTCATTGACATGAATAAGTGTTGAATAAAATGAAGACACGTCGCAAGACTCATTTATTACTAAAACAACATTTTAAAATAATATATATATGTTATTTTTGCATGATTCCCCCCCCCCCTTCCCATTGTTCTATTTTCTTCCCAATTCTCAATCCCAATCGTTATACCATTGTTCTTCAACCCTAGCCCCTTCCATCGTCTCCTACCCCCACCCCTAAAGCCTTGCTCATATTCTTCTTAATTTTCAGTCCTAATTGTCATGGGCAGTTGTATCTTAGAGAGAATAGTGCCAGTATTGTGTTTTGTATTATGCATTATTAGTTGTATAAGTTGTTCTCGTTATCTGTTTTCTCCTTCCTCTCTAGATAATTATACTAAAAATGTATGTCTTTAGTCCACGCCTCGTTGTTTTCTAGTATCCCAGACCAATGGTTATTCTATTAAATGCCAAATAGTGATTATCTAATTTTATCATTATTTTGTATCATGAAGATATTGATAGTTATTTTTTCAATTAAATTAAATTGATACATATAGTATTTCATGATTCGGGAGTTTCAGATGACACTAGAAAGATAACAGGAAAAAAAGTTAAAGAGAATACTTTTGTAGGCTTTCATTCTCTTAGAGAAAGTGTGATGCACATACTCTGCCACATCACTTATTTGTGTTTAATAGATATAATTTTAATGATGTTGAGGTGTCTAATTGAAACAAGCTATAGTTAAGGTGCCAAAATGAAAAAAATGTGGCTAGTTTAAGGGCACCCTAATGTGTTTTGCCATCTTTTATAACTTACTATGGCATAAGGGTGGCAAAATTAGCCAATGAAAACAGCCGATTTTGTCATGCCGATTCAGTCCATCAAAAGTTGGGCAGATCTGGGATAAATATGTAGCTCAAATTGACTTATGTGGAATCTTCTCAAAATATTTAAAAGAATATTTTTTTTGGTTGCAATGTTATGTATAGCTATAATAAAGATTTTTTTTATGCAATGAAACAAATTATAAGAAATCAAACAAAATAAATTAAAAAGGACTCGATACATGGAACCAACAACAACAACAACATACCCAGTGATATCTCACAAGTGGGGTCAAGAGAGGGTAGAGTGTACGCAGACCTTACCACTATCTCATGGAGATAGAGAGGCTGTTTTCGAAAGACCGTCGACACAAAGTAACAGTCCCAAGAAAGGGAGAATCACAATATATACGGAAAAGGGCCTAAAATACCCCTCAACTATGCGAATTAGTACAAAATTACCCTTCATCAATAGTTAACAATTTCATTAATGACGTGTCACTATCTTATTGACTATCCTAATATTTAATTAAACTAATTTTTTAAAACCCCCAAACCCATACCCACCCGATCCACCCAAAAGCCCCACTCGTAAAATCCATCTTCACCTTCAATGTTCATCTCCTCTCTTCTTCACCATCAATGCTCATCTTTTAAAAACTTATAGCTATTACCCAGCTATAAGTTTCCAACTCTTCCATAGGCCAACAAAAACAATGCAAAAATTAAAATGACTGTTCTAAATTAACCTCAAATTAAGTAGCCATAACGATGTAATCAACATCGTTTAATTAACTTATAATGGAATTTAATCACCATGCGAATTAAAGCTCTACTAACAAGTCACAATCCTAATATTTTCATCTCACGCCACTGTGTTTATTCTTTCTAACAAGCATTTATAACAGTGGTAGGGCTTCATGTATACATAGATCTCTGATTGTTTAGAGATCCATTCTTCAAATAATTCAAAAGTGCAGTTCTACATATGGTGAGTTCGACATTTTTAAGAAAAAAACAGATGAGCGTTGATGGTGATGAAGAGAGGAGATGAACATTGATAGTGAAGAAGAATTTTACAGGTGGGGCTTTTGGGTGGAGTGGGTAGGTATGGGTTTTGGGGTTTCAAAATTAGTTTAATTAAATATTGGGATAGCCAATAGGATAGTGACACATCATTAATGAAATTGTTAACTATTTTTAATAGTTAGACCCTTTGAGATAAGGGTAAAACAGAGCCTAAAGGTTAACGTGAGGGGTATTTTAGGTCCGATAGGTAGATGAAGGGTAATTTTGTATCAACTCGCATAGTTGAGGGGTATTTTAGGCCCTTTTCCGATATATATATATCATAGCAGCTGAAACATTCATGTATTTATGACACTCCTAATGCGACATCTCCTTTTATTTTATCCATTGATAACAATGGTATATGGGCATGCTTGGATGCATCTCGGCTATTCCACCAGGTACCTACTACCTCCCACAAGAATAAGTACCAAATAACTTTTCTCATGAATGCATAGGCATATGAAAAGAAATCACATAGGATTTTTTGGGTCTCTATTGGGATTTGAATTTTGAATCGTAGTCTCCCCTATTTTTCATCCATTTTATTGTGTACTAGTTCAAATCCTTGACTACAACTTAATGTGAGATCTCTTCAATTGACCTTTCCACCTCAAATCCATATAATAATTAGTGTTATTAAAAGCTAAATGCACAAAAAGGCTCTAAGGTCCTTTGGGGCTCTAAGCGCAAATAAAGCATGCACTATAATGGAAAAGCCGCAAATGGAGAAAAATTACAAATATGTATGTGTAGTCCGAGACAAAAAATCATAAGCATGAACAATACATATATAGACAAAGAAATTGAAAAATAATTATAATAAAATGAAATAGCAATTGTTTAGTGTCACCTCTTCAAGATTGCACTTACTGGCAAGGGAAAGTATGTTTTAAAGCCTTGATGACGACACCAAAGTGCTCATTAAAGCGAGGTGAAGCACTCAACATGTTTTGTGCCTCGTTTTAGGGCGTAATGCACCTTCACGGATAATAATAAACTATTCTTATAATACTTCTCTACCCAACCTCAATATAATAATCTATTCAAACATTATAATAATCTATTCAAACATTCTGTTTGTGAACTCCCCGTTAGTAAAAGCAGGTCATGTTATCAGGTAAGAGGGAGTATTCGTCTCCTGGGTCAATTGTCTATAGTTGCTTAGTGGGATGTTTACGTTTGCATGTTTCCTTGAGAGACAGCTTTCAACACTAGCTTTTTATTCATCTTATTTCACTATTCATGTTATGATGTATTTTGATGACTTGATACATGGGAATCATGTCATTATTAATTTCATCCCAAAACTTGCTTTGTCTTCATCATTTGCATTCTTTCATGCATCTCCCAGAATACAGGTTTAGACTGAAAACAACTTACTTCCTTTTTATTCTATTTTTGCCTATTTAACTTTCATAATATCTCCCAGTAATCGTCTCTGAACATGTATTACCAGTTATGTTTTGTTGTCTCTTTTTCTTACCTTCCCCTCTATGCCGTGGGCTTCCATCACTCCAGACTTTAGAGCCTTGTACTTCTTGTGAAAGAAAATGTATACTGCTGGATTTTTATTGCCGTTCAACGTTATGTTTAAGTATCTATGTCCCTCTGGATGTGGGGTTTTAGATGACTGATCTGTTCATGAACCCCCATTCTAAGTTGTCTCATTTGTTTGGCAGATTAAGATTTGGTTTCATTCTGGATTTACTGGTGCTGACGTTTCTTTTACTCTTGACAATTTTGGTTTGACTAAAATTAATCCATGCCAAACCCAAGGCGTCTTGGTGTCTTTTACTTTGTAAAAATACTGAAATTGATGCGCTTTATCGGTTCACCATGGTTATTAAGCCAGCTTACATGTGAATTTGTATATTGCCATTTCCATTTTGTTTGCATTCCAAATCCTATAAGTAAGTAGACCATTGCTTAGCTGGATAGTTGTGGACATTGTCTTACCTGCCAATTCTTTGCAGGGAATAATGCTCTATCTATGTGCTGAGCGCTAATTGATGGATCCAGACAGCAAGAAGTTTGGAAGAGGTGAGCTTCTTACTGTAATCTCTGAACAGTCTCTTTGCATGTTAGGGTAAAATGATACTGCTGACATTTGACTCTACCTGGGATCTTATTGCATGGCTAGTTTTGATTGAAGGTGGAATGCATTGCATTTGATCTGTACTTGTATGTGAATTTCCTGCTCGATCTATTTGGTGTTGAATTTCTCTTTTCTGTTTTTCTTCTTTTCTGGTGCAATTGTTTTTACTTTCAGGAAGTGGAAGTGGTTGATTTACTTCTGACTTGTATTTGCTTATTTCTTTTGCACTCCATATGTAACCACTATCATCTATTTGGGAAACAAACAAAGATTAGTGATGCTAGTTTTGTCTCTTTTTGAATGAGGTTTTGCAAAAATATGTCTGTGCAAAGCAATGTGTTATCCAGCTTTGTCTTGCAGCATTTGGATTGATGTTGGCTGGTAGTGTTTTGTTCATAGGGTTAACAAGATCTCACAAATTACTAAAAAATGCTTGAAGTTTTGCCGAAGTGGTCACAGTTTGCACATAGTTAAGGTGTTGTAAAGGTTGTGATTGCCGAAAGAATATTGTGCTTCCCGTTTTAAAAAAATTCTGATGAAAAATTTAAAATGAAATCATTTGACTCTTTGATCTTCTTCTCCTTGAAATGTATTCATTTTGATTATGACATCATTGGCTTACTGTGGTTGGTCGGTCCAAATACATTAGTAGGGCCAAGAGAGCTTGCAGGTGCTGTGGATCTTATTAATCACTTCAAGTTGTTGCCTCATCACGAGTTCTTCTGCAAGAAGCCTCTTCCATTGTCAATTTCAGATACACGCTACCTTCACAATGTGGTGGGAGACAGAGAGATTAGGAAAGGGGAAGGGATGCAGTTGGATCAGCTTATACAGGATACATCGTCTTTAAAAGAGACAAATTCACGCATTCAACCATTTGAGTTAGATGCTCTTAGTGAAGCTTTTCAACTACGTGAAGCAGCTCCAATTGTTCTGCCTCCGGTAAGAAACCTACTGTGTGAAGCTTGAGTTATATAAGTATGTCTGATTCAGCTCTTTAAGTAACCCTTTTATTCCTTTCTGATCTCTGAAGCTGGAGGCTCAGAACTGCATTTTTTGCTCTAATCCTGTGCTTTTCTATAGAGCCAGTTTGCCCGTTTCACTAATTCCTGATCAATAGGTCTTTTTGATGTTTCATAGTCTGAAAAAGGGATCCCCACTGTAGCTGGAACATCTAAAAGTGAGTCGAAAGACAAGGAGAAGAAGCATAAGAAGCACAAGGATAAAGACAAGGAGAAAGACAAAGAGCATAAGAGGCACAAACACCGTCATAAAGATCGAAGTAAAGACAAGGATAAAGAGAAAAAGAAAGATAAAACTGGCCGTCATGATTCTGGTGCTGACGATTCAAAGAAACATCACGAAAAGGTCTGCTACTAGCAAATGTTAATAAAATTATTTACCTTATCAAAAAATATCTAGCAAATTTAAGAGATGCAAATCCGGTGATTCTCCTGGCATGCCGTATACTGTGAATATCATGTGGTTGTTTCATATTTAAGAAGTTAATAAGACTGGTTCACAGTAAATCCACTTAATAATAGACCCAATGGTGTCTTTACTGAAAATGGCATTACTTCAGAACTGACAGAAATATTTTTTAAAATAGGCCCACTTAGAATCGTGCTGTCTGTTTCTCTTGCTTCCGTGAACATTCGCTACATCGTTTGTGATGTAGCTTATAAGTTGCATTTATAGGATTCAAGTAGAATATAGTTCAGGATTAAAAGGTTTAATTTTGGAAAATATCTAGCTCAAGAGTTTGTTGAATCAATTGTTGCTTGACTTTCAGTTTTCAGTTGCTGCATCAAAAGCTAGTCATTTGACTTAGTTTAATAAGATATCCAATACATTGTCATTTCTTTGACTAGCCTTTTGCTTGTAACAGTAGCTGCAATTTCTTGTTTGTTTGATTGTTGTCATCTTTTACAGTGTGCTATGTACTGACTTTATGAGAAGTTTGACTCTGTAATATTTCTCGTCATACTGTATGCTATGTATTGATTTAATGAGAGGTTGACATTGTATTCTTCCTCTATGTGTTTGATTTGATGTCTTGGTCTAGTGGAGCTTAACTTTATTGAGCTGGCTTGTTGGGATTACTCTTGCTGTAAAAAGTTCATCCCATAGTTGCGACACTTCTAGGACTTTAGCAAATAGCTATAATGTATTGAATGTGATTATGCTTTTGTTTGACATCACTGATTATGATCTTTCTGATGATATCAGAAAAAGAAGCACGATGGCAAGGAGGATCTTAATGATGTCAACAAACACAAGAGAAACAAGGTAAAATAATATTGTATTCAACATGATCTGTGCAAACGTTAAGTTCTTTTCTGAGCTCATTATATGGGCAGTTTTTTCAGTAGATTGAGACCGTACCTTCACCTTATACTAATGGTAATATTTGCAGCACAAGAGCTCAAAGATTGATGAAATTGGGGCAATAAAGGTTACAGGCTGAAATGTTGCATGTGCTGCTATAATTTACTATCCTCGTGAGTTGCAGTTACGAATATGGAGGGATCCTTTTCTTACTATTGTAAAATATCCAAGGTACAGAAGTTCTTTTCCTACTATATCCCACAAATTGAGTAACTCCATGGCATGCAAGTCATTCCATCCATGCCATCAACGTCTATATCCTATTTCACTCTGCTTCAAAAGTTTCACTTTTTTTTCCTGGGAGAAAAGATGCACTAATTATTGACGTCAAAAGCTGTTTCCAGCCTGTTTTGTAGCCATTAGTTGCTCATGAGGTTCACATTTACTACTAAGACATGTTTTAAAGTATTTCAGTTTGTAGATTTTGAACATTTGCATTTGTTGGATAAAAAGCAGATTCCTAAATATGGGTTTTTAGTGTCGCGTGTGCTTATATTATAAATAAGAGAATAAAATTCTCCGTGTCTGTCTGTTGGATATATATTCTGTTGTAGAATGGAAGGGTTGCCGAGACTAGTAAAAAAATAAAAATAGAAGAGTTACTAGACATCTTTTATTAATGAGTTATTTGGCAATGATCTACTTTTGGTGTTTTCAATCAAGAGCAGAGTAGCTCATCATAGTATTTGTTACCTCTTGTGTTGCATAATGTTTGTTTCTCTTTTCCATGCAGATAGGTTCTGGACTAACTAAAGAATGCCAAGAGGGTGAATGCACCTGTTGAAAGTAGATTTTAGTGAAATGTACATAGTGCTGAAAAACAACCTCATTGTATCATATACTTAAAGGGCTTCTTTAGTTAGCAATGACATTGAAAACCTTGATCCCTTCTTTCGGTTGTCTTACCTTACAATGATTGATTATTCTTTCTGTCTTTCCCCATCTATCGGGGGCTCTGATCTCTATTCTTAGTCTTAAACCAGTTGGGGGCACTGGGTAATAAGAAAGCATTGAAGGTTAAGATGAGTGTTGGTCGTGTCTCGATCTTGTTATGTATGGAGCTTGAGTATAGGAATATGTATTGTATGAGAAATTCTTGTTGCTAGGGTTGAATTTTTTTAATTTTTTTTTGGGTATATTCTAGGCTAAAAAGAAATCAAGTTATTTCTTTCGGATAGAGTAATAATTGAGGTTTGTGTGCTCCAGGGCTTTATTCAGCTAATTCTTAATGTATCATTAGTGATAAGCATGTAAAATTTTGGCACTTGTTCTAATATTTTGAGTTAATATTGATGAGGTTTTCTATTTAAGGCATGTTTTCAAACAACTATATGATTCTTCTGTAACCATATTGTATAGCAAATCATCTGACTTGGTTAATTTGTGACACTTCCTCTTTAGACTAAAGTGATCATACAAGTTGGGAAACAAGTTTAGCATAATTATGATGGGGGACATTAGCAAAAAGAAAATGATAATTGGAAAGAACGTTTTGCATTATTGTGTGGAAGCACATTAACATAAGTAAAATGATAATTGATGAGGTAAGCACATTTAGTCATGGAATTACATCATCAAATAATCCACATCCTTTATTTTTCACATCATTCCTACATTTCTATGAGCAAACTATGTATATGTACAATAGGTGAACACCTCTTGAAAACAATAAGTAATTACTAATTACCAACTTAGGTCATTAGGCAAAGCTTAAGACCCACCATATTGGAATTGCCACCATTGGAACTCCCAAACTCAAGGCCTCTAAAGTAGAATTCCACCCACAATGTGTCATAAAACAACCAATTGCTGTGTGATAACACATCTAGTTGAGGACACCAAGTTACCACTAGCCCCTTTCCCTTGTGATGTTCTTCTCTAAAAGATCTTTTGGAATTTTAGGCTCCTCTGATTCTCTAATTATCCACAAGAAGTTGTGATTGCTTCTCTTCTATCCACAAGCTATCTCCTTCATTTGTTCTTCTTTCAATTCAGCCATACTTCCAAATGAAACATACTTAACAGATCCATCAGCACAATCACTTAGCCATTTCATGCAAACATCAGTTTTAGGATTGTACATAGTGAGACCATATGATTTACCATTCTCAAGTCTCTTGTCCACATACATGGATGGTATGGTTGGTCCAATAGTCCTCAATGGAACTCTCTTTGCTATCCAATTCACTTCCTGTTCATAATTGGAAGAAAAAAAAGGATAATATACACAAACTAAATGAACTATAAGTAGTAAATTAAAAAATAAATGGTCTCTCAGTGGCAAAGCTCTCACTATGCACAAATCCGTAAAAGGGTCGGATCACATTTGATCTATTAATGTACAAACTCTTGCATTACTGCAAGAGGTTATTTTCACGGTTTGAACCATAACCTCCTTGATCACACGGTTTCAATCCTTAGCGATGTTGAGCGCTAAGGCGCAACGACTCTCACGAAGCTGTTGCGCCCTTGCTTCTTGCTTTCAAGCCATAGCTTGTTGGGTAGTGTAGTGAAGTTGTCCGTGTAGGTTAAATAAAATTTGTATTAAGCAAACAAAGTAGCACGAAGCGGTTTTTGATATGGAACATCAATCAGGGTAAAAAGGAAGTCATGGCATGTGCTATAATGGACAAAAACCCTCCAACCCACCAAAAAGTAAAGAACAGGTAGTCCTGGCATGTGCTATAATGCATAAAGTAAAGAATTTGTGGTGCTTGCTTGTGATACATAGGGCTTTGGAATCCTTAAAAAAAATGTTACGGTGTACATTTGTGTCAAATTCTCCAAAATTTATTGATACTTTGAGGATCTCACACAGGTGTAACGATATTTCGAAAGGATCCGAATGACATAGTCACGAGTCCCTCAAGCAACAAATTATTTAAGCAAATAAAAAAAGTAGTGTGTGAATACAAACATGTTTCTCCAATTCATATATGGTGTTGCAAAGGATCCAATCAGCTTCTTGGATATCAGAGAATTGATCAACAAGCACCTTCAAGAATGGTGGATAGGACCCCAAATCATTAACAAAAGATGGCAAGTGAGAGGGAACTAATGGTGGCAATCCAGGGAGCAATACTTGATTCCCTTCAACAATAAGCTTTAGTTCCTTTAGTTGGATATGATAAAAAAATATTTTCAACAGCACATCACATACAGTGGCGGATCCAGAATTTTCACTCAGGAGGTTCGAAAAATAAAAATATAAATGTCTGAACTAGAATGCAAATACAAACATCAAAGGGAAGATTTTTTCAAGTTATTCTAACAGTTTATTTTAAGGTAGTAGTTGTACACCAACAAATAATTCAATTTTAAAAAATTAGGTAGCTTGTCCCATGAAGAATCGAATTTGCAAATTGAGAATAATATTTGTAGCCCAAGTTTGGCAGTCTAGTACCATTAGACTATCTTTCTTCTTTGATTTAGACGGTTCAAATTAATCTATATACAAAATATTGAAAACCTACCATATATATATTGTATAATTTTTTGCCGAGTTCGGGTGAACCCGTGTCACCCACGTAGGTCCGCCCTTGATGACATAGTGAAGAAATTAAACACCACTCACTAGTTCAAACTTTTTTGCAACATGAAGAATCCAAGGCATGAATGAGTCATAAATGACACAATCTATAGAATTTCCTTTGTTTTTCAACTTGTCAATGAGTTGAATGAGAGCTTGTGATCCAACTTTTTGATAACTTTCCAAGTAGATTTCAATGGACTTGGCATAAAAAAGTCCATTGACATCATCATATCCATCAGAAATTGGTTGAATTGAGATAGAAACTGTGATCAATTCTTGCATGGTTTTCTTGAATATTGAAGTCCTCTTTCTCTATATATTATTTTACCCTTATAAGTGAACAAGCAAAAGGAAGATCACCGCATCAAACAATTGTACTAAAAGTAACGTAAATTGTACTATACTTGAACAGATTATCCATTGAAACTAATCATATATTGAAAAATAACTTTGAAATAATTCCACAATAATATTCATAACAAGTGCCTTTAACCATTATTAGTTTTATTTCACATGTTTTATGATTTGATTTTTTAACTTCCAGAACTCCATTTAGGCATATGGATGAAAATTCTAACCCATTAAAATACCTGTTGCACTCATAATTTGAGGTAGTTACCTCTTTAAAATTCTCATTGCCATTACTCGAGATTCGAGATTGACATTTTAATCCAATTTTTTATATTGCAATATGAATATCGATAAATTTATATTTTCACATAAAGTGTGATTTTGATAAATAAAGAGCTTTTCAAAGAGGTTCACAAAACAAAAATAGTGGTATGGGGTTCGTAATGCGTTTGCTCAACTTTCAAAGTAGGTTATGACTTATTGTTTCTAGACGTGGCTTGTGTCATCATAGGTTACTATATAAAGCATGTTATATATGTATTAGAAAAATGATGAGATTGAAGTATTAAGTAAGAAAAAAAATTGTTATCATGAAATCTGAGTTTAGATTTAGCTGATATACCTTTTGTCCCAATTTATATTACTCTATTTTTTTTAGATAATCCCAAAAAAAACAACATATTTTTTAATTTTAAAAATATTTGATTATACTATCAATATTAATTTTAAGCCCACTTAAATAATCAAAACTGTTCAACTCATATTTCAATATTTTCTATCGTACGCGTAAATTTTATTGAAATCTTTTAAATTTTACTCTATGATACATACATCATTAAATATCTAGAGAGAACAACTTGTAGTATTCTTACATAATAAATATCTAGAATTGGCTGTCTTGTCAAAGTTAGGTGGTGACTAGTGAGTTTCATTATTCATTCATGAATTTGTGTGTGTAAAATCACTATTAATACATAAAAATAATTTATCAAGAATCTTGTAATTTTCTTTTTTTAGAATTTAGAATTTATATATTTAAAATTTTGATTTCGCCTTATTATAGATGATGAATGTCTTTAGGGTAGAATTAGAAACCCTCTGTAACGACCCATTAGGTCGTTTTGAGCACTGAAACTATTTTGATTCTTTCCGTAAAATTTTAAATAAGAATTTTGAACTATCCGTTAAACTATTGTTATTTAGTTGAAGGGTATTCTTTTAAATAATTAATTTATATGGTGATTTATTATTTTAATAATTTATTTATTAATGAAAGACAATAATTGTTAAATTAAAAGTGGGTCATACCCACTATTCCTTAAGTCCATATAATTAGGTTGGATAAAATATGAGTAGTATTTTTATAATCTATAAAGAAAAAGAAGAAAAGAAAAAAAAACGACGTGCGATATTCTTTGATTTATGCGGCGGAAGCAAAAAAAAATAGAAGAGAAAGTCAAATGAACAGGTAAGATTCCGTGAAAATTTTAAATAGAAACATATGATATTATTGTCATTAACGTATGGTAGAAAGCTTGGAAAAAAAGAATTAAAGTTGTCATCATTAGGTTGAACAGAGAGAAGGAAGAAAAGTTTTTCTTTTGGAATTGGAATGACTGCTGGTATACGTAAGTTTTCATTTTGTGTACTTTTTGTAATGGATAATTAATGTGATGTGATATGAAGGGGTAATGAATAGGATTTACGATTTATAGAGGGATATAGAGCGTAGGAATGTGAGGTTATTAGATTGTGGTTATGTGAAGAGTTCGTAATTTGGTGTATTTTTCTTATTATTATCATATTATAATTTAATTTTGGTATATTAAGATTGGAAATTTAATGTTAGGTGTACTTTATTATATGAATATCATCATATTTATGATATTGGAAGGATTTAGACTTAACACTATGCTTGAGACTTAGTAATTATAGATTTGGGATGAGTTTTTGGGTTTAGGCTAGACATATAGTAATATGGTGTATATCAATTCGTACTTATGAATAATGCATTTTTGATAGATTTGGAACGTTCTGAGGCCTTGCAAAAAGAAAGAGGAAAATCTTGAGAATTTGTGGCACATGTTCGGCATTCGAGGTATGTTAAGACTTTTAAACTTCGTTGAAGGACGTTTTTCTAATTAACGATTAAAATTGAAATAGATAACGGGTAAGGGCGAAAGATGGGGGTCTCGTATCATTGGTGTGACGGGCATTGATACGAGTACCAGTGTTATAAAGGAAAGATTATTACTATAGAATGAAGGATTGTACTTTGAGAATGCCAAAGCATATGGGCCTTAGCTGATATATTATTGATTGATTTCTTTTGTGTGATTGTGCTTCTTATTTGAACCTGTATAATTGTGATAGTTGAGGTGATTATATGTCATACTGATATTTGATTTATTGAGATGCATCATCATCTCTTATGTCGTCGAAATTATATTGTGCACATGCATTGACATGAAATTGAGTATGAGTAAAGGTTTGATAGAAGGAAAATCATTCGTGAGAGAGCATTTTATGGTTATAAGTTGGGCACATGGAGATCATCCGTGTTGGGGATGGTTGATTTTATGATAGTGCGTTTAGATCATCCGCACAGACACCTGGAGATCGTCCGTGTCGGTATATGGACCTCGTGAGTCCCTCATGGGTCACAAACTCTCAAAGTATATTCCGAGAAATGTTGTGTATATACAGTTGTGTTACTTGGTATTTGAGGCATATCATCTCATAGTGTTGCATTGCATCTCATTATCTTCTTCATTTTTACTTGATTATGTGTTAAATATTTTGTGACGTTTGATTACCCCTATTTTGGTGAGACTTGATTGATAAGTGTAATGTAGAATTATAAAATTTGAAAAAGAATTTTATATATACTCCTTGTCACTACTTCTTCATTGTCGGTCAATGAGACATACTGGGTACACGTAGTTTCTTATTCATACTACACTTGTTGTACTTTTTTGTGGTTCAAATTTGATTGCGAATACGAGTGTATCTCGTGGAGCTTTTTGAGTTCGAGCTTGGGTTATCTTGGAGTTGTGGTGAGCTGTTTGGCTGTTTCGCGGTCCACACCTCCCTCTATGTTTCATTTATTATGTTATTTTAGTATTCAGACAGAATATTTATTACGTCTAAACTAGTCATTTTAGTTTTATATTTGAATCCTATTTTAGAAGCTCTTGTACTTATGACACCAAATCTTGGGTGGTATTTTAGCTTTTCGAATTTCATACTTATGACAGATTTAGTGTGTTGGATATTCCACTTGTCGCATGTCTCATTACCTTATTTATTTTACTGAATTGATGAGAATATTTGGATTGGCTTACCTATCGGTTGGGAACATAGGTGCCATCACGACTTGTGAATTTGGATCGTGACAATTTTGAATCAGAGCCCTAGGTTTATCGGTCTCACAAGCACAAGAGCAATGTCTAGTAGAGTCTTGTGGATTGGTATGATGACGTCTATACTTATCTTTGAGAGGCGATAGGACATTTAGAAAACTTCTATTCTTTTATTTCTTGTCGTGCACTTTTGACTCTTTTGGAATTCTAATATTGTTGTCTTATTCTCTCACAGATGGTGAGGACTCGTGCATCCACGAGTGGTGATTAGGAGCATATTCCTGCACCTACTTCTGGGTTCACTACACGAGGTAGAGGTAGGGGACGAGGTTGAGGTCGGGGTCGAGGTTGTGTTGTAGCACATGTGGGAGGCCAAATACCGACAGCCACTCAGGGATTTATTGGGGGAGTATCTCCAAATGCAGATGTGATTCATAAGGATGTGTAGGATCATGTTGAGGGGCATGAACCAGCTCAGGATTCACCTAGTTTTATTTCCACTCCCGTACTTCAGCATACCTTGGCTCGCATGTTAGGACTCTTAGAAGGGATGGTTCAGGCGGGAAAATTGCATGTCACCTCTAATGGCTCACAGACTCGTATTGGAGGTCAGACTCCAGATCAGATGGTTGCTCCAGGTTCTCAGACTCCAGGCACTCATCCAGCTGCTGCTACAGCTCCTCATTTAGATAGTATGGTGTTGCCAGGGGTTGCATCACATTTGGCTAATAGGCCTGCCATGACCACCGATGAACAAAAGATGTTTTGGGAGATTCTGAATGATGAATCCTCCGATCTATAATGGTGACTTGAATGAGGATGCATATGAATGTATAGTCAGTTGTCATGAGAGGTTGCACAACCTTGGATTAGTGGAGTCTCATAGAGTTGACTACACAGTGTTTCAGATGACTGGACCGGCCAAGCAATGGTAGAGGGACTATATTAGTGGTAGGCTAGTTGGATCGTCTCCACTCTCACAGACTCAGGTTAATCAGGTATTTCTAGATAAGTTTGTTCCACGTAGTGAGAGGGAGCGAAAGAGGGACGACTTTGAGGGTTTGCAGCATAGAGGCATGTTAGTCGTTGAGTATGAGGTTAAATTCCATGCCTTTGCAAGGCATACTTCGATGATACTTACCACCAAGATGAGAGAGTAAGGAGGTTTGTCAAGGGGTTGATTATTCCGATTCGTATGGAAGTTTCTCAAGTTGCTGCTTCTGGTGTTCCATTTCAAAAAGTGGTAGATATTGCCAAGGAGTTAGAGATGATTCGATGTGAGGGATTTGAGCAGCATGAGGTCAAGAGGGCCCATAATTTAGGTGATTATGAGGGTGCTCCGCCTAGGAGTCGAGGTTACTCAAGGAGAGGTTATAACTCTTAGTCTAGCAGACCCATTTATGCCGCTATACTAGAATCCGAGGCTAATTATGTTGGGCATAGTACTTCTAGTTTGACACATTCTTTATAGGGTTCATCTTTTAGACATTCTGGTCGTAGAGGGCATTCTGGCCATTCAGGTTCCTCTCATCATCATATGCCTCGTATGGGTTGTTTTGAATGTGGTGATATGGGACATTTTGTGAGAGATTTCCCCGGGATGAGACGTAGTGGTTCACAGCAGGGTTCTCAATATTTGACATCTAGGGCTACATAACCTTCGATTAGGGGAGGTACATAGAGTGATAGGGGTGGTTCTCATTCTAGTAGAGGTGGTTCCCATTCTGGTCAAGGTGGCGATCGTGGAGGTCCACAGTCTGAGGGCGGTCGTATCCATTGTTATGAGGCTTCAGATGCTGTTATCACATGTATTATTTCGGTTTGTCATTGATCAGTTACTGTATTATTTGATCCAAGCTCTACGTATTCTTATATGTCCACATATTTTGCTTCGAGTTTGGATATGTCATGTGAGTTTCTTGATTTGCCTATACATGTTTCTACTCTTGTTAGGGATTTCGTAGTGATAAATTGGGTATATCTATCGTGTATGGTTACTTTGATGGGATATGATACTCATGTGGATTTGAAGATCTTAGATATGGTAGATTTTGATGTTACTCTTGGGATGGATTGGTTCTCTCCTTATCACACGATTTTGAATTGTCATACTGAGACAGTTACATTAGCTATGCCTGGGATTCCTACAGTAGAGTGGAGAGGTTCTCTTAGTTATTCTCCAAAAAGGGTGATATCGTTTCTTAGGGCTCGTCGCTTGGTGGAGAGAGGATGTTTGGCTTATTTGGCACATAATCGAAATACTAGTGTAGAAAGTCCTATTCTTGAGTCTATTCTAGTGGTAAGTGAGTTTTCAGAGGTCTTTTCGACGAATTTGCCAAGTTTTCCTTCGGATTACGATATTGATTTTTGTATTGACTTAGAGCCAGACACTCAACCCATTTCTTTTCCTTCTTATCGTATGACACCAGCCAAATTGAAGGAGTTGAATGAGAAGTTGCAAAATGTTTTGAGCAAAGGGTTTATTAGGCTGAGTGTATCTCCTTGGGGTGTTCTAGTGTTATTTGTGAAGAAGAAGGATGGATCTATGTGTATGTGTATTGACTATCGACAGTTGAACAAGGTTACCATCAGAAACAAGTATCCGATACCTCGTATTGATGATTTATTTGATCAACTTTAGGGTGCTCTAGTTTTCTCCAAGATTGACTTGAGATCCGATTATCATCAGTTGAAGGTTAGGGTGGAAGATATCCCTAAGACAGCTTTTCGGACATGTTATGGCCATTATGAGTTTTTGGTGATGTTTTTTAGGCTAACTAATGCCCCAGAAGCCTTTATGGACTTGATGAATGAAGTGTTCAGACCATACTTGGATTCGTTTGTTATTGTCTTCATAGATGATATATTGATATACTCCCATAGTAGGGAGGAGCATGAGCATCATTTGAGAATTATGCTAGGCATTCTAAAGGAGAAGAAGCTCTATGAAAAGTTTTCAAAGTGTGAGTTATGGCTTAATTTGGTGACATTCTTGGGACATGTAGTGTCCAAGGAGGGTATTATAGTGGATCCTAAGAAGATTGAGGCAGTTCGATATTGGGTCAGACCTGCTTCAGTTACTGAGATTAGGAGTTTCTTAGGCTTTGCAGGTTATTATTGATGATTTGTGCAGAGATTCTCATCTATTGCATCTCCATTAACTAGATTAACCCAGAAGAAAGTGTCTTTCCAGTGGTCTGATAATTGTGAGACAAGTTTTCAAAAGCTCAAAACTTTATTGACTACTGCCCTAATTTTTACTCTACTTGTGGAGGGAGAAAGTTTTATTGTATATTGTGATGCTTCTCGAATTGGTCTTGGTTGAGTATTGATGTAGAAGGGAAAGGTGATAGCTTATGCTTCGAGGCAGTTGAAGGTTTACGAGAAGAACTATTCTACCCATGACTTGGAATTGGTAGCTATAGTATTCGCATTAAAGATTTGGAGACATTACCTTTATGGTGTGCATTGTGAGGTGTTCAAAGATCATTGCAGTCTCTAATATATATTCAATCACAGGGATCTTAATTTGAGGCAGCGGAGATGGTTGGAGTTGCTTAAGGACTACGACATGACTATTCTTTATCATTCGGGTAAGACGAATTTGGTAGCAGATGCCTTGAGTCGAAAGATAGTGAGTATGGATAGTCTAGCCTTATTACAGGTTGAAGAGCGTCCTTTGGCCATAGATGTCCAGTCCTTAGACAATAGTTTTGTGAGACTTGATATTTCATAACATGGTAGAGTTTTGGCTTACATAGAGTCAAGCTCATCTGTATTGGAGTAGATTCGAGCTCAATAATTTAATGATTGTGATTTGTATAAAATTCGAGACAAAGTATTAAAAGAAGAAGCCAAGGAGGCAATTCTTGATGTTGAGGGAGTTTTGAGGATAAAAGGTCATATTTGTGTTCCTCGAATAGGTGATTTGACTAGGCTAATCATGGAGGAGGCTCATAGTTCGAGGTACTCTATTCATCCGGGGGCTACTAAGATGTATCATGACTTAAAGAAGCATTATTGGTGGTGTCGTATGAAAAAGGGACATAGTAGATTTTGTGTCTCGATGTTTAAATTGTCAGCAAGTGAAGTATGAACACCAAAATCCTAGAGGTGTGACTCAGAGGATGCCCATACCTAAGTGAAAGTGGGAGCGTATTGCTATGGACTTTGTAGTAGGATTGCCGCGTAGATTGGGTAAGTTTGATGCTATATGGGTCATTGTGGATCAATTGACCAAGTCTGCGCACTTCATAAGAGTTTAAACTACTTATAATTTAGAGAAGTTAGCCAAGATCTACATTCGGGAGATAGTTCGCTTACATGGGGTGCCTATTTCTATCATTTCAGATCGTGGCACATAATTTACATCTCATTTCTGGCAGTCTATGCAGAATGAGTTGGGTACTCAGGTAGATCTTAGTACAATATTTCACCTTCAGACTGATGGTCAGTCTGAACAGACTATTCAGGTCCTTGAGGACATGTTGCGGGCGTGTGTCATCGACTTTGGTGGTCATTGGGATCAGTTTTTACCTTTAGCGGAGTTTGCATATAACAATAGTTATCATTCGAGCATTGAGATGGCACCATTTGAGGCTTTATATGGTAGGAGATATCGATCTCTAATTAGTTGGTTTAATGCATTTGAGGTTAGGACGTGGGGTACAGATCTGTTGAGGAAGTCCTTGGATAAGTTCAAGTTGATTCAGGATAGGCTTCATGTAGCACCCCCTTTGGGAGGATGCCACTTATGAAATAAAAGATAATTTTTTTATTTTTTTTAAATCACAAATAGTCAACACCATTGCGGATCCATAAAATATATAAAACTCGAACCAACAGTTATTACAAAACTATTATATTCCTTTGTGAAAAATGACAAGCCAACATATAAACACAGTATAGGCATGATTTGAGTTAAAAGCACACTCCAAAGTAGCAAAACTACTCACCCTGTTCAAGTTACAAGCATACAGTTCTATTTTCACAAGCCTTCAAAATTTCATACATAAGTGCCACATATATCATGTACAAGTCCCCCAAAATATTTACAAAAACTAGATGTATATGCAGATGCGATTTTCACAAGGGCTCCAAAAGTCTACTCCAAATGGCCATCTTCACATCTCATCCCGCACATTATGTACGATAGAAAACAACTATCGCTAAGCATAAAGCTTAGTGGTGTACACTTTGGGCTTGGAGCCATTAAATTCTTCAACTCCCTAGTTCATTGCAGGTGGCTCAATAAAGTAAAAGTAAGCCCAAGTTAACAAGTATATCAAAGTATCGAATACAAACCTTGAAGAGTTTCAAAATCAATATCAATATTCGAAGGCTCAAGTATCAAGAAACTTATAATTCAATTCGAAAGAGTTGCCAAATAATCAATTTTGCCTAATAGGTACGTCATGCCTTCACACTAAGTACAATCAATATCAAAATGGACCAAAGCCCCGAAATCAAGAAGGACTGAAGCCTATATCAAGAAGGGTCGTCACCTAATATCAAGAGAATCAAGAACCATGTTGAAAGTGGCTTTCTACTTGTACTCGAGAATGGGCAAAACTCCATTGTCAAGACGAAATATAAATCCAAATTCAAGATGGGAAAGATCCGAATCGAGAGGCATGCCAATATCAATGACAAGTCACCGTAACAAGAAGGGCAAAGTCCCATTAAGAATGCAAAATGATCAAGCAATTCGTACAAGTGGGCGGTTTAGCAAAAGTTTTGCAATACTTGAGATAATAGTCATACCAAAATACAAAACCAAGAGCAAGGAAACAACCCATCAAAATACTTCAAATTTCAAAAAATAAATTATTTTAAGTTCAAGTTTATACACAAACCTTGGCGTTTTAGCATACAATAGGTTCTACCACAACTTGAGGAGCTTAATTCCTCTTCGCCATAGACCAACCAAAATCCACTTCGTCAAACAGTTCCTTTTAGCTTGTATAAATACATATATACCTTAAATACACAATCAAATATCTACTTAAGTTTAAGAGTCTCATAATATCAAAACTAAACATGAAATTAATAAAAATCAGCCCAAACTATTCAAACTGAAATTCTGGACAGCCTACTGTCTTGTATTGTTGCTTAGTTTCGAAGGGGTAAATGGGGTAAATAGTCTTTGTGGCCTCAATAAAAGTTATATCCATGTGTCTTAGGGTCGCATATAATTTCGAATCACCCTTACAGTAATTCTGTACAAAAAGATATCCCAAAATACCAACACCTGTCCATGTAGGATTTTCAAAACAAAATCTAGACAGCATCTCCCCTATACTTATCACCCTTTTTTGAGCATCTAAAGGAAACATTGGATTTCTGAGCCTAAATGAAAGTTATATCCCTATGAAATAGCTTTCCACAACATCTTGAATCACTAAAAAATAAGCTTTACATAAGGAGTTATACTAATATTACTAACGGTAGTCATATCCAAAAATGGGGTTGCTACCAAAAACAAGAACCTCCTCGCTACCCCAACTATAAATTTTATGTTGTTAAACACCGTTACTTAACCGAAGGATACCTTAGACAATTAATTTACAGAACAAAATTGGAGGACTTACCTCGCTTCAAGCCAAATCTGTGGCTGCCTCTCTCTTTTCTCTAAGTTTCTCTCTTCTTTTCTCTTATTTTCTAATTGAAAAAGATGACTTATCAAGAATTAGTCATCACTTTACATGTATATATATGCTCCCTTGAAGTGTGACATATGGCAGCCCCTAGGGGTGGAATATGTCCAACCCCAATTCAAAGTTGCCATGTGGCAGCGTGGGGTCCACCCCAAGTAGGTGTGTCACCTACTTGGTCCAAGTAGGTGCATCACCTACTTGTTTCAAGTAGGTGCATCACCTACTTGTTTCAAGTAGGTGTTACGCCTCTTTTTCCCTCCTCCGTGAGTTCGTAATCTCATCTCACTTTAATAACCTATATAATCCTTGCTACCTAAGCTCGACGTGTACTCAAGTAACTTTGTTATGTAAGATATCCCAATCAATAGCTTACGTAAAACTTTATAGATAACGTGGATCACCTGGCAATCCTTTAGAAAAACCATAAAAAGAAAATTGGGGTGTTACAACTCTCCCCCCTTAAGAAATTTTATCTCGAAATTTACCTTATACTTAAAACAATTGTGGATACTGAATTCGCATATCCTCTTCTCTCTCCCAGGTTGCTTCATTGCCAGACTGATTCCTCCAAAGGACTTTTACTAAAGTATCTTTCTTATTTCTAAGCTCTTTTATCTCATGGGCCAAGATTTGGATTGGTTCCTCATTATATGTCAAGTCAGGACTTATCTCAATGGATTCGACAGGGAGAACATGAGATGGATCAGAGCGATATCTTCTAAGCATAGAAACATGGAAGACATTATGGATTCTATCTAACTCCGGTGGAAGAGCTAATTTATATGCAACTGGACCAACTCTCTCAAGTACTTCATATGGTCCAATAAATCGAGGACTAAGTTTTCCTTTTTGGCCAAATCTCATAATCTTCTTCCATGGAGAAACCTTTAAAAATACCTTAGCTCCTACTTGATATTCAATTTCATGCCTCTTAAGATCAGCATAAGACTTTTGTCTATCTGAAGCAATTTTTAGACGATCCTTGATGACTTTTACCTTATCTTTAGTTTATTGCACAATCTTAGGACCAACCAGTTTTCGTTCACCAACTTCACTCCTGCAAAGAAGAGTCCTACACTTTCTCCCATATAAGGCTTCGTAGGGAGGCATCCTATACTTGATTGGTAGCTATTATTATAAGCAAATTCTATCAAGGCTAGTTGTTTATCCCAACTACCTTCAAATTCCATAATGCAAGCTCGAAGCATATCTTCCAAGATTTGAATCACCCTCTCAGATTGACCATCTGTCTGAGGATGAAAAGATGTACTAAAGTTCAACCTAGTGCCCAAAGCTTCTTGCAATCTAGTCCAGAATCTAGATGTAAACCTTCAGTCTCGGTCAGATACAATAGAAACAAGAACTCCATGTAACCTCACAATCTTCTAAACATACAATTCTGCTAGACGTTCAAGTGGGTAGTCCACCTTGATGGCCAAGAAATGAGCACTTTTGGTTAGCCTATCAACTATAACCCAAATTGCATTATGATTTCTTTGAGTGCGTAGAAGCTCAGAAATAAAGTCCATAGTTATTCTTTCCCATTTCCACTCAAGTATCGATAAGGGTTGTAACAAACCAGTTGGGACTTGATGCTCGGCCTTTATCTATTGACAAACTAAGCATCTAGAAGTAAACTCCACAATGTCCTTCTTCATACTATTCCACCAGTAGTGTTCTTTAATGGTTTGGTATATTTTAGTACCTCTAGGATACATTGCATATGGTGAAGTATTTGCTCTATTCAAAATTTGTTTTCTCAAATGGTCATCTTTAGGGACACATAACCTGTTTTGATAAAGTAGAACACCATCCTCCCTTAATTTAAAATCAAGCTTTTCTCCAATTTGAGCTTCTTTGATCAATTTCACCAGCTTCTCATCTAACTTCTATGCTTCTTTCACCTGTTCAAGTAGAACTGGTTTGACTTGCAAACCGACAGAAATAGAGCCTTCAGAGTTAAATGTAAGACAAACATTCATGGCTCTTAATTTAAGAAACAAAGGCAAGTGGCTTAGTGACAAACTAGCAAAGGCTTTATGACTTAGCGCATCTGCTACCACATTGGCTTTACCCGGATGATAATCAATTGTGCAGTCATAATCTTTAATGAGTTCAAGCCATCTACGTTGCCTCAAATTCAACTCTTTCTGTGTATCCAAGTACTTCAAACTCTTGTGATCAGTAAATATGTGACACTTTTCGCCATATAAGTAATGCCTCCAAATTTTCAAGGCAAACACTATGGCAGCGAGCTCAAGGTCATGAGTAGGATAGTTTAATTTATGTGGTTTCAATTTTTGGGAAGCATATGCAACTTCTTTCCCTTCTTGCATCAAGACACAACCCAAACCACGATGAGAGGCATCACTATATATCACATATTCCTTTCCTTCAGTTGGTGGAGTAAGTATAGGAGCTTGTGTTAATAAAGATTTGAGCTTCTCAAAACTCTCCTGGCATTTGTCATCCCATACAAACTTGACATCCTTCCTCAAGAGTTTAGTTAAAGGGGAGGCTATAATGGAGAAGCCCTTGACAAACCTTCTATATTATCCCGCTAAACCCAAGAAACTCCTTACTTTAGTTGGACTTTTAGGTGGTTTCCATTCAACAATAGCTTGAATTTTACTAGGATCTACTTTCACACCGGCCGCCGACACAATATGTCCTAGAAAGTCCACTTCATCGAGCCAAAATTCACATTTAGAAAGCTTGGCATAAAGCTTCTTCTCTTGCAGAATTTGCAAAACAATTCGAAGATGCTTTCCATGATCTTCATTATTCTTGGAGTATATTATATCATCTATAAAAACCACTACAAATTAATCAAGATAAGGCTTAAACACGCGATTTATCAAATCCATAAATGCCGCAGGAGCATTCGTCAACCCAAATGGCATTACCAAAAATTTATAATGGTCATATCGAGTCCTAAAGGCAGTTTTAGGGACATCATGTTCCCTTACCTTCAGTTGGTGATACCTAGACCTTAAGTCAATTTTTGAGAATACACTAGCACCTTTTAACTAGTCAAATAAATCATCAATCCTAGGCAGTGGGTATTTATTCTTAATGATTACCTTGTTCAGTTGCCAATAATCAACACAAAGCCTAAAAGTCCCATCTTTCTTTTTCACAAATAGCACAGGAGCTCCTTAGGGAGAAATACTCGGGCGAATAAAACCTTTCTCAAGGAATTCTTGCATACAGATAGGAGTGGTTCCAGGAACAACCTCTATGGGAAATTCAACCTCCCTTTCCGGGGGCAGTCCGGAAAGATTTTCAGGAAAGACATCAGAAAATTCACACACCACGGGTATATCCTTAAGGCTTGGACCTTCCAGACGTGTATTAAATATATGAGTAAGATATGCTTCACCACCTTATCTAACTATCTTCCTTGCCACTACTACAGAGATGATATTAGACGTCAATGATCTTTCACCTTCACACATGTAGCGCCCCCTTTGGGAGGATGCCACTTACGAAACAAAAGGTAATTTTTTTATTTTTTTAAAATCATAAATAGTCAACACCATTGCGGATCCATAAAATACATAAAACTCGAACCAGCAGTTATTACAAAACTATTATCTTCCTTTGTGCAAAATGACAAGTCAATATATAAACACAGTACAAGCATGATTTGAGTTAAAAACACACTCCAAAATAGCAAAACTATTCACCTTGTTCAAGTTACAAGAATACAGTTCTGTTTTTACAAGCCTTCAAAATTTCATACATAAGTGTCACATGTATCATGTACAAGTCCCCCAAAATATTTACAAAAACTAGGTGTATATGCAGATGTGATCTTCACAAGTGCTCCAAAAGTCTACTCCAAATGGCCATCTTCACATCTGATCCCGCACATTACCTACGATAGAAAATAACTATCGCTAAGCATAAAGCTTAGTGGTGTATACACTTTGGGTTTGGAGCCATTAAATTCTTCATCTCCCTGGTTCATCGCAGGTGGATCAATAAGATAAAAGTAAGCCTAAGTGAACAAGTATATCAAAGTATCGAATACAAACCTTGAAGAGTTTCAAAATCAATATCAATATTTGAAAGCTCAAGTATCAAGAAACTTATAATTCAATTCGAAAGAGTTGCCAAATAATCAATTTTGCCCAATAGGTACGTCATGCCTTCACACTAAGTACAATCAATATCAAGATAGACCGAAGCCCCAAAATCAAGAAGGAATGAAGCCTATATCATGAAGGGTCGTCACCTAATATCAAGAGAATCAAGAACCATGTTGAAAGTGACTTTCCACTTGTACTTGAGAATGGGCGAAACTTCATCGTCAAGATAAAATGTAAATCCAAATTCAAGATGGGAAACATTTGAATCGAGAAGCATGCCAATATCGATGACAAGTCACTATAACAAAAAGGACAAAGTCCCATCAAGAATGCAAAATGATCAAGCAATTCGTATAAATGGGCGGTTTAGCAAAAGTTTTACAATACTTGAGATAATAGTCATATCAAAATACAAAACCAGAAGAAAGGAAACAACCCATCAAAATACTTCAAATTTCAGAAAATAAAATATTTTAAGTTCAAGTTTATACATAAACCTTGGCGTTTTAGTATACAACAGGTTCTACCACAACTCAAGGAGCTCAATCTCTCTCCGCCATAGACCAACCAAAATCCACTTCATCAAATAGTTCCATAACCACATATACACCTGAAATACACAATCAAATATTTACTTAAGTTTAAGAGTCTCATAATATCGAAACTAAATATGAAATTAATAAAAATCAGCCCAAACTATTCAAATCGGAATTTTGGACAACTTACTGTCTTGTATTGTTGCTCAGTTTCGAAGGAGTAAATGAGGGAAATAGGTTTTGTAGCCTCAATGAAAGTTATAGACATGTGTATTAGGGTCGCATATAATTTCGAATCACCCCTACAGTAATTCTGTACAAAAAGATATGCCCAAAATACCAACAACTGTCCATGTAGTATTTCCAAAACAAAATTTGGGCAGCACCTCTCCTATACTTCATCACCCTTTTTCGAGCATCTAAAAGAAAAAATAGACTTCTGAGACTAAATAAAAGTTATATCCCTATGAAATATATTTCCAAAATATCTTGAATCACTCAAAAAGAAGCTTTACATAAGGAGTTATACTAATATTACTAACGATAGTCATATCCAAAAATGGGTTTTCTACAAAGAACAAGAACCTCCTCGCTACCCCAACTATAAATTTTATGTTGTTAAACACCGTTACTTAACCGAAGGATACCTTAGATAATTAATTTATAGAACAAAATTGGAGGACTTACCTCGCTTCAAGCCAAATCCGTGGCTGCCTCTCTTTTTTCTCTAAGTTTCTCTCTTCTTTTCTCTCACTTTCTAATTGCAAAATATGACTTATCAAGAATTAGTCATCACTTTACATGTATATATATTCTCCCTTGAAGTGTGACACGTGGAATGTAACACCCCCCAAAAATAATTCCCTAAAATTCGGACCTTTCTTGTATTCGTGTAGGGTCAAACTCAATTATTGTAAAGTGTGTGCAAGAGTTAGGATGAGTTCCTAAGTAATTAAAGAGTGTTAGAGGTGATGTGGGGTCATAAGTGATCCTTAGAACCAACCTAAGTCCAAAAGAATTCGTCTTGGGTAAGTTGTCGAAGGAGTTTGTATAAGGGTCGACTTCTAACGACCATATCATTTGAAATATGATGATCTGGGTGGCCCACGACCTATTAAATTAAAGGTCATCGAGTCTTCTTTCCAAAGCCATTAAGAGTGTAATTTTTGGAGTTCGGAGTCAAAATATATGACGATCCTAAGATGGACGGGTACTGCAGGAATTTCAGGCCTGAGCTGTGACTGCAAGAAACCTGGGCTTGGCGCCACAGTGGCGCGATGCGCCACTATCGCGCCAGGAACAAGCCTTAGTAGTTTGTTCCCTGGAGCGGTGCGCCACTAGGAGATGTGAAGGGTTTTTAAGCCTATTTTCCAGAACCTAGAAAATATGGGCTTGGCGCTATAAGGGCGCGACGCGCCACTATCGCACCACAAAACAGCCTCAGTAGTTTGGTTCTTGGCGCGATGCGCCACTATCAGATGTGCAGGTTTTAAGCCTAAATTTGACTTGGCGCCGCAGTGGCGCAATGCGCCACTATCGCGCCAGGAGAGTTTTAGCCTGTTTTCCGAATTTTTGAGAAAGGGCAATTTGGGTATTTCTCCAAATTATATATACACTATCCTTGGACATTTTTGGGACCATTTTTCAGTACCTCTCTCTCTCTCTCTATAAAAGGCCTAGTATTTTCCCTCTCTTCTTCTTCTTCTTCTTCTCCAAATCCTTCTCCAACAAAAGGTACCTTCAAGAGTTTCAAGGATACAAGCCTTCCATTGAAGACCTAACATCAAGGTTTCTTCAAAGTCTTCAAGCAAGGTATGTAAGGCTAACCTAAAAATATGGATTGAGTTCTTCCATATGCCCATGTATGTGTTGGATAGGAGTTGTGAAAGATGTGAACCTTTTAGGATGATTTTCTTGAAATCTTTCCTAAACTCTAGAATATTCTTTTTGTGTATTGGAAATTGATGGATGATTTCATGACTTGATTCTTAAATAGTCAACTTTCATATTATTGATTACAAATGTATCTTTGTATATAGATTTATAGATATTGACGATATTCTTGAGTTGAATTTTGTTGAAAGTATGGATTCATGTTTCATTCACATGAACCTAAGATGAGATTTCTTATCATAAATGTCTTGAGGTTGAGATGGATTATTTTGTGTATATATGATGATGATATTTGACAATGAGGTGATGATAATAATTGATAATGATGTGGATGATGAGGTTGATAATGATGTGAATGATGATGTTTTGATGATGGTGTGAATGATGATGTGAATGGTGATTATTTAATATATGTAGAATGATTGATGAAGAGATTATGTTGACGAGGAGGTTGTGTGACGAAATGGATTAGAGTCTAATGTGATTATGTGATATGTGATTTGCATAATTTGGTTGATTGGATTTTTATGAGCATTTTGAAAATAAATGATCTCTTGAGAAGGAGTTTTAAATAAATGCTTGTGAGCATTTTTGCATAAATTATTTATACACTATTTTGAGTTTTAAAGAATGATTATTTTTATCTATGATTTAAAAAGAGTTTAAGCATGAGTTGAGTTTGAAAAGTCTTTTAATTATTTTTGAACATGAGTATTTGGAGTATAAATGATTTGAGCATTTTTTTTACTTTAAAATGTCAATCTTTGAGATTTAGTTGAGATTGTATAAATTTTAAAGAGAAGAGTTTGATGATTAAGATGAGTCGATTTGAAAAAGGGTCTAATAAGGCCAGATTTGAGTTGAGTTTTGAAAAGAGTCCAATGAGACTAAATGAGTATTTGGAGTATCTTACTCACTTGATAGATATGAGCATATTGAGTCTTGGGAGAAGTATCGAGCACCGAATTGGGTAAGAGTATAGTCCATACTTGAACTAATAAACTACGTTGTCAAATGTAGGAGAGGATCGAACCGTTAAAGTCAGATGTTTCCCAAATTATTGTCCTAACATGATAGGACTTGGTTTGATTAGATTCATGATTGGTTGATTCATTCATACCCTGGCAAAGTATGAACGAACGCGGCAACAACGTCGACTTATTGTACTATCACTCGCTCATATGGTGATGGTTGTCGGTTAGAGAAACTCCCAATTGAATGGATTGTGCTTGATATGATTGGTTTGATTGTGATTGTAGATGATTGAGTTAAATTATAAAATATTGCATAATTTAATTTGTATATTTATTGAGTTGAGTCCTTTGAGTTGATTGTTGAGTTAATTTTATACGATCGGATCGGGTTAGATGAATTGTGATTGGATTGAATAGAATGGTATGTGATTAGATTGGATTTGATTATTGAGTTGAATGTTGAGTTGAAGGGTATATGATTGGATTGGATTGGATTGTATGGTGTGTGATTGGCCTTTGTCTAAGAATGTACCCTTACTTTAGACTTATGATACTTTGATTGAGTCTCTCTTATCTTTTTGATTTGAGATATTTGAGCCGATGTTATTCTTCCTTGAGGTATGTTTCATTCTGCCATATTACATACTCGTACATTCCATGTACTGACGTCCATTTGGACCTGCATCATTTCATGATGCAGAGACAGGCTTAAGAGATCGTCAATAGAAGCATCATTGGGGATTTATTCACACTCAGCGTATTGGTGAGTCATCCCCTACATTCGGAGGACACTGCTTATGTTATTCTTGCTTTGAGTTTAGCCCTTTTCATTTTGATTTGAGGTAGCCATGAACATGTCATTGGCACCAATTAGATAGTAGTGATAGAGGCTTCATAAACTAGATAGTGATGGGTTGATTGAGTATTTCTTTTCTAGAATTATTCTTGTCAAACTATTTTTAATGACAAATATCAGAGTTGATTTGTAGGCCCATGGCCTTTATTCTTTGAGTTAGATTGATGATTTGAGTTGCCCGCCTAATATTCTCTTTATTTTAAGTCTTCCGCTGATTAAATAGATGAACGGATGTCTGATCAGGCTATGTGGTTCGCTTGGGAGCCAGAAATGGTTTCTGAGTGCCGGTTACGTCTAGGGTACCCTCCCGGGGCGTGACATGGAAGCCCCTAGGGGTGACACATATCCAGCTCCTAGGGCGCCACCTCATCCATGCGCCCAATCTAAAGCTGCCACGTGGCAGCGTGGGGTCCACCCCAAGTAGATGTATCACCTACTTGGTCCAAGTAGGTGCATCACCTACTTATTTCAGGTAGGTGCTACGCCTTTTTTTCCTTCTTTTGTGGGTTTGTAATCTCGTCTCACTTTAAGAACCTATATAATTCTTGCTACCTAAGCTCGATGTTTACTCAAGTAGCTTTGTTATGTAAGGTATCCCAATCAATAGCTTACGTAAAACTTTATAGATAACGTGGATCACCTGACAATCCTTTAGAAAAACCATAAAAAGAAAATTGGGGTGTTACACTTCATATGGCTCAAAGTAAGCAAACGAGTTATGTAGATCGAAAGGTTCATGATTTGGAGTTCATGGTTGGAGAGCGGATTCTATTGAAGGTTTCACCCATAAAGGGTGTGATGAGGTTTGGGAAGAAGGGCAAGTTGAGCCCGAGATATATTGGTCCTTTCGAGATTATTGAGCATTTTGGTGAGGTTGCTTACTAGTTAGCCTTGCCACCTAGGTTGTCTGGTGTTCACCCTATATTTCATATTTCAATGTTAAAGAAGTATCATCAGGATGGTGCTCATATAATTCAATGGGACTCGGTGTTACTTGATCAAAATTTGACCTTTGAGGAGGAGCTAGTAAAAATATTGGATAGACAAATTCGAAGGTTGAGGTCGAAAGATATTGCTTCAGTAAAGGTTCAATAGAAGCATCGTCCGGTGGAAGAAGCTACCTGGGAGACTGAGTCAGATATGAGGATCAGATATCCTCAACTTTTTGAGCGTTCAGATACTTCCTAATCCTTAACCGTTTGAGGACGAATGTTTGTTTAAGTGGTAGATGATGTAACAACTCATTAGGTCATTTTGAGCACTGAAACTATTTTGACTCTTCCCGTAAAATTTTAAATAAGAATTTTGAACTATTCGTTAAACTATCGTTATTTAGTTAAAGGATATTCTTTTAAATAATTAATTTATGTGGTAATTTATTATTTTAATAATTTATTTATTAATGAAAGACAATAATTATTGTTAAATTAGAAGTGGGTCATACCCACTACTACTTAAGTCCAAATAATTAGGTTGGATAAAATAGGAGTAGTATTTTTATAATCTGTAAAGTGAAAGAAGCAAGAAAAAAAAGGACATGCGATATTCTTTGACTCACTGCAGCGGAAGAAAAAAAAAGAAGAGAAAGTCGAGTGAACAGGTAAGATTCCGTGCAAATTTTATATAGGAACATAGCATATTATTGTTATTAATGTATGGTAGAAAGATTGAAAAAAAAAAGAATTAAAGTTGTTATCATTAGGTTGAACAGAAAGAAGGAAGAAAAGTTTTTCTTTTGGAATTGGAATGACTGCTGGTATACGTAAGCTTTCATTTTGTGTACTTTTTGTAATAGACAATTAATGTGATGTGATATGAAGGGGTAATGAATAGGATTAAGGATTTATACAGGGATATAGGGCGTAGGAATGTGAGGTTATTAGATTGTGGTTCTGTGAAGAGTTCATAATTTGGTGTATTTTTCTTATTATTATCATTTTATGATTTAATTTTGGTATATTAAGATTGGCAATTTAATGTTAGGTGTATTTTATTATATGAATATCATCATATTTATGATATTGGAAGGATTTAGACTTAACACTAGGCTTGAGACTTAGTAATTATAGATTTGGGATGAGTTTTTGGGTCTAGGCTAGACATATAGTAATATGGGTGTATACCAATTCATACTTATGAATAATGCATTTTTGATAAATTTGAAATGTTCTGAGGCCTTGCGAAAAGAAAGCGGAAAATCTTAAGAATTTGTGGCATGTGTTCGGCATTGAGGTATGTTAAGACTTTTAAACTTCGTTGAAGGACGTTTTTCTAATTAAAGATTAAAAATTAAAATAGATAACGGTTAAGGGCGAAAGATGGGGGTTTCGTATCAATGGTATGACGGGCATTGATACGAGTACCAGTGTTATAAAGGAAAGTTTATTACTATAGAATGAAGGATTGTAATTTGAGAATGCCAAAGCATATGGGCATTAGTTGATGTATTATTGATTGATTTATTTTGTGTGATTGTGCTTCTTATTTGAACCTGTATAATTGTGATAGTTGAGGTGATTACATGTCATACTGATATTTGATTTATTGAGATGCATCATTATCTCCTATGTTGTCGAAATTATATTGTGCACATGCATTGACATGAGATTGAGTATGAGTAAAGGTTTGACAGAAGAAAAATCATTCGTGAAAGAGCATTCTATGGTTATAAGTTGGGCACGTGGAGATCGTTCGTGCTGGGGATGGTTGATTTTATGATAGTGCGTTTAGATCGTCTGCACAGACACCTGGAGATCGTCTGTGTCGGTATATGAATCTCGCGAGTCCCCCATGGGTCACAAACTCTCGAAGTATATTTCGAGAAGTGTTGTGTATATACGGTTGTGTTACTTGGTATTTGAGGCATATCATCTCATAGTGTTGCATTGCATCTCATTATCTTCTTCATTTTTACTTGATTATGTGTTAAATATTTTGTGATGTTTGATTACCCTTATTTTGGTGAGACTTGATTGATAAGTGTAATGTAGAATTATAAAATTTGAGGAAGAATTTTATATATACTCCTTGTCACTACTTCTTCATTGTCGGTCAATGAGACATACTGGGTACACGTAGTTTCTTATTCATACTACACTTGTTGTACTTTTTTGTGGTTCAAATTTGATTGCGAATACGAGTGTATCTCGTGGAGCTTTTTGAGTTCGAGCTTGGGTTATCTTGGAGTTGTGGTGAGCTGTTTGGCTGTTTCGCGGTCCACACCTCCCTCTATGTTTCATTTATTATGTTATTTTAGTATTCAGACAGAATATTTATTACGTCTAAACTAGTCATTTTAGTTTTATATTTGAATCCTATTTTAGAAGCTCTTGTACTTATGACACCAAATCTTGGGTGGTATTTTAGCTTTTCGAATTTCATACTTATGACAGATTTAGTGTGTTGGATATTCCACTTGTCGCATGTCTCCTTACCTTATGAATTTTACTGAATTGATGAGAATGTTTGGATTGGCTTACCTATCAGTTGGGAACATATGTGTCATCACGGGCTTGTGAATTTGGATCGTGACACCCTCATACAAATTCGGTCGAACCTGATATATTTTGCTCATATAGTATATTTATATCAATTATTTCATCAGATATGTACAAATATTACTCTCTTTAGTCTATATTAAATGAATTTGTAAAATAAGGAACAACCATTAAGAAAAAAAATTACGACATAAATTGAACACCATTTTACACTTTTGCCCATTTAGTTATTCACAAATTATTCTTGAAAATAGAAATGATTCACAAAGTAAATCATAAATATAAGCAATTAACTATCTTGAACTTATCGCCTAAAAAAATTTAAATGAAGGAAAAAAAAAATCAAATATTTATCTTAAATTTGAACAATGCACTTATTTTGAATTATGAAACAATTCAATTAATATATACTAGAGAGAGTAAATTTAGAATCCACTTATCATTATTTGAAGTCATCATCCTAAAATTTAAAATTCATAAAATTAAAATTCTGATTTTATTTTTAATTATTATTAAAAAGTTCAGATTACACTATCACGTGTTAAAAATTGATAGTAATATGAAAAATGTTTACAAAATATTAGGATGTACAATATAATTCCTTCATGAAAAAAGAAAAAGAAAAAAAGGTGATTTGCATTATTCATCCAATAATTGTAAGAAAAGAGAAGAAAAAACAGTATGTGGATAATGTTTGGCAATCAAATGAAGATTCTTGGATTCGAATTTTAAATTCTGTTTGGCCCATGGAAAGCAATTCCATTATATTGCCTTGGTTTTGTAATAACAAAATTATCGAATTGTTTGGATTTACAAATTTAAGATTTAAATATTATGAATTTAATTTTTTAAGATTTTAGCATTAAATATTTATATATTTAAAATTATAAATTTCTATTTATTATAATTTTAATTAATTTTTATAAATAAATTTACATTATATAAAAAAAAAATATTAAATCCAAATGAATCTAAAATTATAAGAGCACATCCATTTTGGAGACAAAAATTTAGATTTCTTAAGCTGTATTTCCCCCCATAAATATGAATATCCCACAAGTTGTGAAAGATATCAAAAAAATTTCAAATTCGTAAACAATTTTATCAAATGAATAAATCATAATATATAAACAAAATATCAAAATATCCTAAAGCGGTACAGTGATAGATCACATATTTTTATGTTCCTTTTAATGGTAGTAACTACTTTTTTTTTTAATATAATTCTTTCACATGACACAAAAAATCTTCATGGTGAGCATGCGTATTTTTTTTTACAAAATTTAAAATGATAGTATTTTTTTTAAAATATAAACTTATGAGTTAAGTTTTACATTTATTGCATTTATTTGAAAATTTTGAAATCATGATCACAAATCGTATGTCCAAACGTTAATTTAACTCATGAATACATATTGCATGTCCAAACTTAAGCTAAATATTTTAGAACATCATTAAACATAAATAATACTGTGTAAAGGCATAATACATAAACATGCTCTTTAATTTAACCTCAACTTACATCTGTGCCTTCCAACTTTTAAGTGTGCACAAATAGACATTTAAATTCGTATAAAATTGAATAAATAAATATACACATTTCATATAAAAATTTAGTAAAATATATTCAAACTGATTTGTATTACATCATATAAAATAAAAAATAAAATTCTCTTGACCAAACGAATTCTAGTGTGACTATATATTTATTATCGAATTCTCACACACATTCAAATTTAGTTGAGCTTTATTATGAATATCAGACACTGAGTCGAAAAAAAGTTGTAGTAATAGGAAAATAGAGTGTCCTAAAAAAAAGGCTGCTCCAATGTGTGTATGTCAGAAGCTGTCGTAAAATAGCAGTCAACATTCTATCTCTTACTTTCCTCTTTTTCTCTCTTTAACGATAAAACCCTCGCCTCCAGAAAATGCTCTAATTTCTCCGGCGAAATTCGCCGCCGACACTTCATTTTCCGCCGTTGATCTCGTAAGCTCTTACCTCTCATCTTCTATTATCATTTTCTTTCTGGTTTTAGGTCACTCAGTAGCTTCAGATCAAGTATTTTCCCCCATTTCCCCCCCTTTTTTTGCTGTAATTTACAAAATTTGTGGAAATTTGGAGCTCAATAGAGCTCCATTAGCTAGTGTAAGAGCTTTTTACATGTTAATTTGATATTTTTGTTTTTGTTTAGCTTAATTCTGTTTGCGATCTGAATATCTTTGTTTGCCGTTTAGTTAGGTCCTTGAGATATTAGAGTGAGATATTTCACTGGTGTGTAAGGCTCTTGTTAGCTCTGTGTGGTTTAGTAATTTGCTGTGTGCTTCATGTTAACTTCTGTGTTTTTTTCCTTGTTTGTTAATTTTTTTTCTTTTCCTGTCTGGTTGAAGACTTGCATGTTCCGACAAATGTAGGTGTAAGGTGTGCGTACAGACTACAGAGGCTAGGATTTCAACCTAATGAGTTTTGAATTTTATAAGGACGATTTTAAGGGATAGTAATTGGGAATATTTGTACATATTTAACGAATTTACTAACACAAATACACTGTTTGAGCAAAATTTACTGGGTTCGACCATATCCGCATGCGGGCTACTAGCTCCGCCCCTGTGCGTACATCCTAGTTCCTATTTCCCCGTATCCCACTTGTGGGATTACAATGGGTATGTTCTCATTGTTTGGTTGAAGACTTGTATGTTAGTGTATGAGTGATCTTGTTTTGGCACATTAACAGCGTATTTTGAACTTGTCGTTTTCATGTAAGGTTATTCATGAGAATTAGAGAGTAGTAGGTACTTTATCATAAGGCTATTTTGGATATTTTCTTTCCTTTTCCTTCTCTGTGTATTATGAGGTGTGTTCCTGTTGGTTATAAGCAAATCTTGCCTTATTTCTAACGATGTTGTTGAAAAAGAGTAGTAGATGCTTTGTCATGGGAAGATGTTCCATTGGCCATGATGAAGAAGTGGAGTTTAGTTAAGGAGCATCTGTGACTTGACTCTGAAATACTAAAATCCCAAAAGAAAATAAGATAAGAAGGGCTGGTTCTGATATATTAGAACATGAACTTGTATTATGAGATTCTAACCTCAAATCTTAGTCAGGTTTATCTTTTGAGTTTTTATTGGTAGGTATGGGTTTGTATAATGATTTCTTTTAACAATTTGTCTAGACATTACAATTCAAAATGTAAATGTTTTGAAATTAACAAAAATGGAGTTGTTTTAGTTAACAGTACTGAAAGCTTTTTCTCGCGTTTCATCTCTCAAAATCTTTTAGGATTTTTTACCATGGAAGATACACAATCAGTTGCAACACTGATGGACTCCACAACCTCTAAGATACAGCAGCTACAGAAAGCATTTGCTGAGTTGGAAAGTCATCGTGCTGTTACTCTAAACCTGAAATGGAAGCAACTCGAAGAGCACTTTCATGGGCTTGAAAAGTCCTTGAAGAGGCGCTTCACCGAATTGGAAGACCAAGAGAAGGAGTTTGAAACAAAAATAGTTCAATCTAAAAAGATATTGGAGAATCGTCAAGCTGCTGTTATCTCTAGCGAGAAAGCTTCACTTGAGAGCCTCCAAGAGAAAAGAGATGCAGCAGTTTCTGCCATTACTATTGCTATGGAGAAACATACGAAGCCTAATTGCGTGGAACCTACTGGTGCTACTCATGAGGTGCAAGGTGAGTCGTTTATGTTTGATGCAAAGCCCCTTGATTTCATACCACTTGAGAATACAGAGGACAATATGAAGCCTTTCAAGAATGGTGTTGTGGAAGTCAAATGTTATCCAGATTTAGTTAAATTATGCCAAGATATGGACTCAGAAGGCCTCCACAAATTCATATCTGACAACCGCAAGAACCTGGCTGCTGTAAGGGAGGAAATTCCATCTGCTTTAAGAACTGCTGTTGATCCTGCCTATTTGGTGCTGGACTCACTCAAGGGTTTTTACCCTTCAGAAGTGTCAATTTCAGATGCTAAAAAAGATGCAAATCTTTTAGGTCTTCGCCGTACTTGTATTATGCTAATGGAATGCCTCAGCATTTTATTAGCAACCCTGGAATTGGATTGTATTTCAAGTTTAATATCAACAAGTGTAAAGGGACATGCGAATGCAATTGCTGAGAAGTGGAAACCAAAGTTAGATGAGCTTGACATTGATGCAAATAATGGGAACTCCTTGGAGGCTCATGCATTCTTACAGCTTCTAGCTACTTTTGGTATTAACTCCAACTTTAACCAGGAAGACTTGTACAAGCTAATTCCCATGGTTTCACGTCGTCGCCAAACAGCAGATCTCTGCCGTTCCCTTGGATTGTCTGAGAGAATGCCAGGTTGGTTTTCAGAAATACTTGAGTCGATGGCTAGAGGTTTTTATATGCTTATATTTTCGATGAAATACATGTCTTTTGACAGAACCGAAATACATAAGCTATGTTCCTCTCCCTGTTCATATTTCCCAAGAATACAGCACATAGGTTTTAGTGTTGACATGTGAGTATGTCTATTTTTAGCCTTTAACTAAAGTGGAACAGTATTTCCTGTCATCTATTGATATGGGTCTAGGAGGTCAAGTTGGCTCACATACTTCAGATTTTTAAAACATTTATTTGGTTTCTGTGTTTGCATTTCTACAGGTGTTATTGATGTGTTGGTTAATAATGGAAGGCATATAGATGCTGTTAATCTAGCTTTTGCATTTGAGCTGACCGACAAGTTTTCACCCGTTTCACTACTAAAATCCTACTTGAATGAAGCAAGCAAAGTATCTTCACCTGTCAAATCTGGAAATGCATCACCTACTACTGCACAGGTTGGTACTCTGCCTTGGTATATTTTGAAATTCACTATTTTGTCCGTATGGGAAGGGGAGCCTTGGAGCAACGGTAAAGTTGTCTTCGTGTGACGTATAGCCTATAGGTCACGGGTTTGAGCTGTGGAAGCAGCCACTAATGCTTACACTGCATTACGGTAGGCTGTTTACATCACACCTCTCGGAGTGCATCTCTTCCCTGGACCCTGCTAACATGGATGCTTACTGCACCGAGGTGCCCTTTTTCTTTTGTCCATATTACTTTGTACAAGTTTTCACTGTAATATCATGGTCTCGGTACAAGAATCCCTTTCTTCTCTAGTTCCCTTGGGTCGGGAGAACAAGTGCTGCTCAGCCGGAGTTATGCAGTCGATGCTCTTTGCTAATTATTACATCTTAATCAGAATTTTCTTTTTTAAAGCAACTTTTTTTCATTACATACCATCAATCAAGTATCATCTTTGTTCCAGAATGATGTCAACGAGAAGCAGCTGACTGCACTGAAGGCTGTGATAAAGTGCATCGAGGACCATAAACTAGAGGCGCAATACCCCATGGATCCTCTCCAGAAAAGGGTTCTCCAGCTGGAGAAAGAAAAGGCAGACAAGAAAAGAGCAACTGAAGTTGCCAAACCTCAACCCAAGAGACCTCGTGCCAATTGCATAGCAAATGGAGCTCGAGTCACTAACATTGCCCCTGACAAGAACTTCTATGCTAGCAGAATGACAGATAGGTACCCACAGTACATATATGATCGACCATATGCTTACCCTGGACCAACTGACACCCATGTTCCATCATTCCTTGGTACTGCCTACAACCTTCCTCCCGGACATGGTAACTTCTTCGGAAATGGTTACCACTATCAGGCGACTTACCTGCACTAATCGCTAGACTTTGCTGAAGATCCTATTAGCTGTTAGTGTTAACCCTTCTGCTTAACTAGTACTGATAGTAGAGCCTAGTTAACTTCTATTCTGATGTAAAAGCTAATACTGTGATGTTTTAATATATGCACTGCCTTTCATGTTAATATTTCTCCATCCATCATCTTTTGATATTTTGGGTGAACTTGGCCAGGGCTTTAAGTCCGTGATGAGAGTGCAACTCGTGATGTATGGGTAATGCACGTCACGAGATTCTTTGAATCCTTTTAAAAGTCTGGTATTTAATTTGAGAAGGATAGAGGGATGAACTCATGGTTCATTATTAATTTAATTGACCCTAGAGATTTTCCAATTATCGAATTTAACCAAAATAAAATAATGAGGGTGAACTTGAAGCGCAAAAAATATTCGAGGCTTGGAGTATGAGGGGAGAGGAAATAATTTGGCTGTTTTGTCGATCTATTTACATCTTCCTTTTTTTATCAAAATTTCCGTATGGCTTGTTTATTTAGTCCATACAATAATGTAAATTCGATCCAATTATTGAATACATGTACTCTTCTTATTTTAACTGAAATCACAATATGAGACTTGATCAGATGTTGATTCAGAATTTAAAGTTTATGAATTTTTAAAGCGATTTCAAATTAATATTTTAATAATAATTGAATTCACAGTCAAATTTTATATGTGTTTAGTGAATTTCTTAATATATATACATGATTTATATAAAAACTGACATAAGCTCGTAATCAACCCTCTAGATCTATCCATGAAAAATATATCCAATGTAATCCTATAAGTGTATACACAACGTTACTCCTACTTTATGAAAATAAGAAGATTGTTTTCGATAAACCCTCAAATGTTTTCGTCCATGGACTTGGGAGGGGAATGGTAGGCCGAAGTAGAACTATTGAATGCAACTTACTCTTCCACACGCGTATCTCGATGCACACGAGAGAGTATTGAAATTGGGCTCTTAGTCTGCTGTTAAGACAACACGTAGGCCCACACCTCACTTCAGTATCTTCTGTTAGCACATCATAAAGGCCTTCTTCAACAGCAAAAAAAAAACTATCTAAGTACACAACTTATTTTATCATATTCTTTGAAATTTTCTACCATTTAAAAAAATTAAAAAAATTCTACTCTCTTATTCTCTAATACATCATTGCACCCGATGTATCAATCGGATACATCACTTTACGTGATGTATCAAGACGTTAATGTAAATTCAATCCAATTATTGAATACATGTACTCTTCTCATGTTATGATTTCAAAATATGATTCCAAATTACATGTCCAAAAGTTGATTTGAAATCATAATTTCATTTCGCATATCCAAATGCAAGCTTAATGTTGTGGTAGTATAAGGTGGTCAGTTTTATTATTATCCAGTTAATAGACTACGCAATTCGCCACATGAAAAAGTTCAGCAGCAAATGGGTAAAATATATTACTAAGACTACCGATGGATGTAGTGACTCTTCCACTCTTATCTAGAGGTTTCGGAATTTAGCCTTTGAAATTTATAAGTCTTTTTTCAACAGGGAGTGCTTTAATCTTTTTCATGAAGATACCCGATGCAAATCCAAAACAAATAAGGTTCTTCATACCAATGACAAGCTTTATGTTATAATTCTAGACCCTTCAAATTTCCTGGCCAGAGAATATCAAGGTTATGAAAGTTGAGAAAATCAAAGCAATCACTAGCCAAGTAGTTCTCAAGTTGAGAAGCCAAGCCAACAACCAGAGAAAATGATCAAACCAACTTATAAGACAAAACACATGGACTAGCAGAGGTACGCGGAGGCTGGCCCAGGCACCAACAAAAACAATAACAACATACCCAGTATAATATCACAAGTGGAGTCTGGAAAGAATAGAATATATGCAAACCTTAACCCCACCTCATAAGGTAGAGATAGAAATGTTGTTTCTGATAGACCTTCAGCTAATAATTAAAAGAAAGGCTGGAAAAATAAAAATTAACATTAACTACAACAAAATAGTAAGTTAATCAAAGTATAAGGACCAGGGTGGCTAAAATGACAAAAAGGGTAACAGTGGAATGTGTCAATAGTAGAGTCAAGTATTATCTTTCAATAATCATCTCCTCTAAATTCCAAAGGGTCTACTTATTAGCAAAGTGAAGAAAAGTTTTGAACCTTATACCACAAGCAACTCTTGATTGTCTAAATTTAGTCGTGGAACCACATCCACATAGTCAGACTGATAAGATTGCTTGGGAAGACAGGACGACGTATGCACAAATAAACGTCCACTGGTTTTAATTGCTCATGGCATTTATAAGGATGCCATAATATGTAACCACGCCCATGAAAAATGTCATACACATGCTTTTTTAATCACCCTTTGTAAATATGATACATCTGCCTGTAGCGAAGATTTTGGTTTGGCAACGAGGAAGTTCAATTAAAGGGCCACACCCAAAGGCAAAGCCGAAGGTCAGTAAATCACTAAATTTGCTATCCAAGAAGTAATTAGAGGTAGCAAACAGGGAGGACAAATTTAAGGTCGGTGATTCTCTAAATTTGCTATCTAAGAGACAATTAGTAGTAAGCAGGGAGGACAAAAGTATTGAAAGACATTTACAACTTGGGAACTTACCAATAAATAACAATATTTATAAGACCTTTATTGCTCACCATGGATCACGTTACATAATTGGAAGATAGCACAGATCCTTTTAACTAAGGACTTCAAAATGTCTTGAAATTATTGAAAGTTATCTTAGACAATTAAAAAAAAGGGTCCATGGGAAAGACTGGTACCTCACACTCCACATGGAAACTATTCAAGAACTACAAAATATCTACCAATATATATATATATGAGAAGCACCTATCTTTTCACTCGTCACTATTAAGAGAAAAGAAAAGAGAAGATTCATCACTTATTTCAAATGGAAGCATGAAGTAGATTTAAAGGCTTTAATGAATATCAAAAGCTACCTCCACGAGGTAGTGGTAAGGTCTGCCTGCATTATATCCTCCTCAGACCCCACTTGTGGGATTTCACTAGGTATATTGTTGTTGTTGTTGTAGTAATGAGTATTAGAAGTTCTCCTTTGCCCATGAGAGGCAGCTTAGCAGCTTTTATGATTATATCATTTAGATAAGTTACTTAGAAACTTATATGTAGTTAAGCAACAACCAATACATAATATACATGAAGCAGCTCTTCTGTGCTTAATGGTGTAGAAGTTCTCTTTCTTTCATAATTCTGTTATGTTTTGATGAATAAATTTTCTAGTTCTTAATTGGGGGTTGCAGGAATATTACGTTCGAGGAGGTTAAGGGTGTTGTTCGTAGGATGCGCTATGAAAGAGCAACCGGACCTGACGAGATTCCTGAAAATTTTGGAAGAGCGCGAATTCGGTAGATTTAGAGTGGCTGACTAGGTTATTTAATGTCATCCTTAAGACGGCAACGATGACCGAAGAATGGAGGTCAAGCGTAATGATCCCCCCTATACAAAAACAAGGGGGATATCCAGAGCTGCGACAACTATAGAGGTATCAAGCTTCTAAGCCATACTATGAAAGTGTGGGAAAGAGTGGTGGAGATGAGGGTGAGAAGAGGAGTGTCTATTTCAGAGAACCAGTTCGAATTTATGCCAGAACGCTCAACTACAGAAGTCATCCATCTTATGAGGAGATTGGTGGAGCAGTATAGGGAGAGGAAGAGGGACTTGCATATGGTATTCATCGACCTAGAAAAGGCTTAAGATAAAGTTCCACGAGAGATACTGTGGAGATGTCTGGAGGCTAAAGATGTACCAGTGGCGTACATTAGAGTGATAAAGAACATTATGAGGATGCCAAAACCAGGATAAGGACAATATGAGGGAACTCAGAGCACTTCCCAGTTGTGATGGGGTTGCATCAAGGATCAGCTCTCAGTCCGTTTTTATTTGCCTTGGTGATGGATGGATTGACGCAACAAATTCAAGGTGAGGTGCCATGGTGTATGATTTTCGCGGACGACATAGTCCTAATTGATAAGACTCGTAGTGGAGTTAACGCTAAGCTGGAGGATAGGAGACATACCTTGGATTCTAAAGGGTTTAAGCTGAGTAGGACCAAGACAGAGTACTTAGAGTGCAAGTTCAGTGAGACACCTCAGGAGGTTGGCGCGGAAGTTAGGCTTGGTGACCAGGCCATCCAAAAGAAAAGTAGTTTCAAGTACATTGGATCTATCATGCAAGGCAGCGGGGAGATTGACGAGGATGTCACACACCGTATTGGGATAGGGTGGATGAAATAGAGGTTCACTTTCGGTATGCTATGTGACAAGAGGGTGCCACCACAACTTAAGGGCAATGTCTACAAAGTGGTGGTTAGACCAACTATGTTATATGGGGCGGAGTGTTGGCTAGTTAAGGTCTCTCACGTTTAAAAGATGAAAGTTGCCGAGATGAGAATGTTGAGATGGATGTGTGGGCATACCAGGAGCAACATGATTCGGAACAAGGCTATTCGGGACAAGGTAGGAGTGGCCTCGGTGGAAGACAAAATGCAGGAAATACGACTGAAATGGTTTGGGCATGTGAAGAGGAGAGACCCAGATGCCCCAGTGCGAAGGTGTGAGAGGTTGGCCATTGATGGTTTCAAAAGAGGTAGGGGTAGGCCGAAGAAATATTAGGGAGAAGGAGAGACCCAGATGCCCTAGTGCGGAGGTGTGAGAGGTTGGCCATGGATGATTTAAAAAGAGGTAGGGGTAGGCCGAAGAAATATTGGAGAGAGGTGATTAGACAGGACATGGCGCAGCTGCAGCTTACCGAGGACATGACCTTAGATAGAAGGGTGTGGAGGACCTACATTAGGGTAGAAGGCTAGTACATAGTCACATTAGTCTACCTTATTAGTAGGCGCATTAGCGCACTATAATTTCTTGTTCTTTGATGTCTGCTATTATCTATTACTTTTCGTACTTTGATTACTCTATTTTATTTGTATCGCTCCCGTTATTTGTTTTACCATGTCGCTTTGAACTTAATAATTTCTTAACTTCTTATCCTTATCTAACCTCTTTTTATGCTTTATTAAGCCGAGAGTCTCCCGGAAACAGTCGTCCTATCTTGGTAGGAGTAAGGTCTGCGTACACTTTACCCTCCCCAGACCCCACGTTGTGAAATTTCACTAGGTTGTTGGTGGTGGTGGTGTTGTTAATTGAAATACTCAAGGGTGCCTCGGAACTTCAGCTTAGTCATTTTATTTGTAGTTACCAATTCATTTTTTTCACAAAGGTTCTTATAAAAGCATTTTTTTATTTTGATATCAGTGTTGTCCATGTCAGCTTGCTCGACCTTGACTATTTCATCGGAACCTGCTACCTCCCCCAACATAGGTACCGTGTAACTCTATCCACTAGGCTTAGGCAGATTGTACGAAATCAGCTAAGGTTTTTTCTTGAAGCATTCATATTTCAATTATTCACTCTTTGTTCAAGTCTATAATCCTAACACCTCCAAAGTCTTCCGAACCTATTCCACCCACTATGCAACATTTTCCTCCACACCACTCATTTACATGGCCACATTGAATAAAAGAAATGATGTTGCTTCAATCACTTATCAGGAAAATTTTGCTCACAACTTAGTGCACAATCTGGATAGTCTATGCTCTAGCTGACACAATGTCCAAAATAATTTGTGCTGGTCCCTTTTATCATATTGGGCAATTTCAAGTGAGCATACCATTTTGAACTCAAGTCTTTAGATCCCCAACAACAACAACATATCCGGTGTGTAATCCCATAAATAGGGCCTGGGAGGATGGAGTGTACACATACCTTACCCCTACCTTGGGTAAGGTAGAGAGGTTGTTTCCAATAAGACTCTCGGCTCGAGAAAAGCATTTTCTTGAGCCGACACAATGGTAAGTGTTGTGTCTATGCGCTAGCTGACACAATGTCCCAAGATATTTTGTGCTAGTCCCTCATATCATATTGGGCAATTTCAAGTGAGCATACCATCTTGAACTCAAGTCTTTAGACCCCAAACAACAACAACAACAACATACCCCGTGTGTGATACCATAAATGGGATCTGGTAGGGAGGGGTGTACACAGACTTTACCCCTACCTTGGATAAGGTTGAGAGGTTGTTTCCTATAAGACTCTGGCTCGAGAAAAGCATTTTCAAAATAGATTTGAAAAATACAAGAGTGAAAAGCTATGTTGGAAAAAAAACGAAGAATTTTTCAGGTGCTAAGTTATGGTTTAATACAATAGGTTACCTTTGACTCAAAAAAAAACAAAGAGGAAAGTATTGACAACAAAAAATAGTAGAGATGACCAAAGTAAAATAAGAATAACAACAATAGTAAAATAGAGGAATATGATAAAACTAACACAATAGTAGTGAGACTACTAAGGGGGAAGGGAAGCAAATAAAATGTTCTAAATTGCTCCAAGCTCACCCATAGAAAAGAGAGACAACGCTCAACTACCTATAACCTCTTACCCTAATCCTCGGCCTCTAATCTCTCATAACTAGTGTTCTCTCCTCAGTGAGCTGAAGATATGTCATGTCCTATCTAATCACCTCTCTCTAATTCTTACTCTGCCTACATCTACCTCTCATCAAACCTACCACTGTCAATATCTCGCATCTCCTCACTGGAGCATCTATGCACATCCTCTTCATATGTACGAACCATCTCAGTGTTGCTTCCCGCATCTGGTCCACCACGGAGGCCACTCCCACCTTATCACGAATATCCTTATTCCTAGTATATCCACACATCCATCTAAGCATCCTCATTTTTGATACTCTCATCTTTTAAAAGTGTGCGATTTTGACTGGTCAACACTACCACATCCACCACAGTTGTCTAACAACCACTCAGTTGAACTTACTTTTAAGTTGCGGTGACACTTTTTTATTACATAGAACACGGGATGTGAGCATCCATTTCATTCACCTTGCTCCAATACAATGTGTGACATCATAGTTGATATCACCATTTCCTTGGATTATGGACCCAAGGTACTCAAACTCAAGTTTCACCATTTCAATCGTTAGGCATATACCACATATTTTTCCATATAGGTTTTAGTAAATTAACATCTAAAAATCGAACCTTGAAGTCTTTGCAACTGAGAATAAATTTTTTGCTTAACCTTATTTTTTTTAATTTTGTTTTTATTTGCACCGGGTGTCCGAGTCTCTTAGAACCCTGACTAATCCCGGGGATGCACAAGCCCTCGGCAAGGATTTTTTGCTTAACCTTATTGTTCTACAGACTATAGTATAAATTATAATTCCAACTCATAGTTTGTCGTACAATTTACTTAATGACCTAGCTTCTCACTTAATTAGCAAGTCTACAGTACCTCGAAATTAGCCCTAGTGATTGTGAAGTCAAGACCCTGGAAATATAATCTTCTTCCTTTTTATAAGATATTCTTGGTATTTATATCTAGTTGTGACATGTGAGGTGGCTAAACGAAAAGAACACAAGGCACACAGTAGTGATAAAATGGACTTAAGTAGTAAGAAGAGATTCAAATGCAGATTGGTTTATGAAATAAGGAACATGCATCAAAAGCTAAAGCATGACAATGCTCATAAACTGGAAAAAGGATAAGTATAAGAAATGGTGAAAGTTGGGTCACTCATGGCTCAGTAGGAAAACTATATGGGTTATTTGTTGGCCCAGTAACCTACATAATCTGCGGCATTCTGGATGTTAGATGATTGCAAGTGTACAAAAGGAATACTAGTCCCGTTTCTAGAGACCCACTGGCGGAAACTCTCTATCTGAGACTGTCTCCACTCCTTAAGTCCTGACCTCACAAATATTTAACGATAAATTTGTATTTGATCTTGCTCAAGTTACCCTACCTACAAAAGTTTGTTTTAGAACCTCTACTGTCCAAATCCAGGATAGACATTTGTTGCCGCATACAGTATAGGACATATCCTACTTAGCAAGATAGCATCACAATAGAAGACAAACAGTTGACAGACATCCAATAACAGATACTGTGGTATGCGGAATCTCTCTACCTTAGGCAACAATGTTATATGAATTGCAATTCAAAAGACTCCGATATAACCAATAATTCTCAAAGAAATAAGTATAGCAATGCATCCTAATAAGGATATAACATGAAATGGAAAAATCATTCATTTCAAACAAACAAAGTTGTAAACTTCAGACAATTTCGACATCATCTTGCCACTTAGTTCGAATTGGGAACATACCAGTGGATAAAACATACTGAATGTTCAAGAAAAAAGAACATTATCAAGTACCAAAAGTTGCCACATATTATTATTAACTCAAAACACTAAAATTCCAATTCAAAAACCTCAACAAATTGTCATTTCACCTTATGGGATATCCCAAGGCTTGGGTTCAGGAAGTGCCACAACCATACCTTGAAGCTCCTGGGAAAGAACCACCTGACAGCCAAGCCTAGAGTGCTTGTTCAAAACCCTAGCTCTAGAATTCCTCTTCAAAACATACTTCTCGTCATACGAAGCTGGTGGAAGCTTCTCTAGCCATTCTTGAGCAATGTGTACCTCACATTCAGCTGAACAAGCATCAATATCTTCAAGACGATGTGAATCCGGGTCAATTAACCCGTGATTCGTTAGGGCTTTAAGCAGTGTTTGACCCGAGAGTCCGATAACCTCGCGCTTGTGCCCGTCCGGATCCACGGCGGAGAGCTTGACTATCCGGTCGGCGACCTTGGCGGAAGCCGACGGCGACGACAATGAGGCGGAAGATCGAGCGATTGAGGATCTGAAGGACGATGAAAGAGAAGGGTTTCGGGCGATTTGGGAAGCAAATCTCTGTAAATTAGTGATCGCCATTTCTGAGGAAAAATTGAGAATTGGGGATTTGTTAGTATTGTGAACGCTCTTTTAAGATGTGTAGACACGTAAATTTAATTGATATATGAATTTTGTGTGGCATACTATGCCTAAGATGTCGTATAAGACGTGAATTTTCACTTAGAACGTCAAGTAGAATGTATATTTATGTTTGTTCAATTCAATAGTAAATATAAATTTATGTATTATTTATGTACATCAAAAATTGAAAAATATAAATATGTATGAAGTAAAATTAAAATATACATTTATTTATTATTTCTTTTTAACTTCTACCAATAAAAAATGTGGTATAGTGATATATTGAATAGTTTCTATGAATTTATATGGTTGTCAATTTTAGTAATTTTAATAAGTGTTACAGGGTGGTTGGATTAATGTATGCTTAATTTTTTATTTATTTTAGAAGTATTTGGAAAAGATTTTTAAAAATGTGTTTAAACACCTACTTTTAGGTCGAAAAGTAAAAAAAAATAAGATAATGTTATAAAATAAACTAATTTAGCAAATTAATTAGATATAGTGAAAGAAAGAGGGAATGGAGAGAATTATTTCTTATTATTATTTAATTATATAGCAACAATGGCTATTTATAGTCATTGCAAATTTGAGAACGTAGCAAGTTGATACAAGTTGAGGAATTAACTTGGGCGACAAAAGTTGGTGGAGAAGAAAAATGTGGAGAAAAGAAAGAAAAGGCAAGGGGAAAGGGACGTCCACAAAGTGGACATCCACTTTCATAACACTCCCCCTTGGATGTCCACGTGTAGTGTGTCTCATTAAAAACTTTACAATAAACAATATACATAGTTATTCTGAACACTCATAGATCTTGTGCCTTATTAAAATCTTACTAGGAAAAACCTAGTGGGAAAAGCCTAATGAAGGGAAAAAAAGTACACACATCTAGTAATACGCCTTGAGTGTAGCCTCATTAAAAATCTTACCAAGAAAACCCAGTGGGACAAAACCTTGGTTAAGTGAAAAAGAGTATAGAGCATTTTACCCCCCCCCCTCCCGATAAAAACTTCATTCGATATTTGGGAGACGACGCATTCCAATCTTATATCTTAACTTCTCAAAATTTGATTCTTGGTAATGGCTTTGTGAATAAATCTTTAAGATTATCACTCGAACGAACTTGTTGTACATCAATATCACCGTTCTTTTGGAGATCATGTGTGAAGAATAATTTTGGTGAAATATATTTCGTTTGGTCTCCTTTTATGAGGCCACATTTCAATTGAGCAATGCACGCGACATTGTCTTCAAATATAACTGTGGGTACTTTGACATCATTTTCCAGACCGCATCTTTTTTTGATGAACTGTATCATCGAACTCAACCACGCACATTTTCTACTTGCTTCATGAATTGCTATTATTTCAGCATGATTTGAAGAAATAGCAACAATAGACTGTTTCGTAGATCGCCATGATATAGAAGTTCCTCCGTGTGTAAATAGATAGCCTGTTTGAGATCGAGCTTTATGTGAGTCTGATAAATAACCTGCATCTGCATAACCAATAAGGTCTGCAAAGCCTTTGTTAGTATAAAACAAATTCATATCAATGGTACCTTTTAAGTATCGCAAAATATGTTTGATACGTTCCAATGTCTCCGAGTTGGGGATGAACTATACCCTGCCAGCAAATTAATAGAAAATGTTATATCAGGTCTGGTTGTGTTAGCAAGATACATGAGTGCATCAATAGCACTGAGATATGGTACTTCAGGACCAAGAATTTCTTCATTTTCTTCTGGAGATCGAAATGGATTTTTTTCCTCTTCAAATGATCAAACAACCATTGGATTACTTAATGGGTGTGCTTTGTTCATGTAAAATCGTTTTAAGATTTTCTCAGTGTAGGTAGATTGATAGACAAAGACCCCGTTTGCTAAATGTTTAATTTACAGACCCAAACAAAGTTTTGTCTCAAGATCTTTCATCTCAAATTTTTTCTTTAGATATTCAATCGTCTTTTGGACAAATGACATCATTTATAACCTTCATTTATCAAGTACTCACTAAGGCGATTATACTACATACGCCTTGATTGTTTCAGACCAATTTAATCCTTCTGAATTTTCATATAAATTTCATTATCAAGTGAACCATAAAGGTAAGCTGTAACTACATCCATTAGATGTATTTCAAGATTTTTATGTACAACTAAACTAATGAGATATCGAAAAGTTATTCCATCCAATACAAGTGAACATGTTTCTTCATATTTGAGCCCGGGCCTTTGAGAGAATTCTTGTGCAACAAGGCGTACCTTGTATCTTACAATTTCATTTCTCTCATTTCATTTTTTCACAAAAACTCATGTATAGCCAACTGGTTTTACACCTTCAGGGGTTTGGACTACAAGTTCAAAAACCTCACATTTAGCAAGTGAGTCTAATTCTAATTGAATTGCTTTTTTTTATTCCGGCCAATCACATAGACGACATCAACATTTTTCGACGGATTTAGGCTCAAGACTTTCACTATCTTACATGATGTTAAGTGCAACATTATATACAAAAATATTATCAATCGTGATTTTCGATCGATCTAAATTTATCTCATGACCGGTAGAACTTATTGAAAGTTCTTTATTCACTTGAATCTCGGGTTCACTGATTTCTTTAGGAATATCAGGATTACTCAAATCTTGACCTTCTGCAGGAGGTTCTTTTGTAGTATCATCTTTATTATTTCTTACGCTTCTATTTCTAAGATTCTTATCCTTTGAACACAATGGTCTACCATGCTTCAGACGTGTTTGGGATTCAGAAGCTATGATACTAGTAAATGGTCCTTTTGGGATATCAATCCGGACAAGCACATTCACTGCAGGGGTACGTGACTTAGTCTTCCGTTGCAAATCAGTAAATGCATCTGGCATTTGATTTGCTATTTTCTGTAAGTGGATGATCTTCTGGACCTTATGCTCACATGTGCGGGTACGTGGATCAAAATAAAATAGTGAGGAAACTTTTCATGCAATTTATCTTTCGGGTTCCTTTTTCTCTACCGCTAATTGCGAAAAAATTATTTCATCAAACTGATAATCTGCAAATCGAACAGTAAATAAGTCTTCTGTCAATGGTTCAAGATAGCAAATTGTGAGGGGTGAGTCAAACCCAACATATATACCCAACCTTCGTTGAGGGCCCATCTTTGTATGTTGTAGTGGTGCTACAAGCATGTATACCGCACAATCAAAAATTCGTAGATAGGCTATATTTGGCTCATGACCAAATATCAATTGTGACGAAGAGTATTTATTATAATTTGTCGGTCTAAGACATACAAGTGCTGCTGCATGTAAGATAGCATGACCCCAAACAGTAATTGGTAATTTTATTTTCATTAGTAAAGGTCTTGCTATCAATTGTAGGCGCTTAATGAATGACTCCGCAAGGCCATTTTGAGTATGAACATGAATAATAGGATGTTCAATTTTTATTCCAATTGATAAGCAATAATCATCAAAAACTTGGGATTTAAATTCTCCAATATTATCAAGGCTATTGGATAATCTGGGAATTGCCTCCTTAATCTTATTATTTGTGCTAACAACTTCGCAAATGTCAAGTTGCGAGATGATAATAGGCACACATGAGACCATCTAGATGATGCATCTATTAGGACTATAAAATATCTAAACAATCTAAAGGTCCACATATATCCCCATGTATATGCTCTAAAAATTAGGAGATTCGATGTCAACCTTCAGGGTTGATGGTCTAGCAATTAATTTGCATTGATAACAAGCAGCACATGAAAATTCATCATTCGTAAGAATCTTCAGATTGTTCAACGGATGTCCAGTTGAATTTTCAAGAATTATTCTCATCATTATTGATCCAGAATGACCTATTCAATCATGTCATAGCACAAATGTATTTAGATTAGTAAACTTCTGATTTACGATTAAATGTGTTTCAATTGCTCTAATTTTTGCATAGTATAGGCCAGACGACAAAGTTGGTAATTTTTTCAAAATATATTTCTGGCCTGAGACACTCTTTGTTATGCCAAGGTATTCAGTATTCATTTCATTTAGTGTGTCAACATGATATCCATTTCTCGGGATATCTTTAAAACTTAACAAGTTTCTTAGGAATTTAGAAGAAAATAGTGCATCTTCTATTACATTCTTTGTCCCCTTAGGCAGAAATATAGTAGCTTTTTCGGAACCTTAAATCATTTTCGAATTATCAAAAATTGTTGTAATATTTACTTTTCTTCTAATTAAGTTGAAAAAATATTTCTCGTCTTTAAAAATGGCATGAGTCATTCCACTATCAATTACACAAATATCCTCGTAATTGATCATTGATTCAAACGAAATTTGAGGCATATATCCATATTTTTATTTTAAAAAAATAAAGTAAACGTTATAATTAAAACATGGCTCATTATATAAATTTTATTTATTTACATGGATTAGAAAAATACAAGCATCTTATTTAGTACAAACAAATAAAAGAGAAATTATTTAAATAATATTAGGCTTATCAATATTCATATTTTCTTCTGAAAAATTAAAGAAATCAGTTGCATCCAGATGCATAGGCTCAATATTATCTTGAGAGATAAAATTTGTCTCTGAATTATTTTTTCCCCTCTTTGAGGATGCTTGATATAGCCGAACCAGACGTTTTGATGACCGGCGGGTCCGTGACCAATGCCCCATACCTCCACATCTATTACATATACTTTCTGAATTTTTCTTTGGTATAGCTTCTTGCTTTTCACTCTTCTTTTTATATTGTTGATCATTCATCGGTGTCAGCCGAGCATAATGATTATAATTTCTTTTTCGACCATGACCATGACCACGATCACGACCACGACTGGGGCCATGACCTCTTTCTCATTAGTTATAGTTTGTCTGATTCACTTCAGAGAGTGGCAAAGAACCAACGGACTAACTATTATGATTTTTCATTAATAGTTTGTTGTGGCGTTCAGCAATAAGAATGTGAGAAAGCAATTCAGAATATTTTTTAAAACCCTTTTCGTGATATTACTACTGCAGGAGCATATTCGCGGGTGAAAATGTGGAGTATGTTTTTTCAAATTTGTCTTGCTCAATGATTTCTTCTCCACATAAATTTAACTGAGTTATAATTCCAAGTAAGCAGAATTATATTCAGTTATATTTTTAAAATTTATTAATCTCGGATTAAGCCAATCATGATGTACCTTTGAAAGGATGACCAACTTCAGGTGGTCATATCTTTCTTTTAGGTTCTTCCACAGTTTAAGGAGGTCTTTTAATGTGAGTTATTATAATTTTACCCTTTGTCAAGATGGTGGTGAAGAAATATCATGGTTTTGACACAGGCTTGACTAGATGTCATAGTGTCATCTGTAATGGTGTCTATCAGACCCATCGATTCTCGGTATATTTCGGCATTTAGTACCCATGATGAGTAGCCTTTTTCAGATATATCAGAGCAACAAATTCAAGTTTAGAGATATTTGACATTTTAAGAAAATAAAATTCTTACCCTTTTTGTTACCTTTTTAAAATTGCTCAAAGTAATGAAGGCTCGTGATGATAACGTGTTATAAAATAAACTAACTTAGCAAATTAATTAGACATAGTGAAAGAATGAGGGAATGGAGAGAATTTCTTCTTATTATTCTTTAATTGTATGGCAGAAATAGCCATTGCAAATTTGAGAACGTAGCAAGTTGATACAAGTTGAGAAATCAACTTGGGCGACAAAAGTTGGTGGAGAAGAAAAATGAGAAGAAAAGAAAAAAAAGCAAGGGGGAAAGGGGCGTCCACAAAGTGGACATCCACTTTTACAACAGGTAAAAGTTAAAAGTTGAATATGAACAATATCAAATAATTTTATCTTCTAATACACATAAATTTCAACTATTTAATTATTATCTATGTTTTGACTTCTATGAAGAAAATTGACAAGATAATAAGTTTTAATGAGACAATTTGCAAACGACGATGGCAATTTTTGTTTTATTTTCAATAATTTAAAAGCATATTTTCAATCTATTTTTGTGTTTTAATTATAAAAGCGACGTCCAGATCATAAGACTTCTTATATATTATTCTCCATTAATATAAAAATCATAATAATTCTATTCATCGAGATTTGAATAGACACGGAGAAACCACCATAATATTAGTTTTTGTCATGTAAGGATTTGTACCTTATCTCGAAAGTTTGCACCATTTCAATTATTTTACTTGGAAAATCCATCATATTATAATATGATGGACGAGATATCATTAACCTTAATTTAAAAAAATCAATTCTAATCTAGGTAATGACAAAAAAAACTAATAGTAATGAATAGAATTTAAGTGTTTGTAAAAGATGTTTAAATTCCTTTTAATTTATTAAAATAGATTATGCATTATAAAAACAGAAAAAATGTTTTCCTTCTTTTCTTGAAACAAATTTCATCATATAGTTTAAGGCTAATTACTTAAATAATATATTATGTAACATTAATTACGAGTTTTAGTACGTGTTTCACCTTTATTAAAAATGATAGTACTTTTCTTATCCGAAATAATAAAATAAAAGTACCTTTCTTTTTCTTCCTCTCTCTCTTCTTCTTATTTTTTTCTTCAGTTTTTTTGCCCTCTTTATCTCTTCCTCTTTCTCTTTCTCGTTCTCTTTCTCTCTCTCCTCCTTTTTTTTACTTTTTTTTCTCCTTTTTATGTCAATTTTTATCTCTCTCTTTCTCTTTCTCTTTTTTCTTATTTTAAAAATAATAATTAATTATTTTAATTTAAAATTTAATTTTGAATTGAATATTACAAAAATAATGCTTTTACTATTTTTTAAATTATATGTTTTTTTTAAAATGTTAATATATATGTAATGCATTTCTAACACAATAAAAGAAATACATATAAATGATAAGTGTAATATATTTTGAATTCAATATATTATTCATATTACATGAATGTTTCAATGCACGTGATGAATATATAACTAAAATATTTTTAATACAAATGCATTATAAGTATTATGTGTGAATTTCAAACTTTCTAGTACTATTTAAATTAATTTGCGTTGTTAGAAATGTATTATATTTGTTGAAATAACAATAATTAAATTCATAACAATGTATAGTATTGAATTCTAATTATAATACATTTTGAATTCAATTTATTATACATATTACAGAGATGTTTCAATGCAAGTGATGAATATATAATTAAAATATTTTTAATACAATAATATATTTCGTTAATAAGAGGAAAAAAATAAAAAATAATTATAATAGATTATAAATTCAATATATTATAGGCATGTTTCAATGCACGTGGTGAATATATAACTAAAATATTTTTAATACAATAATATATTTTAGCACCATTAATAAGAGAAAAAATAAACAATAATTATAATACATTTTGAAATTAATGTATGATACATATTATAGGTATCTTTCAACGAATATGGTGAATATATAATTAAAATATTTTTAATACAAATATATTAGAAGTATTATATGTGAATTTCAAATATCTTAGAAGTATTTAAATTAGTTTTAAATTAGAATAATTAATTATTATTTTTAAAAAAGGAGAAAGAGAAAGAAAAAGAAAAAGAAAAAATTAGATAAAAAATAAAAGGAGAGAAGAAGCACGAGAAAGAGGAAGAAAGAAGAGAGAAAGAGAGAGAGAGGAGGCTAATGGGTGATTTTAATTATTAATGAACATAAATATGCTATAGATCGTAATAAAAAAGTACCATAAAAAGAGATAATTATTAATTTAAAAGACTTCATTTATGTAAAAATCCTATAGTTTAAGGTTGGGCTTTTTAAATGGGCTTAGCTTATTACAGGCTTACAAATTGGGTCATTCAAAATGGAGAAAATTTCACAAATAACTACTATAAGTATTTTAATTACGTTCTTAGCTATAGTTTGTTTAATTACGCTCCATAACTATATTTTCGTTTGCTATGGGTATTTTCATTTTTATAATTTGCTGCAAATATACAAACGTGATAAGTATATACAAAATCCATATTTATACATTTAGAATTTTCTTAGAACCTATACAAATCAAATATATCAATATGATAATTATATACAAGCTAGGGTAAGCATATACCAATTTTGAATTTATACAATTAGGAAAATTTTAGATTTATACAATTAGGAATCAAATTATACAAATTCTGATTGAGAGCCGAATTATACAAATCCTGAACGTGAGCCACGTAATTATGATTGTAAGTTAGTGGCGAATGGTAATTTAAATAAATATAACTATGTTAACTAATTAGCTAGTATATATTTGATTATCCGTATAATTTTCCTTCAAAATGTTATTTTGGGCAATTTTTACTAGACAATTAGAGATGAGGAGTGTAGCTACTAGGGCAAAGTGCATCAATACTTGATTTTGACGTCGTCATTTAATTTGTATCCGTGTTTAAATATTTTTTGCACGTGTAACCACTTTGAGAATACTTTGTACATTGCGTATGAGCTTTTATTTAGTTGAAGACTTGAAGTTCACGTACATATATGACTTAAAGTTAAGTCTTTTTTACGTGATTTCATTCATTTTTTACTTGAACTTCAGCCATATATTATTGAACTTCAATCACTTTTATCTAGCTATTTATGCTCGAGCTTCAATGATATGTGCATATGAACTTTCAGACATAAAGGTTTAAGTCAGGTTAAAACGACAGAAATCCAATTTACTTCAGATAGTTTAAATGATGTGCCAAAACATGTTTTAATTTTTTACTAGCTACTAAAAAAAATTCCAAAAATAATTTTTGTGTAAGACCCCGAAAATGTGAAAGGTCTTAAACTAAGAAACCAAGGATGAATTTTTAGAAAAGTTATAGAAACTGGCACCAGAAGCCGACCACGAAAGCCGTCACGGACCGAGGTAAGTACCACGGGCCGTGGTGAGCCACCGTGGTAGAGATTCAAAGACTCAGACTGCAGAGGATGAACCACGATGGAGGACCACAGACCACGGTGAGCACCACGGGTCGTGAAGCCCTCCGTGGTAAGCCCTCCCCCAAGACCTTCAGGAATCTTCTTAAGGCAGGGACCACGGACGCCTACCACGGGTCGTGGAACCCTCCACGGACCGTGGTGTGTCCTCATGGTAGACACCCTGCAAGCCCACTTGCAGACCTGTACCACAACTATATTTCACGACTCATTGTGCTATTCATGGATCATGAAATGCCATCGTGGTGAAATTTTAGAGACTTATCCCTGCAAGCCTTTTTTAAAAGTTTATAAGTCCCTTATCATGGGAACCCACCACGGATCGTGTCCCTAAGATAGCCGGCCTAGTCACTGGCTAGAGGGCGACCGACCTACCGTACCGGAGGCAGCCGAGATTATTATGTAAAAAGGACCTGAGACTTAGGATTCGAAGACCAAATCATTCCTTTTTCTACATCTTCTCGGAGGACTCAACACAATAGACGTGTGAATTAGAATTTAGAAATATTTTACAAATTGACTCAATCATCTACAATACTAATCAAATCAATCACATCATACTCAATCAACTCAATAATAGACTCAAAGGACTTGACTCAACATGTATGCAAATCAGAATTTAGAAATGTATTTCAAATCGACTCAATCATCTACAATATCAATCAAACCAATCATATCAAGCACAATCCACTCAACTCATGGAACCTCAAAACTCAACTCAATTCAAATCAATGAAGATGTAGGGCACATGAAGGAAATCAATCCAACATTGTAAGTAGCGTTACATACCTGACTTGAAGAATAAATCAAGGATTTGATGGCCTTACTTGAAGAACTTGAACTCTAGCCCTCATTATATTTTCCACTTCTTGCTCTCAATGCTCCAGGGAGTTTTTGGAGAGAAAACTCCTTAGAAACTGATATGGGGGTGGAATTTAGCCCTAAAACGTAGAGGGGAAAGGTGGGAATAAGACCAAAGAGCCCCTACCAAAAATGAAAACTTGGTAGAAGTTTGAACTAGGGTGGAACAAGTCCGCGTCACGGAGTTGTTCCCCCATAGTTCATTTTTTTCCGAAATTTCAAGTTGAAGCAAAAACTGGCCAAGTCCTCGACACAAACTTGGCGCGCACCTCTCTGGTTAACTGGACATAACTTTTTCTCCCAAACTCCAAAAAATACAATCTTAGTGACATTGGAAATAAGACTCAAAGACCTATAATTTGATAGGTCATAGTCCATCCAATTCATTATATTCTAGGAGATATGGTTGTTTGAAGTTGACCCTTATATTGACTTATGCAAAAACTTAGCCGGTAGAAATTCTTTAGACTTGATTTGGTGTTAGAGATCCCTTATAACCCTAAACCACATCTAATACACTTAAAATACTTAAGAATTTATCCTAACTCATATATATAATTAGAAGTCATTCAGTTCGAGTTTATACACATATGAAGAATGGTTTGATTCTTGGCGAAAATTTTTTTGGGGTGTTACATGTTCCCCACGAATGGGACCCTACGTAGCACGAATCCTGATATAGTCAGGCTTAAATGCGAATATCAAATACCAAGTGAAAAATAAATCAAAAATTGTGATTGTGCAGTGAAAAGGATAATATTCCCTCCATTCTAAATCTATTTTTGTAGCCTGTTTGTAAAATAATGATTCTAAATTGAAATTACTAATTTTATTTTGAACGAAAAGTTTTTAAAGGGCATATATGTATGTCATGCATGTTTGAAATCTCAACTTCTAATATATTTAGTTATATCATCATATTCAATTAAATAAGTTCACAGAAATTGAAATGGAGAGAATAATACAATAACAATAATAATAACAAATCACTGAAATCCCATAAAGTATGATTTGAGAAAAGTAGAGTGTATGCAGATTGCAAATTCTATCACTATTTCTATGAGATAGAGAAGTTATTTAAGATAAACGGAGAAAATACTTCCAACATAAATCAACATCCACCAACTTAAGGTATGTGACTACTTTTACACATTTATGTAGCCTATAGGCAATAAGTAGGGAAAAAATAGTTGATTAGTATACATTGTGTTATAAAACAAACTAACTTCACAAATTGAAAAGGAACGTAGTAAGACAGAAAGAGAATTGAGAAGAGAATTGTATATGTATATTATTGCATAATAACAATGACTATTTATAACCACTGCAAATAAAGAAAACAGAAACAATTAGGGGACAAAGATTAGTGAAAGGGAAAAAAGGAAGGAAAAAGCAAAGTAGAAAGGGACATCTATTTGCTTCAATCTTTTACAACACTCCCCTTGGATGTCCATAAAAAAATAAAAATTCTAGTGAAGAAACAAATATATATAGTTATTCTGAACATTCATAGATGTTGTGCTTCATTAAAACCTTACTAGGAAAAATCAGTGGAAAAAAATCTAATAAAGAAAAAAGAGTACACACACCTGGTAATATGCCTTGAGTGCTGCCTCATTAAAAACCTTAAGAGGAAAAACCCAGTGGGACAAAACCTTATTAAAGAAAAAAGAGGACAACGTGTATTTTATTCCTCCTGATGAAAACTTCATTTGATATTTTGGAGACGACGGATTCCAATCTTATATCTTAGCTTCTCAAAAGCTGATGTTGGTAATGCATTTGTGAATAAATCTACAAGATTATCACTCGAACGAACTTGTTGTACATCAATATCACCATTTTTCTAGAGATCATGTGTGAAGAATAATTTTGGTGAAATATGTTACATTTGTTCTTCTTTTATGAAGCCACATTTCAACTGAGCAATACACGCGTCATTGTCTTCTAATATAACTGTAGGTACTTTGACATCATTTTCCAGACCACATCTTGCTTCAGGCAATTTTAATCCTTCTAAAATTTTCATTTAAATTTCATTATCAAGTGAATTATAAAGGTAAGTTGTAACTACATTCATTATATGTATTTTCAAGATTTTTATGTACAGCTAAATTGATGAGATATCAAAAAGTTATTCCATCCATAATAGGTGAATATGTTTCTTTATAATTGACCCCGAGTCTTTGAGAGAATCCTTGTGCAACAAGGCGCGCCTTGTATCTTACAATTTCATTTCTCTCATTTCGTTTTTGTACAAAAACCCATTTATAGCCAACTAGTTTTACACCTTTAGGGGTTTGGATTGTAGGTCCAAAAACCTCACATTTATAAAGTGAGTCTAATTCTGATTGTAGCCTTTTGCCATTCTAGCCAATCACATCTACGTCGATATTCTTCGACGGATTTAAGCTCAAGACTTTCACTATCTTGCATGAGGTTAAGTGCAACATTATATGCAAAAATATTATTAATCATGATTTTCGATTCATCTAAATTTATCTCATCACCAGTAGAACTTATTGAAAGTTCTTCATTCACTTGAATCTCAGCTTCACTGATTTCTTCAAGAATATCAGGATTACTCAAATCTTGACCTTCTTTAGGAGGTTCCTTTGTAGTATCATCTTTATTATTCCTCACGCTTCTCTTTTTAGTATCTTTATCATTTGAACACAATGGTCTACCATGTTTTAGGCGTGTTTGAAATTCAGAAGCTATGATACTAGTAAATGGTCCTTTCGAAATATCAATCCAGATAGGCAGATTCACTGTAGGGAATACATCTGACATTTGATTTGCTATTTTTATAAGTGGATGATCTTTTGGACCTCCTGCTCATATGTGCGGGTATGTGGATCAAAATGAGATAGTGTGAAACTTTCCATATAATTTCTTTTACGGGTTTCTTTTTCTCTCCCCCTAGTGGCGGAAAAGTTGTTTCATAAAAAAGACAATCTACAAATCGAGCAATAAATAAGTCTTCTGTCAATGGTTCAAGGTAGCGAATTATAGAGGGTGAGTCAAACCCACCATATATGCCCAACCTTCGTTGAGGGCTCATCTTTGTATGTTGTGGTAGTGCTATAGACACGTATACCGCATATTCAAAAATTCATAGATGGCTATATTTGGGCTCATGACCAAATACTAATTATGACATAGAGTATTTATTATAATATATCGGTCTGAGACGTACAAGTGCTGCTGCATGTAAGATAGCATGACCTCAAACAGTAATCGACAATTGTGTTTTCATTAGTAGAGGTCTTGCTATCAATTGTAGGTGTTTAATAAATAACTCTGCAGGGCCATTTTGAGTATGAACATAAGCAACATGATGTTTAATTTTTTATACCGATTGATAAGCAATAAATAATAAAAAGCTTGGAATACAAATTTTCCAACATTATAAAAGCGAATAGCCTTAATTGGATAATTAGGGAATTGTCCTCTTACTCTTATTATTTGTGCTAACAACTTTAAAAACGTCAGGTTGTGAGATGATAAAATATTAGGATCATAAAATATATAAACAATATACTAGGTGGATGAATAGGTACACATATATCCCCGTATATACGCTCTAAAAAATTAGGAGATATCGATGCTAACCTTCAGGATTGACGGTCTAGCAATTAATTTGCCTTGATAACAACCAGCACATGAAAATTCACCATTCATAAGAATCTTCAGTTTCTTTAACGGATGTCCAGTTAAATTTTTAAGAATTCATCTCATCATTATTGATTCAGGATGACCTATTCGATCATGCCATAACACAAATATATTTAGATCAGTAAAATCTGGTTTACGATCAAATATGCTTCAATTGTACTAAGTTTTGCATAGTATAGGCCAGACAACAAAATTGGTAATTTTTCCAAAATATTTTTCTGTCCTAAGACACTCTTAGTTATACAAGGGTATTCAATATTTATTTCATTTAGTGTGTCAACATGATATTCATTTTTGTGGATATATTTAAAACTTAACAAGTTTCTTGGAAATTTAGAAGAAAATAGTGCATCTTCTATTACAATCTTTGTTCTCTTAGGCAGAAAATATAGTAGCTCTTTAGGAATCTTGAATCAATTTTGAATTATCAGAAATTGTTGTAACATTTGCTTGTTTCTAAGTAAGTTGAAAAAATATTTTTCGTCTTTAAAAATGGCATGAGTCGTTCTATTATCAATTACACAAATAACTTCATGATTAATCATTGATACAAATAAAATTTGAGGCATATTCATATTTTTCTTCAAAAAAAAATAAAGTAAACATTATAATTAAAACATGGTTCATTAAATAAATTTTATTTATTTACATGGATTAAAAAAATACAAACATATTATTTAGTACAGACAAATAGAAGAAAAATTATTTAAATATTATTAGGCTTATAGATATTCATATTTTCTTCTGAAAAATTAAAGAAATCAGCTACATCTAGATAGATGGGCTCAATATTATCTTCAGAGATAAAGTTTGTCTCTATATTATTTTATTTTCTCTTCAAGGATGCCTGATATAGTTGAACCAGATATTTTGATAACCGGCAGATCCGTGACCAGTTCCCCATACCTCAACATCTATCACATATACTTTCTGAATTTTTCTTTGGTTTAGCTTTTTTCTTTTCACTCTTCTTTTTATACTGCTGATCATCCTCGATGCCAATCGAGTATCATGATCATAATTTCTTCTTCAACCACGACCATGACTGGCGCCATGACCTCATTCTCATTGTTATAGTTTGTCTGATTCACTTCAGGGAGTGGCAATGAACCAACGGGCCGACTATCATAATTTTTCATTAACAGTTCGTTTTGGCGTTCAGCAATAAGAAGGTAAGAAAGTAGTTCAAAATATTTTTTAAAATTCTTTTTGTGATATTGTTGCTACAGAAGCATATTCGCGGGTGAAAATATGGAGTATGTTTTTTCAAGTTTGTTTTGCTCAGTGATTTCTTCTCTGCATAAATTTAATTGTGCTATAATTCTAAAATAAGGCAGAATTATATTCAGTTATATTTTTAAAATTCATTAATCACAGATTAAGTCAATAATGACGTGGCTCTGGAAGGATGACCAACTTTAGGTGGTCATATCTTTTTTTTAAAATTCTTCCACAGTTTAAGGATCTTTTAATGCGAGGTGCTTTAATTTTAACCTCTCATCAAGATAGTGGCGGAGAAATATTATGGCTTTGGCACGGTTTTTGACTAGATGCTATATTGTCATCTTTGATGGTGTATGCCAGACCCATCGATTCTAGGTGTATTTCGTCATCTAGTGCCCATGATGAGTAGCCTTTTCCAGATATATCAACTGCAACAAATTTAGATTTAGAGATATTCAGCATTTTAAGAAAATAAAATTCTTACCCTTATGTTACCTTTTTAAAATAACTCAAAGTGATAGAGGCTCGTGCTGATAATCTGTTATAAAACAACTAACTTCACAAATTGAAAAAGAACTTAGTAAGAGAGAAAGAGAATTGAGAAGAGAATGGTATCTGTATATTATTGTATAATAGCAATGACTATTTATAGCCACTGCAAATGAAGAAAAAACAGAAATAACTAGGGGACAAAGATAAGTGTAAGGGAAAAGAGGAAGAAAAAAGCAGAAGAAAAAAGCAAAAGAAGAAAGGGTCATCCACCTGCTACATTCATTTTTCAACATATTGTTCATAATTCCAAAATTGATTTTTCCCAAAAAAAAAGTATTCAAATTTTTTTATTATTTTATGTAGTCAAAGAAGGCGGATGTAGCCTTTTCCAGGGTAAATAAATGTAAAAAAAAAATATTAAATTTTAATAAATATTAGATTTGAACTTGTATTTAGCAGTTTATTGAGTTTTGCACTAAAAATTTAAAAATTGAATCTATTATATTTAAATTATAAATCAACCTTTGGAGATAGTGCAATGCAACATGCTAAACAACATTGTTATATATAGAATTGTCAAAATTAGTCGATGAACATATTATTGGCCGGACACACTCAAGTGAAATATTATAAACTTAGAAGATTTTGATACGTTCTATTCAATTCATCCAAAAATATTGAGTCGATATGTAGCCTAAATCTTATCAAAACTATATTTTATTATAAAAAAAAGATAGTGGATGTTCCACTTATTGTCTTTCTTATTCTCTAATTCCCTTGGCTATAAATAGCCTTGCGGCTTAGAGAATTAATATATACAGAATTCTCTCAACCTTTTCTCTTTCTCTTACTATCTCTCTTTCTTATTAATTTGCTAAGTTGGTTTGTTTTATAACACGTTTTCAACACGAACCTCTATCACTTTGAGCTATTTTAAAAGGTAACAAAAGGGTAAGAATTTTATTCTCTTAAAATGTATAATATCTCTAAACTTGAATTTATTGATATTGATATATATCAGAAAAAAAGCTACTCATCATGAACACTAGATACCGAAATATACCTAGAATAGATGGATCTAGCAGACATTATCAAAGATGACAATATGACATCTAGTCAAGACCATGCCAAAACCATGATATTTCTCCGCCACCATCTTCATGAAGGGTTAAAATTATAGTACCTCACATTAAAATACCCCTTGTTACACCTCAAAATTTCTACGCTAAGATTCAGACCATTCTTCGTATGGTTATAGACTTGAACTCGAATACTTAAAATTGTATATATGATCTAGGATTAATTCATAAGTATTTGAAGTGTATTAGATGTGATTTAGGGTTATAAGTGATCCCTAAGACCAAGCCAAGTCTAAAGAATTTCAATCAGCTAAGTTTTCGAATGAGTTCGTATAAGGATCAACTTCAAATGACCATATATCCTAGAATATAGCGAATTGGGTGGACCATGACCTATCAAATTAAAGATATTTGAGTCTTCTTTCCAACACCACCAAGATTGTATTTTTATAATTTGGAGTAGAAAGTTATGATTCTTTTACTGAAGCATATCCGGGCCAGACAATTCGGGGAGCTCACCTTCCAATTTGGTGACTCACTGAATGGTTCAGCGACAAGTCGATTTAGCTCGTCGAATGGATTTAAAACCCTCCATAAATTGTTATTTTAGGCGATCTAAAACACCCTTTACCGGTGAGATTTATTAAAAAGTGATTTTTCTCAATCTTTCAACCTAATAATATTCTTATACGTAAAGATACTCTCAAAATACCAAATTATCCTTCTCCCAAAGATCAATAACTTTAAGAAAGGAATTTCTCTAATATTGAGAGATCTAAAGACTCCAAGTTTAAGTTCTCATTCACAAATTCATAGATTGGTTTCTCAACTTCAAGCTACAAGGTTCCAAACCCAACACTTTTATCTAATAATTCCTAAGATTCAAGTATGTAAAGTTGCTCATAACATGGATTGAATTCACCCATGTGCCCAACATCTTCTTTGAGTTGAATGTTCATATGAATTGAGTTTTCTTGGTCGATCTATGTCCTAATGAGTTTTTATATATACTAACTTGATTTTGTTATGTTCATGTTGATGAGTTGAGGAATTGATAAGTGTTTCATGTCTTCATCCCCATGAACGCGAGTTAATTCCTATATTACAATATTCTTATACTAAGGTTGGGTCTAAGAGTTGATTGGTATGAGTTGTTATACATATTTTTGTTATAAGCTTAAATATTTTGAGTCTCCTTAATTGTTGATTTGGAGTCTTGATGAGTCATGATTTAGCCCCAAAAGATTGGTTGAATGAAAGGAGAAATGATTGATAGGATTAAATATTCTCATAAATGCATATCTAAACTATTTGAAAAATGTGATTGGGATTGATTGAATAGTATGATCGATTGAGAGATTTGATTGTAATAGAATTGATGAATTGATAAGGGTCCAAATGAGACTTGTTAAAACGATTAGATTAAACTGATTGGATAGAGTTTTATGAGCATTGAGTCTTGGGAGGAGTATCGATCACCGAATTGGGTAAGATTAAGTAATAACTCGAACTCAATAACTATGTCGCCAAATGTAGAAGAGGATTGAACCATTAAAGTCGGATGTTTCCCAAATTACTGTCTTAACATGATAAAACTTGATTGGTTACAGATCCATGATTGTTGATTTGTTCCTACCCTGGCAAGGTATGAACGGACATGGCAACAACGTCGGTTTGTTGTATTATCACTACTCATAAGTGATAGTTTTCCGATAAGAGAAACTCCCATATAGATCTTAATAGTACTCTAAGTCGGATTAAAATGGATTGGATTGGATTGTATATGATTGGTCTTTTTTAAATCAGATTCTTATTTAGACATAGGACATATTGGTTTAGTTGTTCCTTCTTCTGAGTTTAGATTCTGAGTTGATGTTATCCTATTCTAATGCATGTTTCATTCTGCCATTTTACATACTCATACATTCCACGTACTGACGTCCATTTGGGGTTGCATAATTTCATGATGCAGAGACAGGTAGTAGATATCATTAACAGGCGCACCGTTGAGGATTTATTCGCTTCCAGCTAGTTAGTGAGTCCTCCCTGTTTCCGGAGGATATCGAGTTATCTTTTTAGCTTTGAGTTAGCTTTCTTTTATTTGATTTATAGTAGCCATAAACCTATCATTGACACCTCTTAGATTGTTAATAGAGGCTTCATGGACAAGAGTGTTGATGATGTTGATTTGTTTCGTTTTGACTAGTTTCATTCTTACTAGTTGTTGATTGTATAGATGATTGACCTTTGGCCTTATTTATGAATAGTATTCTTGTGAGTTGAGTCTTCCACTAATAGAATGAGATTGAATGAATATGTGATTGGACTAAGTAGTTCGCTTGGGGACCAACAATAGTCTTCAAGTGCCGGCCACGTCTAGGATATCCTCCCGGGGCGTGACACCCCCTTAAACTGTGGAAGAATCTAAAAGAAAGATATGACCACCTGAAGTTATTCATCATTCTACAAGCACGTCATGATTGACTCAATTTGAGATTAATGAATTTTAAAAATATAATTCTATTTTATGTTGAATTATAGCACAATTAAATTTATACGGAGAAAAAATCACTGAGCAAGACAAACTTGAAAAAAATACTCCATCTTTCCACCCGCGAACATGCTCCTACTACGGCAATATAGCAAAAAGATTTTAAAAAATATTCTAAATTACTTTCTCACCTTCTTATTGTTGAACGCCATAACGAACTGTTAATGAAATATCATGATAGTCCGCTCATTGGTTCTTTGTCACTCCCTGAAGTGAATCAGACAAACTATAACCAATGAGAAAGAGGTCATGGCCTCAGTCATGGTCGAAAAAGAAATTACAGTCATAATGTTCGGCTAGCAACAAGAAATGATCAGCAATATAAAAAGAAGAGTGAGAAGTAAGAAGCTATACCAAAGAAAAATTTAGAAAGTATATGTCAAAGATGTGGAGGTATGAGGCACTGGTCACGGACCTGCCGGTCATCAAAACATCTGCTCAGCTATATCAGGCATCCTTGAAGAGAGCAGAAAATAAATCAGAGACAAATTTTATCTTTGAAGACAATATTGAGCTTATGCATCTGGATGTATTTGATTTCTTCAATTTTCTAGAAGTAAATATGATTATTGATAATATTTAAATAATTTTCTTTTTATTTGTCCATACTAAATAATATGTTTATATTTTTCTAATTCATGTACATAAATAAAATTTGTATAATGAGCCATGTTTAATTATAATGTTTACTTTATTTCTTTTTGAAGAAAAATATGGATATGCCTAAAATTTTATTTGGATCAATTATCAATCAAGAGGATATTTGTGTAATTAATAGTGTAACGAATCATGTCATTTTTTAATACAAGAAATATTTTTCCTACTTGCTTAGAAGAAAATCAAATATTACAGAAGATGCATTATTCTCTTTTAAATCCCAAGAAACTTGTTAAACTTTAAAGATATCCGAATAAATGGATATTATATTGAGATAATAAATGAAATCAATACTGAATACCTTGGTATAACAAGGAGTGTCTCAGACTAGAAAAATATTTTTAAAAAATTACTAATTTTATCGTCTGGCCTATATTATGAAAAAATTAGTACAATTGAAGCACATTTGATCGTAAACCAGAAGTTTACTGATCTAAATATATTTGTGCTATGGCATGATCTAATAGTTCATTCTGGATTAATAATGATGTGACGAATTCTTAAAAATTCAACTGGACATCCGTTAAAGAACCTGAAGATTCTTACGAATGATGAATTTTCATGTGCTGCTTGTTATCAAGACAAATTAATTGCCAGACCATCAACCTTGAAGGTTGACATCGAATTCCTGGCTTTTTAGAGCATATACATGGGGATATATGTGGACCTATTCATCCACTTAATGGATTATTTAGATATTTTATGGTCCTAATAAATGCATCATCAAGATGGTCTCATGTGTGCCTCTTATCATCTTGCAACCTAGCATTTGCAAAGTTATTAGCACAAATAACAAGATTAAGGCGCAATTCCCAAATTATCTAATTAAAGTTATTCGCCTTGATAATGCTGAAGTATTTACATCCTATTGTTCATTTTCATACTCAAAATCGCATTGTAGAGTCATTTATTAAGCACCTACAATTGATGACAAGATCTCTCCTAATGAAAACAAAATTGATGATTACTATTTAGGGTCATGCTATTTACATGCATCAGCACTTGTACGTCTCAAATCGATAAATTATAATAAATACTCTTCGTCATAATTAATATTTAGTTATGATCCAAATATAGACCATCTACGAATTTTTGATTGTGTGGTATACGTGACAGTAGCATCACCACAACGTACAAAGATGGGCCCTCAATGAAGGTTGGTCATATATGTTGGGTTTGACTCACCCTCCATAATTCGCTACCTTGAACCATTGACAGAAGACTTATTTACTGCTCGATTTGCAGATTGTCTGTTTGATGAAATAACTTTCCCACAATAAATGGGAGAGAAAAAAGAATCCGACAGATAAATTGCATGAAAAGTTTCATCACTATCTCATTTTGATCCACGTACCCGCAAATGTGAGCAAGAGGTCCAGAAGATCATCCACTTACAGAAAATAGCAAATCAAATGCCAGATATATTTACTGATTTGAAATGGATAACTAAGTCACATATCCCTGTAATGAATATGCCTATCCAGATTGATATCTCCAAAAGACCATCTATTATTATCATAGCTTCTGAATCTCAAACACGCCTGAAGCATCGTAGACCACTAGGTTCAAAGGATAAAAATCGTAGAAAGAGAAGCGTGAGAAATAATAAAGATGATACTACAAAAGAACCTCCTGGAGAAGGTCAAGATTTGAGTAATCCTGATATTTCTAAAGAAATCAGTGAATCCTAGACTCAAGTGAATGAAGAACTTTCAATAAGTTCTACCGGTGATTAGATAAATTTAGATCAATCAAAAATTACGATTGATAATATTTTTGCATATAATATTTCACTTAACCTCATACAAGATAGTGAAAGTCTTGAGCCTAAATCTGGGAAAAATGTCGGCATAAATATGATTGGCAGAATGGCAAAAGGTAATTCAATCAGAATTAGACTCACTTGCTAAATGTGAGGTTTTCGGACCTGTAGTCCAAACCTCTAAAGGTGTAAAACTAGTTGGCTATAAATGAGTTTTTGTACAAAAATAAAATGAGAGAAATAAAATTGTGAGATACAAGGCACACCTTGTTGCATAAGGCTTCTCTCAAAGACCCGGGGTCAATTATGATAAAACATATTCACCTATTATGAATGTAATAACTTTTTGATATCTCATTAGTCTAGCTGTACATAAAAATCTTGAAATACATCTAATGGATGTAGTTACAGCTTACCTTTATGATTCACTTGATAATGAAATTTACATGAAAATTTCAGAAGGATTAAAATTGCCTGAATCAAGTACTAAGTCTCGGGAGATGTACTTAATCAAATTGCAAAGATCATTATATGGTCTGAAATAATCAAGGCGTATGTGGTATAATCGCCTTAGTGAGTACTTGATAAATGAAGATTATATAAATGATGTCATTTGTCCATGTATTTTTATTGAGAAAATGGAATCAGAGTTTGTTTTACTCGCCGTTTATGTTGATGACAAAAATCACATTGGAACCCCTGAAGAGGTCCAAAAGGAGATTGAATATCTAAAGAAAGAATTTGAGATAAAATATCTTCGAAAGATAAAACTTTGTATAGGTCTGCAAATTGAACATTTAGCAGATGGGGTCTTTGTCCACCAATCTACCTACACTGAGAAAAATATAAAATGATTTTACATAGACAAAGTATATCCATTAAGTACTCCAATGGTTGTTCAATCACTTGAAGTAGACATAGATCCATTTCGACCTCCAGAAAAGAATGAAGAACTTCTTAGTCCTGAAGTACTATATCTCATTGCTATTGGTGCACTTATGTATCTTGTTAACGCAACCAGGCCTGATATAATATTTTTTGTTAATTTATTGGCAAGGTATAGTTCATCCTCAACGTGAAGACAATGGAACGGTATCAATTATACTAATAAAAGTTGTGCAACCCTTATTGGTTATGCAGATGTAGGTTATTTTTCAGACCCACATAAAGCTCTATCCCAAACAGGCTATTTATTTACATACGGAGGAACTGCTATATCATGGCGATCTACAAAGCAGTCATTGTTGCTACCTCTTCAAATCATGTTGAAATAATAGCAATTCATGAAGCAAGTAGGGAATGTGTGTGGTTGAGATCGATGATACAGTTCATCAAAGAAAGATGCGGCCTGGAAAATAATGTCAAAGTACCCATAATTATATTCGAATACAATACCGCGTGCATAGCTCATTTGAAAGGTAGCTTCATAAAAGGAGATAGAATAAAACATATTTCACCAAAATTATTCTTCACACATGATCTCCACACATTATCTCAAGAAGAATAGTAATATTGATATACAACAAGTTCGTTCGAGTGATAATCTTGCAGATTTATTCATAAAGGCATTACCAACATCAACTTTTTAGAAACTAAGATATAAGACTGGAATGCATCGTCTCCAAAATATCAAATGAAATTTTCATCAAGGAGAGTAAAATACGCGTTGTACTCTTTTTTCCTTAATCAAGGTTTTGTCCCACTGGATTTTCCTGTTAAGGTTTTTAATGAGGCAACACTCAAGACGTATTATCATATATGGGTACTCTTTTTCCTTCATTAGGTTTTTTCTATCACGCCCTCAGAGGGTACCCTAGATGTGCCCGGCACTCGAAAACCATTGCTGACCTTCAAGCGAACCGCTTGGTCCAATCAAACTTTCATTCAACCACATTCTATCAGCGGAAGACTCAATTCACAGGAATACTATTCATAAATAAGGTCAAAGGCCAACCATCTATCTAATCAACAACTAATAGGAATGAAACTAGTCAAAACAAAACAAATCAACAAATCAACACTCTCGTCCATGAAGGCTTTATCAATAATTTAAGAGGTGCCAATGATAGGTTCACGGCTACCATAAATCAAATAATGGGAAGCTAACTCAAAGATATAAAAACCAAAACTACGGTATCCTCTGAAAATAGGGAGGATTCACCAACTAGTTAGAAGAGAATAGATACTCAACAATGTGCCTGTTGATGATCTCTAGTACCTGTCTCTGCATCATGAAATGATGCAGGCCAAATGGCGTCAGTATGTGGAATGTACGAGTATGTAAAATGGCAGAATGAAACATGCATCAAGGTAGGATCAAATCAACTCAGAATGTCAACTCAGAAGAAGGAACAACTAAATCTAGGTGTCCTATGTTTAAACAAAAATATGATTTAGACAATACCAATCATATACAACCCAATTCAATCTATTTCAATCCAACTCAGAGTACCATCAAGACTATTATGGGAGTTTCTCTTATCCGACAACTATCACTTATGAGCGAGTGATAGTATAACAAGCCGACGTTGTTGACACGTCCATTCATACCTTGCCAGGGTAGGAACGAATCAACAATCATGGATCCACAATCAATCAAGTCCTATCATGTTAGGACAGTAATTTGGGAAACGTTCGACTTTAGCGGTCCAATCTCTCCTACATTTGGCGACGTAGTTATTGAGTTCGAGTTATTATTTACTCTTACCCAATTCGATGCTCGATACTCCTACCAAGACTCAATGCTCATAAAACTCTATCCAATCAGTTTAATCTAATCATATCAACAAGTCTCATGTCGACCCCTATCAATTTATCAATTTTATCACAATCAAATTTTTCAACAAATCATACTATCCAATTAGTCCTAATAACATCTTTTAGGAGTAGTTAGATATACTTGTATGACAACAATAAATTATGTTCCTATTTTATGTCATTCACATTCCTAGCTATCCCAATTCATACTTTTCATTCCAATCAATACATATACATAATCATTTACAATCAATATATATATGGCCACAATTTATGAAATAACATATGAAAAGTAATTTGTTCAAGAATTCAAGTCATGAAGATCATCAATCAATTAATAGTATGTAAAGATATTCTAGAGTTTTAGAAAAATTCAAGAAAACGTTCATGGATTCAAGTCTTTCACAATTTATATCCAACACATCTATGGTCATATGGAAGAACTCAATCCATATTTTAGATTAGGCTTACATACCTTAAAATCTCCATAAATTTTGATGAAAAATCTTAACTTGAAGAAGAACAATCAAGAGACCCTTTCTTGAAATTCTTGAATTTATTTTCTTGAAAACCCTATGGTTAGGATTTAAGATTTCTCTTAACGATTCATGAATAGATGAAGAAGTTTGGTTTGGAAAGCTTGAAATCTATGAAGGAATTACCTTGTTGAAGAATCTTGAAAAAGAACCCTAACTTGATGCTTTCTTGAAAATTCTTGAGCGTTAATATTTATAAGTGAATGAGAGGGTTTCTAATAAGGAAAAACTGATTTCTACAAGTTTAGGGATATTTAAATAACTACCCAGAGGGTTATAGGATAAAAATACCCTTAAAAAATAAAGGAGACGTCGTTCGGCTTAGGCAGTGGAGTCCGTGTCCTCTCTGCGTCGCGGATCCATCGCGGACTTCTGCAAGGATAGAGCGTCTCCAGTAACATGGTCATAACTTTTTACTCCAAACTCCAAATGAGACAAACTTGGTGGTGTTGGAAAGAAGACTCAAAGAACTTTAATTTTATAGGTCATGAGCCACCCAATTCGTTATATTCTAGGAGATATGATTGTTTGAAGTTGACCCTTATGCAAACTCATTAGAAAATTTAGCCGATAGAAATTCTTTGGACTTGGCTTGGTGTTAGAGATCTCTTATGACCCTAAAACACATCTAATACACTTCAAATACTTACGAATTGATCCTAACTCATATATACAACTCGAAGTCACCGAGTTCGATCCTACACGCACATGAAGAATGGTCCGGTCTTGGCATAAAAATTTTTGAGGTGTTACATTTTCCCACTAGGGTTTTCCTAGTAAAATTTTTAATGAAGCACATTACACGTCGACATACAAGAGGGAGTATTATGAAAGAAAAAGATAGTGAATGTTCCACTTACTCTCTTCCTTATCCTCTAATTCCCTTCAACTTACTCTCTTCCTTATCCTCTAATTCCCTTGGCTATAAATAGCCTTGCAGATTAGAGAATTAATATATACAGAATTCTCTCAACTCTCTCTCTTTTTCTTACTATCTTTCTTTCTCTTACTATCTCTCTTTCTTATTAATTTGCTAAGTTAATTTGTTTTATAACAATTTGTGTTATTTTTAATTTATTACATTATATATAGCTATAGTAAAAATCTTTTTATTAGGTACTTAGATTTAAAATTAAAATTTAGGAAGAATTTGTACATTATTCTATTGGCTAATACTAAAGTCCAAAATAAATACAGGTAATGTACTAAATTATGTAACAATATAATTTATGTGTTGGTGGCTATGTTTGTAGATCCTTTGATCAAATTGTATAATATACAATTACTAAATCTAACAACATATTGTATAATATACAATTATATAACGATCTGTTGGTTCCAACTGCATATTGCAAATAAACTATTCTTTTCTTAACAAGAAGGATTTATATCGGTACATATCTCGTTCAGTATTTAATATTGGTATTGAAATTTAACTAAATTTGAATTCATTCACTGTAGTCCATTTCTGAGGACGATGCAGCCAATTGGATTTTTTTTTAATTTTCTTGGACTCGAATCAAAAACCTCTGTTTCGTACCTCAACTCTCATGATATTTATGTCCATAACCTTCAAATAATTATTTATAAATTTAAAACGCTTTATAATATTTCTTCATTTTTACCTATATAAATTCATATATTTCGTTTAATGAGATTTCTACTCAAATTATCCCTTTCATTCCGTTGTTGAAGTAGTAATATTTTGATATCTATTATAGTATTATATTCATGCTTTTGGCTTGAGAAGGCTCTTGAATGGTGATTGATCTGCAGAAGTCGACAAGAGCTCGAGAAATTATACATCGATTTTATATTTTTTTCTTTTATTTTTAATGATGATTAAAGTTTTACGACTGATATGTGTATGCATTGTTCTCTTCTTTGTTTATATTTCGTATGTTCTTGAGTTCTCTTTATTATTTTTTTTAAAATTTAATTTTTATATGAAATTTTAGTTGACGTAATTCCATTTGGCTCAAATTGTATCTTTGTTGAACTGCTAATCACTAATCTAAGTTTGAAAATTTATAATTGATTGCTTGAAATAATAAATTTTAAATATTTAATACACTCTTCAATTGGTGTTTCTTATGTTTAAGTAAATTACCTTTTAAAAAGTGGCATTCAACATTGCTACGCTAAATTGTTTTGCATTTATGTGTTTAGTAGAGTAAATTTCATAAATGGTTATATAATTATAATAATTATTATAAATTTATTTTATAAAGTATCATAATTAAAAAAATTAATTTAAAAACATAAAATCAGGAATTTTTTCGATGAGTGAGAATTTTTACTTTACATCTTAACTCATTTTTATTTTAAATTTTATAAATATATATTCAATTAAAAATAATCTATGAAATTTTATTGGATATGTTGTTATTATTGTTATCGTTCTATACTCAATTACAATTAAAAGAGGACTGACCCAACACTTAACAATAACAACAACAACAACCCAGTGAAATCCCACATCGTGGGGTCTGGGGAGGGTAGAGTGTACGCAGACCTGACTCCTACCAATGTAGGACGGCTGTTTCCGAAAGACCCTCGGCTCAATAAAAGCATAGAAAAAGGTCAGACAAGAATATTAGAGTAAATAAGTAGATGACGAAAATGGTCCAAACAATAGTATAATCAAAGCACAAAAAACAGTAGATATTATTATTGGATAATAACATAAATACCATAAATAACATACATCAGAGTACAAGAAATCATAGTGCGTTAATACGCCTACGAATAAGGGAGAATAAAACCACTATGTACTAGCCTTCTACCCTAATGTGTGTCCTCCACACCCTTCTATCTAGGGTCATGTCCTCGGTAAGTCGTAAATGCGCCATGTCCTGTCTGATCACCTCTCCCCAATATTTCTTCGGCCTACCCCTACCTCTTCTGAAATCATCCATGGCCAGCCTCTCACATCTCCGCACTGGTGCATCTGGGACTCTCCTCTTCACATGTCCAAACCATCTCAGTCGCGTTTCCCGCATCTTGTCTTCCACCGAGGCCACTCCTACCTTTTCTCGAATAGCCTCATTTCTAATCCTGTCACTCCTGGTATGCCCACACATCCATCTCAACATTCTCATCTCGGCAACCTTCATCTTTTGCACGTGGGAGACCTTAACTGGCCAACACTCCGCCCCATATAACATAGCTGGTCTAACGACCACTTTGTAGAACTTGCCCTTAAGTTGTGGTGGCACCTTCTTGTCACATAACACACCGGAGGCAAGCCTCCATTTCATCCATCCTGCCCCAATACTGTGTGTGACATCCTCGTCGATCTCTCCGCTGTCTTGCATGATAGAACCAAGGTACTTAAAACTACTTCTCTTTTGGATGGCTTGGTCCCCGAGCCTAACTTCCGCGCCAACACTTAACAATAGAACGACATTATTTTGCAAAACAATTTACGTAGAAAACTTCTTGTTTTCAAAATGATCATGATATTGACAATATGAAGTACGAATTATCTCATTGGTTTTGTGGTTCATTATACCCTTTTTTTTATTTGTACGTGAAATTTTCAAAAGAATTATTTTCATGCATAAAAAATCTAAAAAAAAAATGCTTACTATATGGACAACTCTTTGAATTTGTTAGTAAATTTTATTAGATATCCTTTGTCATTCTATGTTAAAAATCTTAAACCAGAAAATTGAAGTAAACTGAAAAAATAAAAATAAAAAATTCTTAAAAAGAATAAATTTTTGAGACCACAAAATTCACTATGTATCATTAAGGAATTTAATGATTTAGTCTCCGCACTATATTCGAGGTTATGAATTATTTTCTCTGAAGATAAAATGAATATACTTGTTAATGAAGTAGTGGTACCTTAAACTTCAAAAACTTCAACAAACCATCAAAAGTTAGCAGCAAATTTCACAGAAGACTTGATATTTGTTTGTAAGAAAATATATGCAAAAAAAGAAAAAGATTCGATGTAGAAAATTAAAACAAAACTTCAGATTTGAAGTTAAAGTCAAAATCAAGCGAACGACGACAATAGCCCAAGGGAAGACCTTCTTCAAAGCTCTTTAATAGCTACAATGAGTGTTTCTTATTAAAAGCACAAAAGATTTCCTTTTCACCACCAATGAGAGAGAAATGTATTTTATTTTTTCTCTCCATCTTATTTTCCTCCATTTTTTAATATAATTACACCCTCTCTTTTTTTTAAAAAAGGCTTACCTTAAAAAAAACATATTAAAGCTAGAGTTTATTTCAAATTAGCATTTAAAAAATGTGCATTTAAGTGTTTGTCACGTAGATAAGTTAATCGCTTAAAATATGTCACTTTCTTTAATTATAGCATTGTTCTCAATAAGCTGTCAAATTTTAGTCTTGTTCAAATTAAGGCTAATGTGTATAATTAAAGAAGATGACATATGTTAAGAGTTAACTTAACTATCTAATTGACACTTGAGAACTGTCACGCCCTGAGAGGGTACCCTAGGCGTGGCCGGCACTCAGAAACCATCTCTGGCTTCCGAGAGAACCACTTGGTCTCATTACTCATTTGTTCATCAGCGGAAGACTTAATAATACTAATGTGGGATTGTCATAATCAAAGGAAAAATATATAATTCTTAGAAGAAGTAGTTTCTAAGGAGAACTACTCCGATTACATCATCAGACTCTGTCTATGAAGCCTCTAATACTTCTTAGATGGTGCCAATGACATGTCCATGGCTACCTCAAAAGAAACATCACACTCAACAATAATAAAAGGATAAGGAGTTCCTTCGAATACCAGAAGGACTCACCAAATAGATGAAAAGAAATGATCTTCAACGATGCGCCTGTTGAGGATCTCTAACACCTGTATCTGCATCATAAAACGATGCAGGTCGAATGACGTCAGTACGTGGAATGTACGAGTATGTAAAATGGCAGGAAGGTAAGGACAGATATCAAGAAACTCCTCTCAAGAAAACTCAGCTCAGAACTCAACATCATCTCAATATGAATATGTAATGCAAGTTTAAAATATAATAATAAAAATAATAGTAATAAGCAATGCTTACTCAGTTGGGAGTTTCTCTAACCGACAATCATCACTTATGAGCTAGCGATGATACAACGAAGCGATGTCGTTGCCACATCCATCCAATACCTTGCCAGGGTAAAGGACATCACCATCTTGGATCCATTCATCAAAGTCCTCTTTTTGGGACTTAAGAGGCATAGCCTCCATCCTACGCTGGCTACGTAGTTCTGGGGTTTGAGTCAATTAAACTCTTACCCAACTCGGTGCTCAATACTACTCCCAAAATATGTGCTCATATTAAACTCATCATTTAGTCTCATTGGACTTTAATTTAAATCATCAAACTCATCTCATTTCATGTTCATCAATCATTATACTTCCAAAAAACATCATTTACATCTCATCAAAACATCTTGCTCAAAATATCATTTTCTCAAATTCATTCAAATTCAACTCTTTTACTCTTTCAAAACTCAATAAAATACATATATAGTATTAATTCATATAACTCTCTTTTTATCAATAAAAATAATAAAAAGCCAACATCTTTACTCAAAACATATGTAAAAATATTCATGAACATCAAATCAATTAGGATTCATGGGAAAGTAGCCATGAACAATAATTCCAATAATATGAGAGATAACAATAATAATAATATTAATGCATAAATATATCAAACTCAATAGAAGAAGAATTAATTCATCTAGAATTCAAGATTTGAATAAAACTCAACTATAACTCAATTATAATAAATTTAAATATTGGGCGCATGGACGAACTCAATCCAATGCTATGAAAGCCTTACATACCTTAAATCCGAAGGTTTACTCCGAATTGGAATACTCTTGGATCCCTAGTCTTTTCTCCTCGCCGGAGCATTTTGTGTACTACCCGGAGTATAAGAATAACCGGAGTAGTATTTTTATACTACTAAAACTAAAACTATATTTGAGAAGAAGTATATAGAGAGAAGAAATGCTTAGGAAAGCTTGATGAATAAAATGAGGAAATAAGGTGGGTATTTATAGGTGGGAAAGAGGGACCTAACAATAAATAAAATAATTATAAAGAAAAATTTGAAAATTTAATGGAATATATTGATGTCATGGATGATGTTAAATGGAGGACAATTTATGTCATGCATGATGTCAAATGCATCTAGATGTTTCCATGGTAGGTAAGATGAGTTCTTTTTAACAGAATACTCATTTGCAAAGCTACGTTTGAATAAGATAAATTCCTTATTAGGATTTGGTTTCTTCATAAGAATTGTAGATATGGAAGTCTAGTTTCATATCGTTCAAGAATCAACCAATTTGGAGCAACCTACAGTGAGATATGAATTTTCTTCTATCAACACTCAATTCCGTCACAGCACTATATCTTGCAAAGATTAATTTATTTGACCTACTTATACTCCGAATTTGAAGTTATGTTCTTCATGAAAGTTGTAGGTAAGGATGTTGTGATTACCCAGAAATTTGAATCACCTAATTTGGACCAACCTATGAAAAGTTATGCCCAAAATACAAATGCTGTATTATTTTTGTCGAGAATTGAAATACCGACATACAACATTTTAGGGGTTGTTACAATATCTCCCCCTTGGGATCATTCGTCCTCGAATGAAGATGAAAATAGGAGACATAAAGAATGAATATCATCAATACATCAACTCCGATACTCAAATGGTTAATGACTCAAACTCAAGAATAAACATCGACTCAAAGGTAGAAGTAAGAAATATTACCTTGAATATCGTCATCAGAAGGCATAAATAGATGAGGATAGTTAGCCTTCATATCTTCTTCAGCTTCCCATGTAGCCTCTTCAACAAATTGATTTCGCCATAGGACTTTGACAGATGCCACTTCCTTAGTTCTTAATTTGCGAACCTGACGATCAAGAATTTGAACTGGAATCTCTTCATAACTCAAACTCTCTTTCACCCCAATGCTCTCAGCTGGGACAACAAGTGAAGGATCTCCCAAACACTTCTTAAGCATAGAGATGTGAAACACGGGATGAATAGCAGCTAATTCTGGAGGCAACTCCAATTCATAGGCTACGTTACCTACCCTCCTCATAATCTGATAAGGACCAATGTAGCGGGGACTAAGCTTTCCTTTCTTTCCAAATCTCATCACACCCTTCATGGGTGAAACTTTCAAGTATACCCAATCGTACACTTCGAACTCTAAATCTCTTCTTCTAACATCAGTGTAGGATTTTTGGCGACTTTGAGCAGTCCTCAACCTCTCTTGTATGGTTTTCACCTTCTCCATAGCTTGGTGAACCAAGTCTGGTCCAATCAACTCAGCTTCACCAACTTCAAACCAACCAATTGGTGATCTACATCTCCTCCCATACAGAGCTTCATAAGGAGCCATTTGAATACTCGAATGGAAACTATTATTGTATGCAAACTCAATAAGAGGTAAATGATCATCCCAATTACCTTTGAAGTCAATAACACAGGCTCTTAACATATCCTCCAAAGTCTGTATCGTACGCTCTGCCTGGCCATCTGTTTGCGGATGAAAAGCAGTACTAAGGTTCACTCTAGAACCCAAGCCCTTCTGAAATGATTTCCAAAACTGAGCAGTAAATTGAGCTCCCCTATCAGAGATGATAGACAAAGGAACTCCATGCAGTCTAACAATCTCTCTAAGATACAGTTTGGCATAATCCTCTGCAGTGTTCGTAGTCTTAACCGGCAAGAAATGGGCCGATTTGGTCATCCTATCCACAATCACCCAAATAGAGTCATGTTGTTTGCGGGTTCGTGGTAAACCGGTAATGAAGTCCATATTGATCATTTCCCACTTCCATTTCGGTATCTCTATATTCTGAGCCACTCCACAAGGCCTTTGGTGCTCAACTTTAACTTGTTGGCAATTTGGGCACTTGGACACAAACTCTGCTATATCTCTCTTCATTCCACTCCACCAGTATACTTCTCTCAAGTCATGATACATCTTTGTTGAACCTGGATGGATGGAATACTTAGAATTATGGGCTTCTTTCATGATTCTCTCCCTAATACTATCAACACTTGGAACACATAATCTTTCTTGATATCTCAACACTCCATCTCCCCCTTTGGTAAAAGTCATTACCTTCTGCTTGTGAACCTCATCCTTCAGTTGAAGAAGAATAGGGTCCTGATCTTGCTTTTCTTTCACCTCTGCAACTAGAGATGATTCGGCTCCATTTCGTACTATTGTACCACCCTCACTAGAGTCAATAAGTTGAACTCCCAAACGCGCAAGTCTATGCACTTCCTTTGCCAACTCCTTCTTTTCCTCTTCCACATGAGTTGTACTCCCCATAGATAACCTGCTAAGAGCATCAGCAACTACATTTGCTTTACCTGGGTGGTAGAGAATGCTCATGTCATAATCCTTGAGCAACTCTAGCCATCTGCTTTGCCTCAAATTCAGCTCCTTCTGGCTGAATACATACTGTAAGCTCTTATGGTCTGTGAACACATCCACATGTACACCATAAAGATAGTGACGCCAAATCTTAAGAGCAAATACCACAGCTGCCAACTCAAGGTCATGAGTGGGGTAGTTCCTCTCATGAGTCTTAAGCTGCCTGGAGGCATAGGCAATGACCTTACCTTTCTGCATCAATACACATCCCAACCCAACTCTTGAAGCATCACAATAGATTACAAAACCATCCATTCCTTCGGGTAGGGATAGTACTGGAGCAGTAGTCAATCTAGCTTTCAACTCTTGAAAACTTTTCTCACAAGCATCAGACCATTGAAACTTAGCCTTCTTCTGAGTCAGCTTAGTCATTGGTGAAGATATGGATGAAAATCCCTCAACAAACCTCCTGTAGTAACCAGCCAAACCTAAGAAACTCCTTATGTCGGTTGGAGAGGTGGGTCGGGGCCAGTTCTTAACTGCCTCAATCTTTTGAGTATCAACTTGGATTCCATCCCCAGATATAATATGACCTAGGAATGCTACAGACTCAAGCCAAAACTCACACTTTGAAAACTTAGCATACAACTCCTTCTCCTTAAGAGTTTGAAGGACAATCCTAAGGTGATTAGCATGCTCACTCTTACTTCTAGAGTAGACCAAAATATCATCGATGAAGACAATTACAAACGTATCTAGGTATGGCTTGAATACTCGGTTCATGAGGTCCATAAAAGCTGCTGGAGCATTTGTCAATCCAAAGGACATAACAAGAAACTCAAAATGACCATAGCGGGTTCGAAAAGCCGTCTTCGGGATGTCACATTCTCTCACTTTCAACTGGTGATAGCCTGATCTGAGGTCTATCTTAGAGAAACATGTGGCACCCTGAAGTTGGTCAAATAAATCATCTATTCTGGGGAGAGGGTACTTGTTTTTAATGGTGACCTTGTTTAGTTGTCGGTAATCAATGCACATTCTAAGAGACCCATCTTTCTTTCGCACGAATAGGACAGGAGCGCCCCAGGGTGAGACACTTGGCCTAATAAACCCCTTATCTAGGAGGTCTTTCAGTTGTTCTTTCAACTCTTTCAACTCAGCAGGAGCCATCCTATAAGGAGGAATAGAGATAGGTTGTGTATCAGGAAGGATATCAATACCAAAGTTTATCTCTCTATCAGGAGGAATTCCGGGTAGATCCTCAGGAAAGACTTCAGGAAACTCATTCACAATGGGAACTGACTCAAGAGATGGAGTCTGATCATTAATATTTTTGACTCGAACTATATGATATATACATCCCTTAGAGATTAATTTTCTGGCCTTAAGGTAGGAAATAAATTTACCCCTAGGCACTACAGAATTCCCCTTCCACTCTAAGATAGGCTCGTTTGGAAATTGAAACTTGACAATTCGGGTCCTACAATCAACCGAAGCATAACAAGAATAAAGCCAGTCCATACCAAGAATCACATCAAAATCAACCATGTCCAACTCAACTAAGTCAGCCATGGTATCCCTATGATAGATTGACACAGTACAATTTCTATAGACCCTCTCAGCTAAGATAGAATCACCAACAGGAGTAGACACACTGAAAGGCTCAAGAAGACACTCAGGAAGGATCTCAAATTTACTAGCCAAGTAAGGAGTCACAAAAGATAATGTAGCACCTGGATCAAGTAATGCATACACATCAAAAGAAAGGACTCGAAGCATACCAGTAACAACATCGGGTGCGTTTTCTTGGTCTTGGCGACTACCCATAGGATACAGGCGGTTGGTTCCCCACCTGCACTTGAAGCTGCACCTCTATGATTACCTCTATTCTGTGGAGCTGCAGAAGAAAACTGAGCTCTACTACTTCCATCTCCCTGCCTTTTTGAAGGACACTCATTCTGGAAGTGACCTATCTTTCCACATCCGTAGCAAGCATTGGTGCCCACACGACACTCTCCCAAATGGAGCCTTCCACATCTAGCACATGGTGGTTTCCCTCTAGAACCTTGAGCCATACTTAATTGGGACTGAGAACCTTGAGATCGAAAGTTTTGGTGACTTAGAGATCTTTGATCATACCTGGTATTAGGTGTAAAAGTATTTGTTGGGGAAGGTGCATAATTGGAAGACCTTTTCTGAAAGAAAGACTTGTTACCCTTCCCTTGCTTCTGCTCATTCTCATGCCCAACAGACTTAGCCTTCTTGCTTAGGTGTTCTTCTCGGTCCTTTTTCTTATCATCCTCAACCTGCTGAGCATACACCATCAATCTAGAAAAATCCATGTCAGAAATCATTAGCATTGCCTTACATTCTTTCTTTACATGTTTGCCTAGGCCAGAGACAAACTTCCTCATCTTAGACCTCATATGGGGAATCATTTCTGGGGCATATTTGGACAATTGAATAAACTTCAAACTATATTCTTTCACAGTCATACTCTCTTGCTTGAGGTTCACAAACTCCTCAATTTTTGCTTCACGTAGCTCTTGGGGAAAGAAGTTATCAAGAAATGCTCTTTCAAACTCATCCCAAAGAGCAGGCTCTGCATCTTCACCTCTACTTTCTTCCCACTGGTTATACCAGACATTTGCGACATCCTTGAGTTGATAAGACACCAACTCAACACCCTCAATCTCTGTAGCATGCATCGCTTTTAGTATCTTCCACATCTCATCAATGAAATTTTGGGGGTCTTCATCAACGTTAGAACCCGTGAAGACCGGTGGATTCATTCTCAGAAAATCTCTGATCCTCGTGGAAGCAGACGGCTCTTGATAACTAGAGCTAGGAGTTGGTGAACTCTGGCTACTATTTCGAGCAGCCACCAACTGGGTGAGCATAGCAATCGCTCCTCGAAAATCATCCTCAGAAGTAGGAGTAGTCTGAACAGTAGGTACTTGGGGTACCTCAGTAGACCTTGCAGGTCGGCCCCTAGTTCTCCGTGGAGGCATCACTGACTGTGGAACCTCAGTGCTGGGAGCGTTCCTCTGACTAGCTGAACGTTTAGGAGGCATGTCTGAAACGTGTAAACGCACGAATTAGAAAGAAAGCTTTTATAGAGTTAAACTCTATCGCACGAACTCAGATTATGAAGGAAGTGAAATAATTCCTAATGTCCTATAGCTTCCTGATTATAAGTGTGGTGCACGACACACCCATAAACAAGACTCTACTAGACACGGCTTCATAGACACCCTAGGACTCTTGAACTCTGTGCTCTGATACCAAGTTTGTCACGCCCTGAGAGGGTACCCTAGGCGTGGCCGGCACTCAGAAACCATCTCTGGCTTCCGAGAGAACCACTTGGTCTCATTACTCATTTGTTCATCAGCGGAAGACTTAATAATACTAATGTGGGATTGTCATAATCAAAGGAAAAATATATAATTCTTAGAAGAAGTAGTTTCTAAGGAGAACTACTCCGATTACATCATCAGACTCTGTCTATGAAGCCTCTAATACTTCTTAGATGGTGCCAATGACATGTCCATGGCTACCTCAAAAGAAACATCACACTCAACAATAATAAAAGGATAAGGAGTTCCTTCGAATACCAGAAGGACTCACCAAATAGATGAAAAGAAATGATCTTCAACGATGCGCCTGTTGAGGATCTCTAACACCTGTATCTGCATCATAAAACGATGCAGGTCGAATGACGTCAGTACGTGGAATGTACGAGTATGTAAAATGGCAGGAAGGTAAGGACAGATATCAAGAAACTCCTCTCAAGAAAACTCAGCTCAGAACTCAACATCATCTCAATATGAATATGTAATGCAAGTTTAAAATATAATAATAAAAATAATAGTAATAAGCAATGCTTACTCAGTTGGGAGTTTCTCTAACCGACAATCATCACTTATGAGCTAGCGATGATACAACGAAGCGATGTCGTTGCCACATCCATCCAATACCTTGCCAGGGTAAAGGACATCACCATCTTGGATCCATTCATCAAAGTCCTCTTTTTGGGACTTAAGAGGCATAGCCTCCATCCTACGCTGGCTACGTAGTTCTGGGGTTTGAGTCAATTAAACTCTTACCCAACTCGGTGCTCAATACTACTCCCAAAATATGTGCTCATATTAAACTCATCATTTAGTCTCATTGGACTTTAATTTAAATCATCAAACTCATCTCATTTCATGTTCATCAATCATTATACTTCCAAAAAACATCATTTACATCTCATCAAAACATCTTGCTCAAAATATCATTTTCTCAAATTCATTCAAATTCAACTCTTTTACTCTTTCAAAACTCAATAAAATACATATATAGTATTAATTCATATAACTCTCTTTTTATCAATAAAAATAATAAAAAGCCAACATCTTTACTCAAAACATATGTAAAAATATTCATGAACATCAAATCAATTAGGATTCATGGGAAAGTAGCCATGAACAATAATTCCAATAATATGAGAGATAACAATAATAATAATATTAATGCATAAATATATCAAACTCAATAGAAGAAGAATTAATTCATCTAGAATTCAAGATTTGAATAAAACTCAACTATAACTCAATTATAATAAATTTAAATATTGGGCGCATGGACGAACTCAATCCAATGCTATGAAAGCCTTACATACCTTAAATCCGAAGGTTTACTCCGAATTGGAATACTCTTGGATCCCTAGTCTTTTCTCCTCGCCGGAGCGTTTTGTGTACTACCCGGAGTATAAGAATAACCGGAGTAGTATTTTTATACTACTAAAACTAAAACTATATTTGAGAAGAAGTATATAGAGAGAAGAAATGCTTAGGAAAGCTTGATGAATAAAATGAGGAAATAAGGTGGGTATTTATAGGTGGGAAAGAGGGACCTAACAATAAATAAAATAATTATAAAGAAAAATCTGAAAATTTAATGGAATATATTGATGTCATGGATGATGTTAAATGGAGGACAATTTATGTCATGCATGATGTCAAATGCATCTAGATGTTTCCATGGTAGGTAAGATGAGTTCTTTTTAACAGAATACTCATTTGCAAAGCTACGTTTGAATAAGATAAATTCCTTATTAGGATTTGGTTTCTTCATAAGAATTGTAGATATGGAAGTCTAGTTTCATATCGTTCAAGAATCAACCAATTTGGAGCAACCTACAGTGAGATATGAATTTTCTTCTATCAACACTCAATTCCGTCACAGCACTATATCTTGCAAAGATTAATTTATTTGACCTACTTATACTCCGAATTTGAAGTTATGTTCTTCATGAAAGTTGTAGGTAAGGATGTTGTGATTACCCAGAAATTTGAATCACCTAATTTGGACCAACCTATGAAAAGTTATGCCCAAAATACAAAGGCTGTATTATTTTTGTCGAGAATTGAAATACCGACATACAACATTTTAGGGGTTGTTACAAGAACACACACATTTTTTTTTCAAAAATTTGAATTAAACGCGTCTCATAGATTTTTTTTTTAATCATGTGTATAAATTGGATCATCTAAATGATTTTTTTTAACAAGTTTAAGGGGTTGTTGATGTATCAAATACACTTTTTGTCTTAATACACAACCAATTTTTTTAATTTGTCAGGATATTTCATTTAGACACTTGAATTAAGTCATATTTAAATTGAATACTCCAATCCCCATCAATAGATACTTTTTATTTAAATTTTGATTATTTTTTTAAGTATGTTCTCATTCGTCTTTTAAATTGTTATGTTAACCACACAAAATATGTTATTTTTTTTAATTATAAGCATTTATCTCGATAAGTCATTAAACTCCAAGCATTTCTTCTTGAAACAAATACACATAAATATAGGATATGACATAATTTATTTAATTAACTTAATCATCTATTATACAAAATGAAAACACACATAAAAGTTCATTCAAAATTTAAATTAAAAAAAATTAATTGAAACTTTTTATTAAAAATTAAAATAAAATTTAATTCAAATATCTAAATAAAATATTCTACTCAATAAGTTTAAGACTATCGATTTTTTAAATTTTATTAGGATTATTTTGTAACTATATGTGGTGTGTCATGTGTGGGTGAAACAAAATAACATGATAAGCATCATTCCAGCTTTACACTTCCCCACCCTTCACATGCTTCATTTAGATTCTTAGCATTTTGCGTCCCACCTTTTTTATGCTGCGGTGCTGCCACCTGTTTTTTCCCTCGATGTTCATATTCGTATTAAAATTTTAAATTGGCTCTATGGTGAAGTTTTTCATATTTAGAGTTCGAATTTGAGATTTTTAATTAAGGAAAGAGCAATTTCATCCGTTGCATCATATTTTTTGGTGGTTGCTACCACGTTTTTCAACAATCCCAAACAGGGTTCTTACCTTACTTAGCAGTTTGCGTAAAGATTTTGAGATTTAAACAAGTTTTTTTAATTGTATTTTATATATATAATAATATTTTTATGTAATATTAAATATGTAAATTTTATTTTTAAAAAAAAGACTAAAAATTTCTTATCCAAATTTATGATTAAAATTAAACTGTTTGACTCTCGAAATTTGAATTGTGCTACATAAATTGACCCCAAAAAATAATGTTTTTAGGCTTTCTATTCAATGCCAAATGCTAGTATTGAATTCAAACTAAATTCAAATTTGAGTCTTATAGAATTAAATTCTGGATGCAGCGTTTTTGACAATTTTATTTTATTTTCAGGAGCTCGAATTCGAGATTTTGATTAAGGATATTGGGATTCTTAAGTTCTAACCATCCCAAGTTTCAAAAATTGCCCGTGATCAATATTTAGGTAAAATTTCACTTTCACTCATATTTTTTTTTAAAAATATCAAATAAAATATATGTCCTAACAAAATTTATTTTTGCAAAATTTTGCTTTTTTAAAAAAAATCAACTAAATCTATGGAGAAACACTAGATAAACTTATGAGACACATTTTGAGACGAGAGTGTGGAACCTAAAGAATTTAAGTGAATAAGTGTAGCTGTCTATCAATTCACAAAATATTATTAGTACTTAATTGAGAATTAAGTGACAGCTCATCATATTGGCTCCAGCCTGGAAAAAAATAAAACAGAAAAACAATAATACTTTATTGGATTTGACAAATTAATAAAAGATGTTTGGTAATTGTCTCCCATAATCACAAGAATGTCTCTTACAAATTTTAAATTTTTGTTCTTCTGTTTCAGACATAAGCTTGATTAATGGAAGCGCCATATTTGGAGAAATTGATTATAAAAAATAAATAAAATTTTAAATTATTTTTCAAAAAATATTAATTTATATTTAATTATTTTTTAATTTCATCATTCAATTTTACAGTAGGGTGTGTTTGGTACGAAGGACAATAATTTTTAAAAAAATAAATGAGTTTTTAGTATTTAGTAAGTAGAAAAAATATTATACTAAATATTATCTCTAACGCATGCTTATTGTAATCTAGCAAAATACTAAAAGGGTGGATAAGATGAAGATGGGGGCTTCGGAGGTGGGATGGTTAAGGGATGGAGGTTGAAAATATTGGGTACGAAACTTGTTTTCTCTATTTTCAATAGAAAAATATTTTCTTAAATAAACATTAAAAAAAAGAAGTAAAATATAGTTTCTAATATTTTCCTTTGTATCAAACGTACCATCATTTATGCTTCCTCATAGATATGATATTTCTTTATAGACATGATATAGTTAAAATTATGAGATTCAAATGATATTTTTAATATAATACAAATATTTAATTTAGTTACGATCATAATACAAAAAAGATTTTTGTGTATTAATAAATATCGTGTTTAATCAACCTAACGCACATCAAATGACAAAAGAGAATGTAATTATGCGATATAATTGCCTCTAAAAGATTGAGAGGAATTAATTCAAATAAGAATGCACACAAATTTTATTAAACAAGTTTTAGGACCACTTATTAAGATTTGATTTTGGACCAACAATTTCATTTAATCATACATTTACTATACAAATCATCCAAATTGTCTTCCTCTCTCCCTCTCTCTTTATATAAAAACTTCTATTTTACAAAATTATATCCAATCAATTCAAGATATTATAGTTATAAATAGTAATTATGAATATTCAAATAATACACCAAAGACGAACAAGACGCCATGTTGAAACATCCAGCAAAATATAGATTTTATTCAGGTCATATTATATAAGTCAAAATTTTTTAAATTTCTATACACCTTCAAAATATCTATTACTTAGGCGCATTCAAATTAGCTTTTAGAATATTTCTATAATTTTATATAAATACACAATACATACAAAAAAAATTAATTATATTTTGCTCTTTGTTCTTATCTAACAAATACGCCGTTGAAGTCACTTTTTTCCTTGTGTCATTTTCGGCTTTCGTTCTCCTCTCGTACTTATCGCTCAATTTTCATGCATATCACCTTCCATATCTTATTGAGGGACCCCTAACGTCTTTTTGATTTGTGTATCGATCGATTTAATTTTAAAATTTATCAATTATTAATTTGTAATATATTAAATTGTTATAGAATTATTATAATATCGATTTATTAGTTAGTGGTTGTTATTAATTTAACTGTTAAAATTACACTAAACACGTTAAGATTTCATGCAAAAAAATAATTATTGATAATCAATTAGAAACAACGTGATAAACTATATGAACAATGTATGTGAGTTGACAGATCACTTCTTGCTCAGAAATAAATAATGAGGTCTTGTACAATAACTGAAAGTTTGAGACAGTAAAAAATGTTAGTATAAAACTAAATTCTAAGTCATAGAGTCTAATATAATTCGATATTTGTTAAAAACATCTCATTTAATTCAAATTCACACTAGATAAAATCGTTAATAAGAATTTATTTCATTTTAAAATTTTATTCAAATCCTAAACATTTAGAGTTATGATTCATTTTTTTGTTTTGATTTGATATTCGATATTTGTATTGAAATATCTGAATCGCAAATATCACTTCTTAATGCGGCATCCCAATTTAAACCTTTTCATTATCAAAATATAAAATTTAAGCATAAAATTTTTAATTAAAAATGAAGAAATTCTAAACATCTCACCGCGATTCACGATAGTGTAAGAGTTGTATGTACACTCTTGCTGACTGTACTACTGGGTCCGGTGCACTTTCACCACATGGGATACCTTCATATGAGTGGGACCCACAATGTCCACCAATAATTGATAATATTTCCTAATCCTTTCTGTACTCTTGCTGGCAATACTTGCCTCTATTACTCAATTTGTTCATATGACAATATTTTATGGATAGTAATATTTATGTTAAATCATATCAATTTATTATAATTAATTAATTAATTAGAGCAAAACTATTTAATACTTAATTATAATTAAATTATGATTTTATCTACTATTTACTATGGCGATCATTTATGGTGGTTGTTCAGTGCCAGAAGGAACAGAAAAATGTGCAATGATATTTTTTCTCAAAAATCCACAAAGAAAAATATATATTACCCTTTTTTTTTTCTTTCTATCGAATCGATCATACCAACTAGTTTAATGAGAAACCTGTTTGGTTTACATCATTTTCAATTCGAGATGGAATCACACATTTATATTAGTGAAAGTCACACAAATATAATGTATATAATTACAAAGTTCAATCATATTGCACAACGCAAAAATAATTAAAATTCAATCATTTTTGTATGACTTTAGTTATTTTCATTTGTAATTTATGTATATACGATTGAAGTTCAAGCAAAAATGATTGATGTCTGCTATTATCTATTACTTTTCGTACTTTGATTACTCTATTTTATTTATATCGATCTTGTTATTCATTTTACCATATTGCTTAGAACTTATTAACTTCTTAGCTTTATTTAACCTTTTTTATGCTTTATTGAGCCGAGGATCTCCCGGAAACAGCCGTCCTTGATAGGAGTAAGATCTGCGTACACTTTACCCTCCTCGAACCCCACGTTATGGATTTCACTGGATTGTTGTTGTTGTAAATGAATTTCAAGCAAAAATAAATGAAGCGCGACAAAATATCCAAAATTTAGATTAAAATGATTGAATTTCAGTCGTATATGTTCACACGTCAATCACACAAAACTTCAGATACTATATCTAAAGTTAGAGCCTGCTTGAATTGACTTATAATTGAATGTTTAATTGACCAATTTAAAATTATTTTATGTTTAAAATAAGCCCAAAAAAATATTGAATTTATTTGGCTTAGCTTAATCAACACTAACTTTAAATCGAATATCTGAAGTTGTCGAATGTTCATCCATACATTTTCCCTCGTTTATTAGTTTGATATAAACACTGGAGATGTTTTTGTTTCTTTACCTTATTGATTGTACTTGTAGCTCTAGTGCACTCCACCACATGGGAAAATACCTATTGTGGGATCCACAATGACCACCAATAATTGATAATTCCTCCTAATCCCTCTGTACTCCTGCTGGCAACACTTGCCTCTAAGCTTCTTCTTGTTCTTCATGTTCTTATTCTCCTCCACCATCATTTTTTTCTTAAAAATAAATAAATAAAACTCACTTTTTAAAACCCCAAAATCATAAATTTCTCAAAACCCCAAATCTTTTCCCCCCCTCTTCTTAATGCTCTAACCAAAAAAAAATAATATTTTTTTTGGTTAAAATATCAATATGATGGTTCTTGAAAATTCCTTTGTGATATTTACATTTGTTTTGTGTTCTATATGGATATTTACATCAGCAGATTCATCTATATATGAAGTTCTTAAATCTAATGGTTTACCAATGGGATTATTACCAAAGGGTGTGAAGAATTTCACTTTAGATAATTCTGGGAATTTTGTGGTTCATTTAGATCAACCTTGTAACTCAAAATTTGAGAAAAAAGAGAATGAATTACATTATGAAAGGAATGTTTCAGGGACATTGAGTTATGGTCAGATTGATTTAATTTCTGGGATTTCTGCTAAAGATTTGTTTTTGTGGTTTCAAGTCAAGAAAATCTATGTGTCATCTTCAAGTTCTGGGGTGATTTATTTTGATGTTGGGGTTGTTTCTAAGCAGTTTTCATTGTCTTCATTTGATAATCCAAAGGAATGTACTGCTGTTCAGGTTACAGATCTTGAAGATGCCAAACAGGACTCTAAGGTCTTGCTTTTTTCATGATTGGTTTGTTTTTTTGTGTGTTTATTGGGAATCTTTAATTCGTCCTAATCTGGATTCGTGCCTACATACTCATTATTAGACGTTTCTCAGTTGACTATTTGCTTTTCAAGATTCTATGACTAATAGGGAAGGACAAATTTTGTGCTATTTGAGTGCAATATAGAGATTTCATGAACTTGTGCATCAATATTTTTGTTTGTTTGTTTATTTTTCATTCCATAGTGGGAGTCTCTATTTCGTCGAGACGAGAAGAAAATTGTAATGTGAATGAATCAATATTTGTATACATTAAGCCTGACTAATCTGGATTCGTGCGGACGTAGTCCTTATTATGAGTTTCTTAGTTGACTATTTGATTCTCAAGATTCTATGACTAATAGGGAGGGATAAGTTATGTGCTATTTGAGTGCAATATAGAGATTTCATGAACTTATGCATCAACATTTTTTTGTTTGTTTGGTTATTATTCATTCATATTGGGAGTCTGTAGTTGGTCGGTACGAGAAGAGAATTGTTGTGTGAATGAATCAATATTTGTATACATTAAACCCGACTAATCTGGATTCGTGCCTACCTAATTCTTATTAGGAGTTTCTTAGTTGAGTATTTGCATCTCTCAAGATTCTATGACTAAAAGGGAGGCACAAATTATTGAGTAATTCGAAATGATTTTTTAGTCAACTTCTTGGTTGCAAGATCTGAACTTTAGTCCTTGATAGCAATCAAATATATAAGTTCTTCTGATTTCTTGAAATGGTTTTTTGTGTTTCTGTCCATTTGTTGATTAAAGCTGAAAATTTTCACAAGTTGCAGGCAGAATGTTCCAAGATTGTGATTTTTTTTAGTGTGCAATATAGAGACTTCATGAACTTATAAAAACTTTGTTCTTTGTTGCTGTCAGCATTATGTATAATGTGCTAGAAGTAGTACAAGATTAGCTCTTCTGCAGTTTGAAGTTCCATTTCTTGTTCAAATTGTTTCAGTGTTTCTTATTAGTACTTTTCTTGCTGACACCAACTAGATTGGAATTGATTCGTTATTGATCGATTCATTTTTTTTATTTGTTAGCAGATTCTATCCGGGAAGATTCGATATAAGCTTGATCAGGGGAATATAGGCAATGCTGTTTTGTAGAATATTACAGTTTAAAATTTGGTTACAGAGTTGTTACACATAGCTCAATCAAGTTCTTTGGATGGTCTATCATTCCTTGTATGTAAATTGTCTGCAGAGAGTTTAGTGCTTTGGAAACAAATTGTGCTATACTGGTTTGCATTTTCTTGTCTAGTAAAGACAATCGCGAATTCAGAATCTAGAGTCAGTGAAGTCGGAATCAAGAAAAGGAGGTAAGCAAACAAGATACTGATGCCAAATTGCTTAGAGGTTTGGAGGGGTATAGGGATACAGGTTCATCTGCTCAAAAAAATGTGAAATTTCTCAGATAAGGCTTGTTTCTTTATTGTAGGATTCATTTATGGACATAGTCATAATTATGGATTTTAAAGCAAAACACCTTTTTTTTGTAGTTGGAAGCATAGAATATGAAATAATGAAATAAATTTGCCCTTCCCTTTCTTGTACTACGATTTCCTGTCATTGTATTTTTGAATTTTGATAATGATTTGCTTTAAATAGGGGTTGACTAGTATTATGCATTAACTTATTCATAAGTTTGGTGGAATTAAAAGGAAATAAATCATACAAAATCAGATACTTAAAATACTAAACTTAGATTTTAATCAACAAATGAAAAGGGTTCTGGTTTGCAATGCAGAAAGGGTGGTCCAAAATATATATTCCGTTTCAATTTGTTTGTCTGGTTTTAACTTGCTACAGAGTTTGAGAAAATAAAGAAGTCTTTTTGATTTTGTGGTCTTAAATTGAAGGTTGAATGTATCAAAATGTCTTTTAATCTTGTGGATTGAAACGTGTTATGTAAAAAAATAGAACTGTCCAAAAAAGAAAAGAGACACTCTTTTTGAATCAGACTAAAAAGAAAAGTAATACAAACAAATTGAAATAGGAGTAGATTGTTTTGTTTTATAACATTAGCCCAATTTGCCTCCGCATGCACCTCGTACCTTTTGCTAGTAGTACATGTATTAGCTAAGTTTGTCCACTAAGACTCGAGTAAACGTGAAAAAATCTCATTCTAATTAAGGATTCATATGGTTTCGGATGACTCAAGTTCCAACTACAGTAGAACCAGAATCAGACGACTTTCTCCTTGGAAAATCATCTACTATTAAATTATTTTGGGATTTAAACTCTGATTTTTATTCTATTTTATTGATCGTTAGACCATAGAGAAGAGATATGTTGATTTCTTTGCAAGAGGACAAACTTTCATGCTCTCTCTCTCACACAAAAGCAAAGTTAGGGAGGAATGAGGCATTTCATGAAAGGTTGGAATATGTATAATTGGTTGTTTGGCCTAAAAGGCTTTTTCATGTTTGTGTGGGATTTGCAAGTTAAAAAGAAATTTTGTCTTTTGCTGTTTTAAATTTGAAAGGTCTGTAATTTGCCAGATTGGTTTTCCACTTCCATTAGTATCTTTCATTTTGTCAAAAGTTGTTATGACAACAGAGGAGTGACCACTAACTTTTTTCCCAAGGCACATTTGATCACAGCAAGCCAGGCTTTGTTTTTTCATCTAATGTGATGTCTCGTATTTGTAATATGAGTTATATTAAATTTGAATTTATATTAGAAAAGTATTTTTTGGTGGATTTTTTGGAAATAACTTTTTTATTAGGTAGAGATAAAATTTACGTACATTTTACTCTTCTTAAATTCATTTAGTAAGATTTCACTGGATATGTTATTGTTGTTGGTGGTGGTGGAAAAATATTTCTTAATAAAGATGACTTCATATGCATGACTTGAATTCGAGACCTCTATTAAAGATGAGCAACTCTTTTCCAATGCACATTTGGTCACAGCAAGCCATGCTTTGTTTTTGTTTTTCATATGATGTGTTGTTTGATATTTGTGTTGGGTCTAAATTTAAATTCGCATCGGAAAAATATTTTTTAACAAAAACGGCATCATATATAGGACTCGAATCTAAAATCTATGAGCTTGAGCTTTTTTGCAATACACATTTGGTCACAACAAGCCATGCTTTGTTTTTGTTTTTCATATAATAAGATGTGTGTTATTCATATTAGGATTCGATTAATTTTGATACGTAGAACTCAAATTCGAGACTAGAGCACCAACTTTTTTCCAATGCACACTTGGTCAGCCTCGTTTTAGGCTTCAGTGCATTGCCTTGTGTTAGTGTTGTTCTTTATTGGGAACAGTAACAATAACATGTTCACGATTAAATATTTATAAATATTGAATAGATATATAATATTTGAATAAAATTATTGAATTCTCGTAAAATATTGTTCTCTAAATTTGCCTCTAATGGTTAGGATAAACCTTATAGACCCTATTTTAAAGCACAATATCCCTTGACCATATTGAAGTATATTTCATGTGGGCACTGTTCTTTTTTTCTGAGCTTTATTCCTTATTAAATTAGATATTTTTAAAATCACTTTCAATGTAACTTTTAACATTATTTTTTTTAAAAAAAATTAGTAGGTAAATTTATCTCGTATGTATTGGTGAGAGATAATAGCTGGTAAAAAAAAGAAAACAAAGCTTAGCATATGAAATACTTCATGTTCACATGTGACTCGAAAAAAAGACTACACCCCATATATTGATAATCTATCATGATGCAAGTTTTAATGTCTGATTTCACAACTCAGATGTATAAACTATGAATTTCAGGAAGATAACTCTTATTTACTATTCTATGAGACTTCCCTTCATATAATAATTAATATTTAATAAAATAATGGAAATATACATGCCAGATGGCCTGATACCATTACTATATATATATATATATATAGTAATATATATATGTGTGTGACATGGTCAAAATATTTAGTATAGTTGATAGATACAAAATATACCCCACAGATTTTGTGTCTGTATGTGGGGAAATCACATGGAAAATGGAAATATCAAATAAGGGCTACGATAGAACGATAAGTATTACGTTATTATTAATTAAAGATTTTAAATTTAAGTATTAAATATATAAAAAAATTGTTAGGAAGTATTTTATTTTTTAAATATAAGTTATCAACGCGAAATTAAATTTTGTTTGAATTCAAATTAAGTCGAACACTAGATGAGGAATAAAAATCATGAAAATGAATATGGAATACTATTGTGAAAACTCATATCACAGCACTGACTATAAAGTCGTTTTTGTTACAAAGCACTTAACTTCTTAATATGTGATTATGCAACTTGAATTCTAATTTAATTAAATTTCAATAGGACATCAAATAAAAATGAAAATAGAATATTATAGGGAAGGTCAATATCACTATTTGTTGACTCTTGTGCATTTGCTACGTGTTGGATTTTAGCTGGTTATTATTAGAATTTCTTTTCAAAATTCAATAAATAATTAATGAAATTTTAGTTTGTTTTATTAAAAAAAAGATAAAAGAACCACTTGCTGTCCTTTTTGTTCGTCTGTGATGCTTCTAATTAAATTCTTTTTCTTTTTTTTTTTGGCTCTTTCCTTATCTAAGATATCTTTTTTTTTTCCTCCATCCCCTCCACATGTTGCAGATTAAGATTATGTCAATTTAATTATTCTACTAGTGGAACAGTTAAGGAATTTAAAAAAATTAATTAGGGGAAAGAAGCAAAAAAAATTAAAAAAATAGGATACTTTTGACCATATAATTTTTTTATTTTTTAATAATCTTTTGCTTTATTTGAAACTCAATTTGACTATGAAAGTTTCAAATCTAATTTGAAGTTCTATTTCAAATTTGAAAAATAACTAAGGTTTCCAACTCATTTTTTACCTTTTAAATTGTATTTAAGTATGTTCAAATATAAATATTATTTCAAATATTATTTTTTTTGAAAAAGTATACCAAAGGCAAACACAATTAGGAAATTCATTAAGGAAAAGAAGCAAAACAAAAAAAAAGGATACTTTTGACCAGATAATTTTTTTATTTTTTTAATAATCTTTCGCTTTATTTGAAACTCAATTTGATTATGAAAGTTTCAAATCTAATTTGAAGTTCTATTTCAAATTTGAAAAATAACTAAGGTTTCCAACTCATTTTTTACCTTTTAAATTGTATTTAAGTAAGTTCAAATATGAACATTATTTCAAATATTATTTTTTTGAAAAAGTATACCAAAGGCAAACACAATTAGGATATTCATTAAGGAAACGAAGTAGAAACCCCCCAAAAAAAGAAAGAAGGGAAATTGCTATTTTCCTACTAAAATTAAATAGCCGCACTAGAAAAAAATAGATTTAACTTTAGATTTTGGGGGAATTTCATTTAAGTGACGATCTAAGTTTATAATATTTTTCGTAAGTTTGGTCATTTTAGGTATAATATTAGATTTTTGAAATTGAAGTAACAAATATTCATGTTCGGAACCACAAATTCTATCTAAAGTTTAACATATTACTTGTGCAATGCAAACTTTCATAGTATGCATCTAAAATTTGGCTCAAAATCAAAGACCTTCAATCAAGGGTAAAGAAATCTGATTCATTTCATCAGTCACTACAATTTTTTCGTGATAAAATAGGACTAGTATTATCTTTAAAATATCTTAATAATCAAAATTATAATGAAGTCTTATAGCGGTATGTGGGAATTGTCGAACCCACAATCACATCATTAAAAGTCATGCGCTCTACCAGCTACGCTAAGACAAGTAAATTTTATTAATAGCTAAAATAAATTCATATTTTCAATTGCATTCTTTAGTGCTCAAAAATTGAAGTGTATAGTAGGAAGATAGTAGTATCAATAAAATCAATTTTACGGAAAATAACGGTAGTTGATTTAGGAAAAAACACAAAAATCAGATAAATATAGTGATACAATAACTATAGCTATGTTTTGTAATTACGTAAACTGTAACTACATTTCGTAAATACATATATATTAATACTATACATACTTATATAGTCAAAATATATTAACAGTATATACTCCGACCATTCACTTTTTCCGGAATATTATTTCACTTTATTTACAAAATGATCGAAGGATATATTTACGTAAGTTTTCTTTGATCTTATAGCTGTGAACCCACGTCTGGGCCGGTTGTAAATTGCAATAGTTTGTTGGGCTTTATAGTTTGTATGCAGGTCTGCTTTGTTGCACTTATTACTTATGTTAGCCACTTTCAGTATCCTGATTTAAAATCTGCCCAATTTTGAAAATTATTTAAAGTATAGTCAGTTTTGGCAAAATCAGTATAGCCATTTTTCCTAGCATAATTTCGAAAAATATTTTCCTTCATGCTAATACAAAATAATAAAATGTTTGATATGATGTACAAGCATAAATAATCCTAGGATAATATTATAGTAATGCCTTATCTCTTGAATGTTTACTAATCCTGGTATAACTTATACACTAAAGTAATGATTACTAATTACTATCAAATAGTGAAATAAGAATACTTGGATAAAATATTCCTAGATAAAATAATTAAAATGACAAAAAATTATCCCGGTATGTCAAACCCCTTTTTTACTAAATTAGGTGGAGGGTATTGTTTGTTTTTACTCCTTCCTTGGGAGCTCCAATATTTTTGCTCTCTTGGTGACTTGAACTCACAATCATAAGGTTGAAAGTGAGGGGTGCTTATCATATGAGTAATTCTCTCTTGCATTGAGGGTATTAATGAAAACAAATAATTACTTATGAGAAATTATGCAAGGAAAAATGACTAAAATGAGACCTAAACTATGACTAATTTAGTAACACACTCATACTTTACGAAAATTCTAATACTCCTTGGCTATGTTTTAATATATTTATTTGACATGTATCAGGTGAGATCGCCATGAAAGTGAAAAACACACACATGAAATACGTATGACCACGGGGAAGAGTTAAGCTACAACTTATGCAAATAAATTCTTTTCTTTTTTATCTTATATTTAAAAGGTCGGGGCTTGTAATGCGATCATGATATATTGATGAAAATATAGCCATTTTTTTTAGATCTAACCAACAATTTCGAAAGAAGATTTTGATCTTATTCCTTTTATGATGTATGTATTCCTATAACGTGTTTATTCAGTAGTGTTACGACATTATATTGATATTGCTAATAAAATCATGTAAAGCAAGTAAATATTATTTGCATTCATTTTTACTTATTCACTATATTGATTATGCGCTATGAAAATCCATTAAATTAATTTAATTTGATTTTTAATTTTCGATTTTCTTTTACTACACCCAAGTTAATAAAGTGACCAATGCTTAGTTTTGCTTTAAAATGGAAACAAAAAATATGCAGACGATTTTTAATTTTTTTTCTTGTATATCACGTGATATCTTCCTCTGTACGTACCAAATCAACTGAAAGGGCCTAATCCTATTTTAAAAAAAAGGACAAAAAAGAGCAATAAATTACTGACCCTACCATAAATACCCTCTATTCAATTCTCTTCACGCTAAAATTGCAACCGAGAGTGGCAATTTCGGAAATTTACTTAACAACTGAGGGTTAATTTGATTTTGTTGGTTCATAATTTCGTTTTATTATTATTCTCTCCATTCATATTTTTTTCCAATAGAGTATTAACACACACCAATTCTACCAAAAAAAAAACAAAAAACACCAATAATAAATAAATTAACAATTTTATTATATTATTTTTTAAATATGGTAAATTTAATGCTTTTTAAAAATAACAATATTAATAATAAAAATTAAATAGAAATTGAATGATAAATTATTTTCTTAATTTTTTAATTGAACAAATAGAAATGTGCATCTAATTTTAGTATAACGAACTAATAAAAATAGAAGAGGGATGAATGTTTAAGTAGAAAAAGGAAGAGAAATGTTTGAGTCATAGATATGAAAAAATTCTTAATAGGAAGCATTTTTCTTCGAATAAAACCTTACACATTGCGAATTCAAATTAGCTATACTCCAGTGCGAATTTCGAACGTCAGATGGAAAAAAAAGAAGAGAAAATCTTGCTTTTAGTCCCTCGGCTGTTTACAAATTCTATTTTGTTATTTTTGATATCCATGATAAACTTTTAATTATTTTGAATATATCCACTCTTTATTTATGTTGTTCAAAATTAAATTAAAATCAATAACTTAAACAGAGAAAATGCTACTAATATGATTTAACGATAATGAATTATTAATTTAATGATTCCTAATAATTCAAGTTTGAAGTTATCGGCTGGAAAAACAAATCCTAAAAAAGCAAAATCCCTTCTAATTAAAAGGAAAAAAAAAAGAAATAAATTACTTAACGTGCCATAAATACCCCCTATTCAATTCTCTTCGCGCTAAAAATTGCGACTGAGAGTGGCAATTACGATATTTTCTACAAAACTGAGGGTTAATGTGTTGCTGTCAGTACTCACTTTTGTCTCGATACTCCTGTAAAAAAATAAATAAGAACGTTTCAATGGAGAATGGAAGAGAAAATTTTGTTTTGGTCCCTCAAATGTTTATTAATTTCGAATTTTATCCTTTAATAATATCCATTTCAGAATAATAAACCCTTTAATTATTTTGAATGTCCATTTTTTGTTCTTTATTATTTAGGGTGGTTCAAAATCAAACCAATTCGATTATTAAGGATCTATCACATGCTTTAACTATATTATATCATGCGTGAAGTCTAACTAATTAAAAATTCTTATAAATTAATTTCAAAATAGCAACCATTCACAGTTTTCTCTCTCGTAATGCCTGCTAAATATTGAATGTGCTTAATCGAATGTTATAATGACTAAAACAAACGTTTACTAATAACTAAAGGACTAAAGGTGCAATTATCCAATAAATGCACAAAACGTTTCCGGTTCTCCACTTCCTATAAATACCCCAATAACCCAACTGCATTTTTCCTACTTATATCCAAAATTCATTTGGCATTTTTGCTTTTTTCTCTCTGTTCTTCTTCTTCTCCATTTCCTTCTTCTGTACGTTTTTGTTTTCTCTCTCTTAGGGTTTCGCAGTGAAACAATGGCTGAAGAGGCACTTAATGGAGGAGGAGCTGAGAAGGAAGCAACTCAAGTTCCCGTCGTTTTCACGGCGGTGAAGCCGCAGCTGTTCGTGAAAGCACCAAAAGCTAAAGACACCGTGCAGTTCTACAAAAATGCTTTCGGTGCTGAGGAGGTTGGACGTGTGAACCACCCTAAGAGGAAAGCCGAGCAGGAGATACCACTTATCCTCTTTGTTGAACTCAAGCTTGGTTCATTTTCTTTCATTGTCTCTGACCTTATTGATGAGGACACTTCTGCTCCGTACGTATTTCTCATTTTTGCTTTTTTTTAACATGTTTTTGCGTATGATTAGCTCGATTTCTTCGTTTTTGTTTCTAAAATCATCCGATCTGTCATGTAAAAGAGCTATACATTGGTTTTCTAAAGAAACATTTGGAAAGGCCGTTTGGTGAAAGCTTTTATTGTGAAGCAAAACGAGGTGTAGATATTTTGAAGAGCTCACTGAAAATAGTATGTTACAGAAAGTTAATATCAGTAATTAGTTTTAGTTTTCGCAAACTTTCAAAATTTCAGCAAATCTCCGTTTCAGATGTTGTCGAGTTTTGTTTGTTTAACAGCTGATAATTATTGTATTTGCTCTGTTTCTTTATTCTGTATATGCGATTTTTGTTGAGAAGATATTTTTGTGATAATTATGTATGCTTTTGGATGATTAAAGTGTTTTATGACTTTTTTTAATCTATATTTACGTCTATTTGGTTTGCGTTATAAGTTTGTTACGCTCGCTGGCTGTGGTTTGACAATGCAGATCTGAGATGTTGTATGTAATTTGTATGTGCCGCGTTTTAACTTGTTGATATTTTGAAAAACCGCAAGTGTTTAGTGTATTTACGTTTATACTATGTACTTGTGTATGTGGTTTACGACGTTGTTACAGCGAGATGATTTTTCATTTTGATTTGTTTATTTGAACGTCAAGCTGATACTATTATTGGTTATTGTTTAGTGTGAAGACTGCTTCGACTGGATGTGTTTTCTGCTTGGAGACTGAGGATGTCAATGCTGCTGTAGCCAAGGCTATCGGTGCTGGTGCTGTTGCTGAATCTAAATCAGAAGATGGTGGTGCTGATGGTGCCTGTTGTCGTGGTGGTGTAGGAAGAAAGCTGACGGATCCTTATGGCCATATCTGGTTGATCTGCTCACCAGTGAAGGAATGCGAGTAATTGTCCATTGCTAATTACACTCTCTTGTTTAGTTCCTTTTATCTTTTATTGCTTTCAATCAAATTCCGGTTTTGTAATACCGATGAAGAAACTTTCGTATCAACTCTAGCTAGGTGTTAATGGTGGTTTAACTGTTTTGTGGGAGATCGATGTCCATTGTTGATTTTGAACAGTGAAAACTTTTGTCTGTAGTTAATCTGACACCACCTTCTTTTCTAGTAGATGATGATTTCTGCTTATTATTGCTATTTCTTATTGGATCTTTGCTTTGTTTTTATGTAATCAAAATGTACCCGTTGCCTCGTTAGACACAAAATTGATAAAGTAAAGCGAAGCATGCTATTGTTGTTTCTTTTCTGGAGTTAAATACTACTAAAATACTGCATGAATATAACTCACATTATTTTCAAATGGTTTCATGACCCGGTAATAGTTCAAATTTTCATTTATATTTTATCTGTTTCCAAATATTATTTACATATATAATAATGTACATGTGGGTTTTATATATTCTTTAAGTTGAGTTTTCTGTTCCAATTATTTAACTTTTAAATATTCTTTTGTACTTTATTGTGATATTCTAACACCTGTCTTATACTCTTATTATCCTTTTTATTAAATATTATTTATTTATTTATTAATATTTTTATGACTTATGTAAGTAATAAGAATGATATTAATAATATTAAAATTTATTGTTTCTTTTGAGCCAAATTGTATATGAACAAGTAAGAAGGGATAATATTGAATTATTTGAACGAATTGGAAGCTTCTTGGGAAGTGTTAAAAGGGTTAATGGTTGAAGGTTGTTCAACAAAGGTTCAATGGGACAAATAGATGCTTTACTTTTTTTTAATGAAACCTATGTTGACACGCGTCCAATAAAGTATACGAATATAGGCCTTTTTAGTGATACTTTACGAGGTCAGAAAATTAAAAATTTACGGTGGAGCAATTTAGAGGATAGTTATTAAACTTGAGGCTTTTAAAACTTTGTTCTTGTTGAAGAAGGGGAAAAGGAAAAAAGAGAAAAAATTCGCATTGCAATGGCATGTCACGTGACATTCATTTCATCTAAAATGTCTAGCCACGTAAACATTATTCAAAATGGGTCATGAATGACATTCACACTTAACTTCCTAGGTGGGAGAACCAATAATACAATTCTAACTTATAAAATATGACAATAATATGGAACTCAATTTATGAGAGTAAGAAATAATAAAATCACTAAGTCTATTATATATATTTTTTCAAAACCTGAAAGTCATCACACAAGGACATTTAATTCTAAAATACTAAGTCTGAAAATATCAAACACCAGAATAAATAAATAACTTAATGTGTCCGAAAACTAAGGACATCATGCCATGTTCGAGAGAATCCAACACGAGCTAGAATGAATAGCTCACCCTGGAACCTGGTGTGTTGGACACTGGCTATAGCTGAGGTCGAGTCAAAGTTGCTGGTACATTTGCTGCATTCCACAAAAGGAAAATAAAAAAAATACTAGTAAGGATCAGTACAGGACAACACGTACTAAGTAGGTATCATCAGGTGATTCGAAATAAAAAACAATATGCATAAAGTAATAGCGGAAAATCAACCATAACACTTAACATGTGACAACCAACAAGATCAAGATCAAGTGACAACACAATGAACAATTCATAACCAGTCAACAATATCAAGATCACACATGAGGACTCAGGCCTCCACATCACGCTCTTTTGGAAAATGAGTTATTTGAGATTGGGTAACATTAAGTCATTTTAATTTGTTTTCCTTTCATATTACCGTGTCGTAATGTGACACCCGATCCAATAATATTGTGTCAGCTCGTGACACTCGATCCAAATATACCGTGTAGAAATGGAACATCCGATCCAATAATATTGTGTCGGACGCAGGGGCAGACCCCATGCTGTTCAGGGGGTTCATCCAAACCTCCTTCGTTAAAAAATTATACTATATATAAGATAATTTTTTTAATTTATATATATATATATATTTAACATTTAACCTCCTGAGCATAAGCCAAAGGACTAGCTCAGTGGCAAAGGGGGTTCAATATTTTGCCTTAGCTTATCACAGCTCGCGGGTTTGAATTCGAATAAGCACATTTTTTTTTTTGATTTTAGGTACATTTTTAGGCTTAGTTTTTGACATTTTTTAAATTAAATGTAAATTAAAAAATGACTTCTTAACATATTAATTTTTTAAAAAATTTCAATCTTTAATTGAAAAGTCAACAAATATAAAACTCCTCTTTTTCTTTTTCTAGGTATTTCATTATTTCATCTTCTCTCCCAACTCTTCTCTTCTCTTTCAAATTTGCTGTTAAGTGCCCAGCTGCTCTTTGATATTTGGCTGCTGACCTGCTGTCCATTCTACGCCGTCGCCCGTCGCTGCCCGCTGTCGGCGCCCGTCGCTGTCCGCTGTCGGCGCCCGTCGCTGTCGGCGCCCGTCGCTGCCCGCTGTCGGCGCCCGCCGCTGTCCGTTTCTCTCAGCCACTGCTTGTAAGTTCTTAGTTCTTCTTCATTTTTTTTGTTCTTAAAATTTTCAAATTTTTTTTCCAGAAATGTATATGGCTTTGACTTTGGTATAATGGTATTTATTGTCTTATTTATGTGCTCTTAGTCTTTACAATTCAGTCTCAAGCTTCAATGAAGAAGTATTTCACCAAATTTTGAAATCAAGTTTAGCCTCTCAAAGTCATAGTCAATCTAACCAAGAAGAAAATGTTAATCATTCGTAAGTATCATTACATTCTTCTCAAGAATTTGATTTGAGTTCTTTAAAGTTTGATCCTAGTAAAAGAATCTCAATATTGAACCATCATTCAAATCATCGTGCTATTATTACAAGAGCATACCTTTTGAATGGTCCTTGCCAACCTCATTTAGCAGTGCATGAGTATTCTCAAACAAATATTTCTGGATCAATACGTCGTTTTAATCATGAATGGTTTGATGGTGTATATCATGATTGGTTGGAGTATAGTGTTAGTAAAGATGCAGTCTATTGTTTGTATTGTTATCTATTTAAAGACCATAACATTCATCAAAGAGGAGGTGAAATATTTTCAAGTGTTGGGTTTAAGAGTTGGAATAAAAAGAGTAGTCTTGACAAATATATTGGTCTACCAAATAGCATACATAATAAATCAAAAAAGAAATGTCAAGATTTATTACGACAACGACAATCTATTCAATTTTCATTTGAGAGACAATCTAATCAACTTAAGTATGGATATTGGATTCGCTTAAGTGCTTCAATTGATGTAGTAAGACTTCTCATAACTCAGGGATTTGCATTTCGAGGTCATGATGAATCTAAATCATCACTTAGTAGGGGTAACTTTCTTGAAATTCTCTCATGGTATGCAAACAAATGTGATAAAATTTGTGATTATGTACTAGAAAATGCTTCTCAAAATGATCAAATGACTTCTCCAAAGATTCAAAAAGATATTGTGAGTGCATGTAAAATAGAGTCCGTTAAATTTATTCTTGATAAATTAAATGGTGATTACTTTGCCTTGCTAGTTGATGAATCATTTGATGTGTCACGTAAGGAGCAAATAACTATTGTATTTCGATATATTGATAGAAAGGAATTTGTGATGGAGCGACTTATTGACATTGTTCATGTTCAAGATATTAGTGCTTCATCTCTAAAGGAGGCAATTGTTAATTTACTTGCTCAACATTCTTTGAGTCCATCAAGTGTGCGTGGACAATGTTATGATGGAGCATGCAATATGCAAGGTGAGATCAATGGCGTTAAAATGTTGATTAGGCGAGAAAGTAGATCGGCTTATTCCATCCATTGTTTTGCTCATCAACTTCAACTAACTCTTGTTGGGGTCTCTAAAAAGTGTGTTGAAGTGGGAAAACTTGTAGTATTGGTCTCAAATATTTTAAATGTATTGGGTCATCTTTTAAACGTATGGATAAATTACGTGATTCTCAAAAAAAATAAATTAAAGAGGCATTAGATATGGGTGAACTTACAACTGGTAGGGGCTTGAATCAACAACTTGGTCTTTCAAGAGCTTGTGACACTCGTTGGGGATCTCATTATAAATCCTTTAATAATTTTATTATTATGTTTGGATCTATTCTTTGTGTTTTTGAGTCACTTGCTCTTGATGGACAAAATTTGGATGAAAGAGCTAAGGCAATGGGACATTTCGAAGCTTGCCGAACATATGAGGTTGCTTTCATGTTGCATTTGATGAGAGATGTCTTAGGAATTACAAATGAGCTTAATAAATGCTTACAAAAAAGGAGCAAGATATTGCAAATGCCATGCTACTTGTTGAAGTAGCAAAGAGAAGGTTGCAAGTTTTAAGGGATGATGAATGAGACTCTCTTATTGCTAAGGTATCTACATTTTGTATCCAACATGATGTTTTGATACCTACCTTTGAGGAGCCATATATTCGCTCTTTAAGATCACGACGAAAGCTTGCTAACTATACAATCTCACATCATTATCGTGTTGAAGTGTTTTGCAATATTATTGATTGGCAACTTCAAAAACTTAATAATCGTTTTGATGAGGTGACTACCGAGTTGCTCCATGAAATTGCTTGCTTGAATTCAATTAACTCATTTTCAAGTTTTGACATCAAAAAAGTAATGAGAATGGCGGAATTATATCCAGATGACTTTGATGAATCTAATATGAGTACTCTTAACAATCAACTTGCAAGTTATATTGTTGATGTTCGTGATGTTGATGAAAGGTTCTCCAATATAAATGGGCTTTGTGATCTTTTCAAAAGATTAGTTCAGACAAAGAAATATTTTACTTATCTTTTGATATTCCATTTAGTGAAACTTGCTTTACTTCTATCAGTTGTCACTGCCTCCGTTGAAAGAGCTTTTTCGGTAATGAAGTTTATCAAGAATGACTTGCGGAGCCAAATGAGTGATGATTTTTTTAGTGGTTGTTTGGTGCCTTATTTAGAAAAAGATGTATTTGATAGTATTTCTAATGATGCTATCATTAAGACATTTCAAGATATGAAACCTCGTAGAATACAATTGTAATAGTGTATGTGGTTGAATTTCAATTGTAAAATAATGTTTTGATAGGCTTATTCGTATGTTTGGTTTCTTAATCCCCCTTCAAGGTGGTGTAATTATCACTATGTTTTGTAATACATATCAAGATATAATAATTTATATTGTTCAGGGTGTTTTTGTATTGTTTTAAAGCCATTTTATGTCTTTTTTATGGCGTAAGAGTGTTTTTATTTTGAGATTGTGTTTATTTTAAACCTTTTTAAATGTAAAAGTTTATGTTTGCTCTCCATTTGCACTTTTAGGAGCTAAAGAGAATTCAAAAGAAACTGAAAAACTTATAAAAAGACCCCTGCTTCTTGCAAAACAGGTATTTTTGATCCGACCCATTTATTTATGGATATGATTAGCGTGTTTAATTTTTTTTGAACCTCCTTCATAAAATTTCTGGTCCTCCACTGGTCGGACGTGACACCCGATTCAAAATAATTAATTTATCATTCTTTATTATTACTTTCCACTTTATTAACAATATTTCTGTCACGCCCCGAGAGGGTACCCTAGGCGTGGCCGGCACTCAGAAACCATTTCTGACTTCTGAGAGAACCACTTGGTCTCATTTCTTATTTATTCATGAGCGGAAGACTTAAGAATACTAATGTGGGCTTGTCATAATCAAAGGAAAAATAGATAATTATTAGAAGAAGTAGTTTCTAAGGAGAACTACTCCGATTACATCATCAGACTCTGTCTATGAAGCCTCTAATACTCTTAGATGGTGCCAATGACATGTCCATGGCTACCTCAAAAGAAACATCACACTCAACAATAATAAAAGGATAAGGAGTTCCTTCGAATACAAGAAGGACTCACCAAATAGCTGAAAAGAAATGATCTTCAACGATGCGCCTGTTGAGGATCTCTAACACCTGTATCTGCATCATAAAACGATGCAGGTCGAATGACGTCAGTACGTGGAATGTACGAGTATGTAAAATGGCAGGAAGGTAAGGATAGATATCAAGATACTCCTCTCAATAAAACTCAGCTCAGAACTCAACATCATCTCAACATGAATATGTAACGCAAGTTTAAAATATAATAATAAAAATAATAGTAATAAGCAATGCTTACTCAGTTGGGAGTTTCTCTAACCGACAACCATCACTTATGAGCTAGCGATGATACAACGAAGCGATGTCGTTGCCACATCCATCCAATACCTTGCCAGGGTAAATGACATCACCATCTTGGATCCATTCATCAAAGTCCTCTTTTTGGGACTTAAGAGGCATAGCCTCCATCCTACGCTGGCTACGTAGTTCTGGGGTTTGAGTCAATTAAACTCTTACCCAACTCGGTGCTCAATACTACTCCCAAAATATGTGCTCATATTAAACTCATCATCTAGTCTCATTGGACTTTAATTTAAATTATCAAACTCATCTCATTTCATGGTCATCAATCATTATACTTCCAAAAACATCATTTACATCTCATCAAAACATCTTGCTCAAAATATCATTTTCTCAAATTCATTCAAATTCAACTCTTTTACTCTTTCAAAACTCAATAAAATACATATATAGTATTAATTTATATAACTCTCTTTTTATCAATAAAAATAATAAAAAGCCAACATCTTTACTCAAAACATATGTAAAAATATTCATGAACATCAAATCAATTAGAATTCATGGGAAAGTAGCCATGAACAATAATTCCAATAATATGAGAGATAACAATAATAATAATATTAATGCATAAATATATCAAACTCAATAGAAGAAGAATTAATTCATCTAGAATTCAAGATTTGAATAAAACTCAACTATAACTCAATTATAATAAATTTAAATATTGGGCGCATGGACGAACTCAATCCAATGCTATGAAAGCCTTACATACCTTAAATCCGAAGGTTTACTCCGAATTGGAATACTCTTGGATCCCTAGCCTTTTCTTCTCGCCGAAGCGTTTTGTGTACTACCCGGAGTATAAGAATAACCGGAGTAGTATTTTTATACTACTAAAACTAAAACTATATTTGAGAAGAAGTATGTAGAGAGAAGAAATGCTTAGGAAAGCTTGATGAATAAAATGAGGAAATAAGGTGGGTATTTATAGGTGGGAAAGAGGGACCTAACAATAAATAAAATAATTATAAAGAAAAATCTGAAAATTTAATGGAATATATTGATGTAATGGATGATGTTAAATGGAGGACAATTTATGTCATGCATGATGTCAAATGCATCTAGATGTTTCCATGGTAGGTAAGATGAGTTCTTTTTAACAGAATACTCATTTTCGAAGCTACGTTTGAATAAGATAAATTCCTTATTAGGATTTGGTTTCTTCATAAGAATTGTAGATATGGAAGTCTAGTTTCATATAGTTCAAGAATCAACCAATTTGGAGCAACCTACAGTGAGATATGAATTTTCTTCTATCAACACTCAATTTTGTCACAGCACTATATCTTGCAAAGATTAATTTATTTGACCTACTTATACTCCGAATTTGAAGTTATGTTCTTCATGAAAGTTGTAGGTAAGGATGTTGTGATTACCCAAAAATTTGAATCACCTAATTTGGACCAACCTATGAAAAGTTATGCCCAAAATACAGAGGCTGTATTATTTTTGTCGAGAATTGAAATACCGACATACAACATTTTAGGGGTTGTTACAATATCTCCCCCTTGGGATCATTCGTCCTCGAATGAAGATGCAAATAGGAGACATAAAGAATGAATATCATCAATACATCAACTCCGATACTCAAATGGTTAATGACTCAAACTCAAGAATAAACATCGACTCAAAGGTAGAAGTAAGGAATATTACCTTGAATATCGTCATCAGAAGGCATAAATAGATGAGGATAGTTAGCCTTCATATCTTCTTCAGCTTCCCATGTAGCCTCTTCAACAAATTGATTTCGCCATAGGACTTTGACAGATGCCACTTCCTTAGTTCTTAATTTGCGAACCTGATGATCAAGAATTTGAACTGGAATCTCTTCATAACTCAAACTCTCTTTCACCCCAATGCTCTCAGCTGGGACAACAAGTGAAGGATCTCCCAAACACTTCTTAAGCATAGAGATGTGAAACACGGGATGAATAGCAGCTAATTCTGGAGGCAACTCCAATTCATAGGCTACGTTACCTACCCTCCTCATAATCTGATAAGGACCAATGTAGCGGGGACTAAGCTTTCCTTTCTTTCCAAATCTCATCACACCCTTCATGGGTGAAACTTTCAAGTATACCCAATCGTACACTTCGAACTCTAAATCTCTTCTTCTAACATCAGTGTAGGATTTTTGGCGACTTTGAGCAGTCCTCAACCTCTCTTGTATGGTTTTCACCTTATCCATAGCTTGGTGAACCATGTCTGGTCCAATCAACTCAGCTTCACCAACTTCAAACCAACTAATTGGTGATCTACATCTCCTCCCATACAGAGCTTCATAAGGAGCCATTTGAATACTCGAATGGAAACTATTATTGTATGCAAACTCAATAAGAGGTAAATGATCATCCCAATTACCTTTGAAGTCAATGACACAGGCTCTTAACATATCCTCCAAAGTCTGTATCGTACGCTCTGCCTGGCCATCTGTTTGCGGATGAAAAGTAGTACTAAGGTTCACTCTTGAACCCAAGCCCTTCTGAAATGACTTCCAAAACTGAGCAGTAAATTGAGCTCCCCTATCAGAGATGATAGACAAAGGAACTCCATGCAGTCTAACAATCTCTCTAAGATACAATTTGGCATAATCCTCTGCAGTGTTCGTAGTCTTAACCGGCAAGAAATGGGCCGATTTGGTCATCCTATCCACAATCACCCAAATAGAGTCATGTTGTTTGCGGGTTCGTGGTAAACCGGTAATGAAGTCCATATTGATCATTTCCCACTTCCATTCCGGTATCTCTATATTCTGAGCCACTCCACAAGGCCTTTGGTGCTCAACTTTAACTTGTTGGCAATTTGGGCACTTGGACACAAACTCTGCTATATCTCTCTTCATTCCACTCCACCAGTATACTTCTCTCAAGTCATGATACATCTTTGTTGAACCTGGATGGATGGAATACTTAGAATTATGGGCTTCTTTCATGATTCTCTCCCTAATACCATCAACACTTGGAACACATAATCTTTCTTGATATCTCAACACTCCATCTCCCCCTTTGGTAAAAGCCATTACCTTCTGCTTGTGAACTTCATCCTTCAGTTGAAGAAGAATAGGGTCCTGATCTTGCTTTTCTTTCACCTCTGCAACTAGAGATGATTCGGCTCCATTTCGTACTATTGTACCACCCTCACTAGAGTCAATAAGTTGAACTCCCAAACGCGCAAGTCTATGCACTTCCTTTGCCAACTCCTTCTTTTCCTCTTCCACATGAGTTGTACTTCCCATAGATAACCTGCTAAGAGCATCAGCAACTACATTTGCTTTACCTGGGTGGTAGAGAATGCTCATGTCATAATTCTTGAGCAACTCTAGCCATCTCCTTTGCCTCAAATTCAGCTCCTTCTGGCTGAATACATACTGCAAGCTCTTATGGTCTGTGAACACATCCACATGTACACCATAAAGATAGTGACGCCAAATCTTAAGAGCAAATACCACAGCTGCCAACTCAAGGTCATGAGTGGGGTAGTTCCTCTCATGAGTCTTAAGCTGTCTGGAGGCATAGGCAATGACCTTACCTTTCTGCATCAATACACATCCCAACCCAACTCTTGAAGCATCACAATAGATTACAAAACCATCCATTCCTTCGGGTAGGGATAGTACTGGAGCAGTAGTCAATCTAGCTTTCAACTCTTGAAAACTTTTCTCACAAGCATCAGACCATTGAAACTTAGCCTTCTTCTGAGTCAGCTTAGTCAATGGTGAGGATATGGATGAAAATCCCTCAACAAACCTCCTGTAGTAACCAGCCAAACCTAAGAAACTCCTTATGTCGGTTGGAGAGGTGGGTCGGGGCCAGTTCTTAACTGTCTCAATCTTTTGAGTATCAACTTGGATTCCATCCCCAGATATAATATGACCTAGGAATGCTACAGACTCAAGCCAAAACTCACACTTTGAAAACTTAGCATACAACTCCTTCTCCTTAAGAGTTTGAAGGACAATCCTAAGGTGATTAGCATGCTCACTCTTACTTCTAGAGTAGACCAAAATATCATCGATGAAGACAATTACAAACGTATCTAGGTATGGCTTGAATACTCGGTTCATGAGGTCCATAAAAGCTGCTGGAGCATTTGTCAATCCAAAGGACATAACAAGAAACTCAAAATGACCATAGCGGGTTCGAAAAGCCGTTTTCGGGATGTCACATTCTCTCACTTTCAACTGGTGATAGCCTGATCTGAGGTCTATCTTAGAGAAACATGTGGCACCCTGAAGTTGGTCAAATAAATCATCTATTCTGGGGAGAGGGTACTTGTTTTTAATGGTGACCTTGTTTAGTTGTCGGTAATCAATGCACATTCTGAGGGACCCATCTTTCTTTCGCACGAATAGGACAAGAGCGCCCCAGGGTGAGACACTTGGCTTAATAAACCCCTTATCTAGGAGGTCTTTCAGTTGTTCTTTCAACTCTTTCAACTCAGCAGGAGCCATCCTATAAGGAGGAATGGAGATAGGTTGTGTATCAGGAAGGATATCAATACCAAAGTTTATCAACCATCCAAATCACGACAATTAAATGCATAATAAACTTCATACATTACTCAATTACTATCAATCACTATTAAAATCATAACCTACCTCAACCGAAGAACCAAAGTCAAGCAAGCTAATCCATCAATGTTTTTCCTTTCTTCAATGCATTGAAACATTTTCAATATATCAAGTATACAATATTCGTAAGGAAATGAATATGTAGACACCAACATTATATATATGTTTAACCTAGATCCAACAACTCATCAAATTCTATAATCAACTCTCTAAAACTCAAGCCTAGGGTTAAGCCTCAATTCCCCCAATAACATAAATCTAATGATTTTGATATAATACAATACACCTAACATTTAATTATCTATCTCAATATATTAAAACTTGAATTATAATGTGATAATTAAATAAAATTAACTAAAGGCGAGACCAACTACTAGAAACAGTGGTGGTGCAGATTAAAACATATACAGAATCATAGTTTTTTTTTTTCATATTCACCAAATATGCTCATAAAGATTCCTAATGATTAGGTCATATGATTATATACCCACTGTTATGCTGAAAAATGGACAAAGTGTAAAATTAATTTCATCTTTATAAGAAAAAATCAATTTTAGTAAAAAAAAGAGTCGCCACTTAATTTTTTAAAGAAATTAAGAAAACTTAATTTAAAAGACTCTAACAGATTTAAGTCTTAAAAATTTAGAGAAAAAGGGTACGAGGTTCATATTACTATTTTAAGAAGGTTTTAGCACTTAAAATAGCCGCTAACATGCGGTTATCCAACGATTTGAAATTTATTTGACTAATTTTGGGAAATATTAATTTAAAAGAAAACGAAGACTTTGAAATTATTTTTTAGAAAAAATAAAATAAAATAAATAACAAAATTGATAAAACTTAAACATTTGATTATAATATACATGTATATATATAATTAAAGATGATTAAGACTTTGATTACATAAGAAAAATCATTTGAGCTATTTAGAATTTTTTTATTTTTTTTTAGAGAAAGACACTTTAAACTCAATTGATTTGAAAGAACATCAACTTATAAAAAATACTTTAAGATAATTTGAAAGAAAATTCTATTTTTTTTAAATGTCTAACTAAAAGAAAAATACTTGAACAAAGTCATTTTTAGAGCAAATTAACACAAAAATGGTTTCTCTTTTAAGGGGAGTTCGATTAAGTCAAACCAAACTAAAAATTAACATCTAAGCAAGTATACACAACCATAAATAAATCAAATTATTACAACCCAAATAAATAGAATAACAATATAAACAAAACAAAAATCCGGCCCAATACTTAGTTTCTGTACACCTGGACTAAGATATTGGGCCACCTGTATTTTGGGCCTTTGGCCCATTTCGTTTCTGTATATCATGATTATATATAAATATATATCAATATATACAGTCACCCTTTTTCTGTATCTCCTGTATATAGATTGTATATCAGCCTATTTTCTTCCTCCGGAACCTATAGTAAACCTCCTTTACATCTGCGTATCAGCTTTCAAAATTCGAACAAGAGTGAAGTTGACTCAAAACTCAATGGTATGCGAGGATTTAGTCCAAAGATGGACTTGGATGGTGTCACATGCACCAAAATAAAATCATATAAGCTACTACTCATTTTAAATTGAACAAACAAATATAACATAATATTTTAAGACAATAAATTGAAGATTATCTTTCTATGTCAATTTGGAGAATGCAACTAGAAGTGCATATAAAGTAACATAGTGACTAACAACATGCATATATGTAAAAAAATAATAATAATAATAATAATATATATATATATATAGAAATATATTCAAATAACTAAAGAACATGAAATCAACCTATACATTAAACTAAGTCAAATTTTAAAGCAAGATTTACATCAATATAGTGACTAACAACATGCATACATGTAGAAAATATATATATTCAAATAACTAAAGAACATGAAATTAACCTATATAGTAAACTAACTCAAATTTTAAAGCAAGATTTACATCAATTAAGCCATGAAAAAATGAAAATTCTAACTCAATGATAACTTAAGTATATATTTATTATTTAAATCATGATAAAGAAGAAATTAAAAATATGAGAATCTATATGGTCAAACAAAACTACTAAAAAAGTCATGAACGAAATTGAGTTTTTTTTTTATAAGATGTCTCTACACTTTAAGCAAGACAAAAATTTTTCATTTTTTTTATCATTAATCTAATTGATTCTAACACATGCTAACTAAAAAATAATTACAAACCAACTACATAGAAGACATGAAATAATTGTTAATTAAGTAAATAAAATCGAGAAAAGATTCTTACCTATTTTCGGGCAGCGATTGAGACGACGAATTTGAGGACGATGAACTCCTTTAACCTATCAAGAAATGAGAGAAAGAACTAAAAAAAAATGAAAAATCCGAGACTAAACTTTTTTTTTTTATGATTTTCTTTTTTGTAGTATTATGTTCTTGCTTCCTTTTTTTTTTCTTGTATGTTGATGAATATTGATGATTGTAGATTAATTCTCCCTTTTGTTCTTCTTCCTTTCTCTCCTTTTTTTTGTGTGTGTGTTCTTGATTTTTTTTTTTTTGTGTGTGTTCTTGGTAAAAGAAAATGGTGTCTCTCTCTTTCTTGTTCATCTTTTTTTATGAAGAAGATGAAGATGTCTTTTAAAAAGAATGAGGTTGGTGAGAGTAATAATGAAGTTTTGAATAATGATGGGTTTGGTGGGGTGAAAAAGGAAAAAGAAAAAAAAGGAAAAGGAAAAGGAAAAAGATGAAGATAGGAGAATGATGATGTTTGGGATTTTAAAAAAAAGGTGGTTTAGGTGGGATTGGGAGGTGGAAAAGGAAAAAGTAGAAAGGGGTGGGGATAGTATTATATAAGTATAATATATGTATTGTAGTAAGTTGGTGTTTGGCCAAAACTATTATAAGAATTGGACTTTAGGTGAATAGGTGTTAGAATGTTGTAGTAATGTAGGTTGTTGTTGTTATTGGACTTGTAGAGAGTGGATGACAATATTGGATTGGGATGAATTTGGACCCAAATTTTGAGTTTAAAAAAAAAATAACTTGAAATTTGGTTAAGGGTGGAGTGAAAAAAAAATGGTTAGATTTATAAGAAAAAATTACTATATGAAAATTAATTTCGTTTGTGAAGGGTCAAAATTGGGTGTCAACACCCACCTTTCCTACTATTTCTATCAACTCTGCCAAAGTAATCTTAACATAATATATTCACTACCCAACAATATAGTTAAATTTATTTTATACACATACTCAATCATTGGTTTGTATATTCATAAGAATATGAGATTTCTCAGATTTGTACCTACATTCGTCGTCCGTGTGAGTTCTCGTCCTTTTTTTTTTCTCTTTTCAGTTATGCTTAGTAGTGCACAAATAAAATATTAAATCCTATTCCACTTTATTTTATTAAATATGAGATAAGTGGTATAGGGTATAAAATAAATTATCAATTTAGTCCACTAATTAAATTAGTTATCCAAAGTTACCCCTCAATTAATTAACCGTAGTTACCAAATAGTCCAAAATACCCATTAAAAATTTACGGGATGAATATTTTATGAAATAAAAAGCTCTAGTACTCAAAATGACCTAATTGGGTCATTACAAGGGATATTTTTGTTAATATTGGTAATGACATACATATATTTGATCGTTTAGTGTGGTGGATAAAAATGAATAGTCTTGGGATAAAAAAATAGTTTAGGGATAAAATTTTGATGTCTTATTTGGATGTCATGTTTGAGATAATTTATTCCACCATATATACCATAGTGATGAGATAATTTATCCCATATACATAATGGAATAAGTTAACCCAGAATAGCTAATCCTCGGATAATTAATCCTGGAATAACTTTTAACAATCAAACGACCCCTTACAGTATAAGAAGGGTCAAACTTGGCTAATAGAGGAAAGTAGAAAGCATTTTTGACCCTCTAAAAATATAAAACATACTTCCTTTCTTTCAATTTGTTCGTATTCCTATCCTCTTTTTAAAAATAAATAAATAATGTTTTGTTATGAAACTATATAACAAGAAGAATAAAATAGGAAGAAAAGGGATGAGTTCTTATTGATTTTAAAGGATTAAAGATTCAGGAATTCTTTGTAATGAGGGAAATCATTTATTTATAGAGAAAACTCACTTGCTCTCTGATTATGATTCCTAATTTTTCTCCAAAAAAATCTACATAATAGATGTTCATTACAATACAAATATATTTATAATAACTTTTTAACAACTATTTAATTTTAATTTTTCACATTATATGTCCATAATCACAAAATTGAATGATATTTTGCTACGTTCTATATATGTTTCATTGAATATCATAGATTTAAAACTTTCTCTACTTTCTTAAATTACGTGTTAAGTTAAAATCAGATAAATAAATTAAAATAAAAAATATTTAATTCCAATAAATAATAATTAAATATTAAAAATACAACTTTAATAATATCAAATCACTATTTGAAAAAGTGAAACATTTATTGTAATGACCCTGAAGGTCATTTTTGGATTTTTTTTTGTGAAATGTCCATTTTACCCCTTTTTTTAGTTGCCTTGAGTCATTTGTGGTTGGTATCGAGTGTAGATTTTAGAAAAATCTTATGAAATTTTGAGTCTTTGAAAATTTAAGTTTTCGTAAGTTTTAAGTGTTCAAAAGTGCTATTTGGGGTCAACAGGAGCTATGAGTTTCAGAATGAAATTCCGTTGATTTTAGCAGCTCCGGAATATGAAAATTGGTGTAGGAGAGTTTACAGAATCAGTTTTGGAGTTGTAACGAAGATCTGAGGTCTTGAGTTAGAAATTTGATGAATTTTAGGTCAAGGAAAACGTTGGTCAACTTTTGAAGTTTCGATGCTCGAAATAGAATTTTGAGGACTCCGTTGGATTCGCGAGATGATTTTTGGTCTAGAAGAAGTGGTGGTTGAATTTTTAGAGGTTCCGAGTTCGTTTTGGTATTTTGAAGGCCTAAGTTCGTTTAGATGTGACTTTTTGAGTTTCAGGTCAAAGAGACCTCGAATTCCAATTCTGATGGTTTCATTAGCTCTGAAATGACCAAATTAGGCTAGTAGTGTTGTCATCACGACTATCGAGGCAATCTATATGTATTTGGGACCATTTGACGCTTTTGATTTTGAAAGTTAGCCTATGATTGACTTTGGTCATTATTATTGGAAAACGTGCTCGGATAAAAATTCTGACAGCACGGTTAGTTCTGGAATATTGAGGCTCGTTGTGAAATTTGACTTAAAATGACACTTGGACGTGTGACCCACTTTTCATTAAAATAACCTCGTATGGGAATTTCGAATGCGCCATTGAGTCCGAAATATCGAATTTAGTGGGATAGCATATCTAATTTATTTTTATTGGGTTAAGAACGAATTCCGAAGGTACGTTCGGAGACTTTGAAAAATAGCAAAACCTGATTTTTCTGGGCTCACCTTCAGCGACCAGAAAATGAATTTTTAGCGACCAGATTTTTACTTTTTGTGACCAGATCTGCTTTTATTTAAAGCCCCATTTCAACTTTCAACCCTCATTTTAAGACACAATATTTTTGAAATTTTCAAGTCCAAATTGAGTGATTCAAAATGCTATCTTGCGTGGTTTTTTTTAGGAGAACACCGTGGTAGTGTCAGAATTGATCGTGGGTGTTGCATTCTAGGTAAATTTTGAGTTTTTACTGCTGGTCCGGATGGTTTTTGAGTTGATCTTTTTGAAAACTTGGAAAGTTTATTTCTAGGCCATTTCAAATCCGAATTTAGAGATTTTAGTAAATAAGTTGTGGGGTTTTCCACAAAAAACATTGTGGTGTGATTAGTTTCATCCATTGAAGCATCGTTTGAGGTAAATTCTGTCTCTAAGGGACTGCCCTCCTTCTTGAATTATCCTTTAATGGTGAGATTATGCATGGGCTGATTTCCATATTTTTTGAGCATCGAATTGTGGTAAAAGTTGGAACACATGTTTTTTAAGCTCAAATTTATCGTTTTATGGAGTTGATTGCGTTATTCTCGTAGCGTGTCCCACAATCTCATTTTGGATTCAATTTTGGGTCCATCTCCGAAAAATATGATATTCATGTCAAAACGTCCGTATTGATGAGGTGATTAATATTTTATTAGTGTAGTTTCAATTGGAGGTGACTCAGAGGTCGAGAGCTTTATTCTGGTGAATTCAGAGCACGCGAGTTCGACTTTGAGGTAGGCTACAATCTCCCCCTTTTGACTAAGTTCTTTTAGTTATCGTCTAGTATCTATTGCATATAATTTAGGTTGGTATTGGTCGGGTTTAGGGCCTTCCTTATTTTATTTTATTTCCTTGACTCCGGTGGACCTTAGGCTAGCGTAGTTTCTTGAGATCCTTATTTTAGGCTTGTGGTTTCGGTTGCATTATGGTTGGGTGAGATTATCCTTCTTAGGATCGGTATTGATGGACTTAGGCTAGGGTTGAGCCTTAGATGCTTTAGTTTGTGTTTAGTGCCTTTATAGCTAGGCGCAGCTTTCGATAGGGCTTGTGATATCTGGTGTAACTTAGTGCTACTGCTGGAGACCTTTGAGGCTCTTCGTAGTTGTAGGTTTGATTTAGTTGTGCTCGTTGGGAGCTGAGATGACATATTTTGGGGTAAGGCATCGTTCCTAGAGATGTTTCTCCACCTATCTAATTTTGAATCATGTCTCGATTGTTTGCTTTTGATTAGCGTTAGGCTTATGATGTCTACTTATCTATTATTCATTGTTGGGCACAAGGTCGTATTCGAGGGTTGATTGGACTCCAAGTTTAGTTCATTTGCCTTGTTAGTATGGTATGACTTGATGTACTATTCAGACTGTGTGTACCTTGTTTGAATACTGGTGATGACATGCTTGCATTGATTGAGCATCTTCACTCATTTTGTAGTACGATTCCAGATTCTTTATGGATTTTCTCTAATATTTTTGAAAAGGATTTTTCACGCTTTTACTACTTTTAAACTGATTTTTAAAAGGAGTCATACCACCTGGATTACTTGGTCACTGGTTTTAAAACTTATGAGGCGTTAAGGACGTACTCTTTTTTCTACTTGTGGCATTAGACATCTGGTATGTGCTCATTTTACTTGGATATTCGGCGTGTCGACGCCCTTTCTTTACTTATCGATGCCCTTGGGTTTACTCTTGCTAGCTGAGCCGATGCCTTTGGGAGTTTACTGGCTGGTTAGGCGGCTCCTTTTCAGGGTGCTCACGGTTTGAGGTTACTAATTTACTAATATCCGGTGCATCGTCTCCATTTCTACCTGATCTAGCTACACATTTCTCCAGTACCATCGACGGAGATGACTTTTATAAGACATGGTTTAGGCCTAAGCAGTGTATACGGATTTCCTGCGTCCCCCATGGGTCCCTTTGGCCGTGAGTACTTCTACCAAATGAGGGAACTGCGTGGGTCCACCTGCCAGACCGAGGGCTGGAGTGGGTCTATACACTTTGGGTTAAAGACCATGATTACAGACGACACTTTGGGTTAAAGGTCTTGGTTACAGATAACACTATGAGTTTTACTACATACTTACATTAATTAGCATCGCCTATCACTAGTATACTTGTATGGTGTGGTCCCTCGATTTATGGATGTCGGGGGTATGTTTGTCATTATTTGTACCTTTTGGGGTTAGGGGTGTCCAGTCGATTATAAATTGACCTTACTTATACTTACCTTTGGCTGTATTTGTTGTTGGTCTACGAGGTATTTGAGGTTGATTATGGTGGTACTTCTTACTAGGTTTCAGTCGGATTAGTTCTTAGGTGATTATGTGGTTAGCATTGCCCTTTGGTACTATATCCTTGTTTAGTAGACTCCTTTGATGCCTTCTTCTTGTTAATAGGTTGTTGGATTGCGTTTCAAGTGTGTTCTTCGACTCTGCTCCTTTATTTATGTCTCCAGTCTCTTTGTCTTATTTCTTGTCATTATTGTGATAATTCCTGATTAGTTACTGGTGTAGTATTTACCAATTTATATGTTATTTATACTTGCTTTATATGCGGAGCTCAGCCGGTCTATGCCTACTGAGTACCATTTGTTTGGTATTCATATTACACTTCTGCCCTCTGTAGATCATAGTACGAGTTTTCGCCGTTGATTTGGACTGGTGCAGAGCAGCTTTTGGTTCAGAGATTTGGTGAGCTCCTGACGTTCAGAGTGGTCGATTTCCATCTATGACGGACTAGGAATAGTCTTTACTTGCTTTCGAAGACTGTCTGTACTTATTTTGTATTTTTTAAAAAGCCTAGTACTCCTATTTTGATTTAGATACTCAATTACTGACTGATGCCAGATTTTGGTGTGGTTTCTTGTGTTTGTTTTTCGTTGTTCTCTTTCTTCTCATTATTACTTACTCTTCGCTTTATTTATTCATCTTCCGCTTGATAGCCCATTGCCTCTGACTCTGGGCTAAGGGTTAAATGTTAGGCTTACCTGCTGGTGCGTGTTAATAGATGTCATCACGGTCTGAGAAATTGGGTTGTGACATTTATGTTTGCTGGTGATTTTAGAGATGATTTATAGTGTTGACATTGGCGTTAGGACATTAGTGATGGTAAGAATTGTGACGGTAAAATCAGTGGACGGTACTATTGGTGTGCTGGCTAAAAATTATGTTGGTGATAATTGATGGTAATGTTAATTGTGATGGTGGATGTACTTGATAGTTGAGATTAATCACAAAGGTGATAATGGTGGTGGAAGTGATAGCAATGGTGCAATGAATATAATTATAATAATTAAAATGATAAGTAAAAATGACAAGATAAATTTGTTAAAAAAAACCTTTTGTATCGTAAAAAAATTAATTTATTTGATGAGTTAGAAATGAATAACCGCCTATATATCATACAAGGCTCTCATATTTATGAGAGAGTCCTCTCTTTGAAATTCTAAACAAAGCTATTTTTTAAAAAAAGATTCTCATAACAAATCTTCATATTTCTCTAAAACCTATTCATATAATTTAGCTTTTGTTGTACACATAGGCTTATTACAAAAATAAATAAATATTTCAAGTAGTACTTACATGTCATGATGATATAGCAAGTTGTCAAACTAGTTCTATTCAATGAATCAAACAAATATGCTTGTATGTATACTAAATGGGCATTGCAATAAGCAGTAACAAGACCAGGGAGGGGCAGATTTAGGTGGGAGCAAAAGTGTTCATCCGACAAGCATATAGTATATGATGTTTATTGTAATTTGTTCATTGTCATGTGTATAAAATTCTCATTAATATATATATATTAATGATCAACACGTCTGTTTACCCCATATGTGGTCTACTTGATCATTTTTTAATTTCTGAAATTGTAATAATTTTTGGTCTTAAAAAATAATTTGAAAAAATAAGTAATTAATGTTGAGGATAAAACATAAATAACAAATTACTAATAAAATAAATGGGTTCTTATAAAATAATCTATGTAATTTTATGTAAATATTAGTTACGAAAATTTAATTACTTATTCATATTTTAGTTATTTCATCTTCTATCTTACATAAAATAATATATAAATTTTTATAATTTATACATATATTAATTATGCGTGTTTCTAAATTTTAAATCAAAAATCATATTAATACTTCCTAATCAGAAGAATAGCTATCAAACGATCCACTATTAATCACGTATAGCAACTTGTTTAACTCTTTCTCAAGGTTAACTAATTAACTTTAATTGATTTTAATGTTTTTAACATAATTAGATATTTTCTGTGATTCATGTTATATAGTATTTTTAGATAAGTGATTTTTTATATTATCATAAAAAATCATATTAAATAAGTATTACTTAATTAAGTTAGCAAATATCCAGAATGTTTTAAATTTATCATATTTTATTATTATTAACTAAGTATTACGTGTGATTATTTTATTTTTCGAATATTTATTACAATATAAGTTAGCTTTTGTTGTACACATAAGCTTATTCCATGAAAAAAATGATTTCAAGAAGTACTTCCATGTCATGATGAAAACTGATTTCCTTTTTAGATCTAGATCCCGTTTAGATGAACTTATTTTTATTTTTAAGTAACTTATAAGTTTTAAACTGCTTATAAGTTAAAAAAAAAAGTAAGTGCAACCCAACTTATTTTTTTTGACTTATAAGCTATTTTCAATTTATAAGCTGTTTAAAATAAGTTTATCCAAACAAATCTAAATATTTATTGGGGCTTATTTTAAGTACAAAATAACTTTAAGTTAGTCCGTCGAACATTTTAAAAAGTTGAAAAGAACTTATAAGAAACTTATGCCAATTCAAATGGTTTCTAGATAGGAGCAAAAGGGTTCATCCGACTAACATATAGTATATGATATTTATTGTAATTTATTTATTGATTCATTTATTAAAACGACTAGCATATAGTATATGATGTTTTATGGTAATTTGTTCATTGATTCATTGATTAAAGTGTCAACATGATGTGTATAAAATTTCATATATATCACTCATTAACATAGATATAAGATGTTTTTTTATTACTTTAAAAAAGTTTTGTTTGTTGAGTACAGAATATGTATTATAATATTAGTAATTTAATTTTTATATATTTTTGATAATTTTCAAAGTAACATCGTATTTCCTTTTTCATATTTTGAATTTTTTTGGTGAAAAATTTGGATCCATAACTGATTATCTTATTATTTTGTTATTGCTATTATTTTCTTCTTTATTATTTTTAATATAATTTTTTTGCTATTATATTTATTTTACATATTTAAATAATTTTTTTATAAAAAATAACATTTTAACTTTTTGAAATAAAAATAAAATAGTGTACACACTACTTTTTGAAAACCAAAAATGAAGTGAGATGGTGGGAAGAGTTAGTTACATAAGATCCGATGGGCGCGCCCAAAAATGCAATATGCGTTATCTGAGATCATCCAAACTCATTATATACTTTACACTTCCTTCTTCTTCTCCATTTATCTCCCCCTTTATCTCTCTCTTTATCTGAATTCAGAATTGCAGAGACGAAGTTCCTCATTTTGGGTTGAAAATTTGAAAAAAAAAATCGTGTTGAAAGTTTCTGATGAGTTTTATTGGTTGATTTGCTGAAATGGGAGTGTTTAATTTCACTGTGATTCCGGTTCTAGATGACGACCCACATTCTCATTCATCAAAATCTTGGTAATTTTCTCTTTTAAAATTTGTTTGCGATTGCTTTTTTTTTTTTTAATCTATTTGTTTGAAGTTTTCTTCATGGGGGTAAATTGATCAGTGACGGTTCAGTACCTCTCTCTCTCTCTCTCTCTCTCTCTCTCTCTCTCTCTCTCTCTCTCTCTCTCTGTATTCAGAATTGCAGAGACCAAGCTGTTGATTTGGGTTTCGAAAATTTGTAAAAAAATTCTAGTGTTGAAGTTTTTGATGAGTTTAATCGGTTGATTTGCTGATATGGGAGTGTTTAATATTACTGTGAGTGCCCGTGTTATCTGTTTGATTGAAGTTTTCTTCATGGGGGTAAATTGATCAGTGACGGTTCAGTACCTTTGTTTGTTCTAGAAATTGATCAGTCTCTATCTGTATTCAGAATCGCCAGAGACGAAGCTACTGATTTGGGTTTCTTCTTAATTTCGAAACTTTCCAAGCATTGAGGTTTCAGATGAGTTTAATTATTTGATTTGCTAAAATGGGAGTGTTCAATTTTAAATTTTTCTTCATGGATCAGTGACGGTTCAGTCTTTCTGTTCTAGAATTTTGTGTTGTTCTAGTCGGTTCGTTTTGGCTAATTACGAATTTTCCTTTTTTAGTTTGCTTTCCAAAATCTGTTTTATATATGGTTCTATCTTTATCTCTGTGTATTCACAACCGCAGAGAAGAAGAAGAAGCTGATTTGGGTTGCTTTTAATTAAAAAAATAAAATTCAAGTGTTGAAGTTTTTGATGAGTTTAATTAGTTGATTTGCAAAATGGAGTGTTTGATTTCACTGTGATTCCGATTCTAGATGACCCACATTCTCCTTCATCCTCCTCTTCAAAATCTTGGTAATATTTTCTTCTCCTTTATCTGTTTGATTAAAGTTCTTTTGATGGGGCAAATTGGTATGATGGTTCAGTCCAAGCGTAATCGAAAACTACCTCTCTACCTTCACAGGGCAGAGGTAAGGCTGCATACCCACCACCATCCTCAACCCCATCTGCTGTTCTTGGTTCAGTCCAAGTGTTATTAGAAATAGCCTCTCTACCTTCTCAGGGTAGGGGTAAGACTTTGTATACGCCACCCTCCCTAGACTCATTTGTGTGATTACACTGTGTATGCTGTTGTTGGTTTAGTCTAAGTGTTATCAGAAATAGTCTCTCTACCTTCACACTCCAGGTTAGGGGTAAGAGTGCGTACACTCCTCTCCAAACCTCACTTGTGTTATTACACTGGGAATCTTCTTCTTGTTGTATGTTCAGTCGGTTCATTTTCTTTTCTCCAAAATCTGGTTTTTTGTGTATTGATTGTATTTCTTCCTTGAAGATAAGAGTGGTTGTACTATTTGTGTTTTAGTCAGTTCATTTTGGCTTCTTCTTTGTGCGTTGTTGTATCTCTGCTTCTTCTTGTTTTTATTTAAGTCGTAATCCTTGAAGGTAAGGGTAGATGTAGTGTTTGAGTAGCATTTGTGTTTGAAACATTTTAAGTTGAATATTTTTCCTTCTAAAAATGTATGTTTATATTGCAATTGTGTTAAAGTACTACTCATTCTACTTCATTTTGTATGACGTTTTTTGATTTGACATGTAGTCTAAAAGAAAGAAAGAAATCATTTAAGCACATACTGAAAGGACATTAGACTTGTCCTCTTAAATTTGATATCTATATGACTATAAGAGCAATGTCATTAAGTGCAAAATGAGAAGTTCAAACTAAAAATTTTCCAAAATTGTCATTCTTTTAGGAACAAACTAAAAAGGGACTAGTGTCGTGTAAAATGTAACCGAGGAAGGTAATAAAAGTAATTGATTTAAGATCTTGAATTTGCCACTACTTGAAATTTTTTATTGTTACATTGAAAAATTGCCATTTGTTTGTAATTTTGAATGTTTGATGATTAGTCCCTGTTTTTGCCCAGAACCTGGTTTTGTGATAAGTGTGGCTGTGGTATTTGAATAGCATCTGTGTTTGAACTGTTTAAGTTGAATATTTTTTTAAAAATGCATATTTATCTTGTTATTGCATTCACTGTCACAAAAGACTACTCATTCCATTTCAGTTTATGTATGACGGAATTTGACTTGATACGGAGCTTTAAAAGAAAGAAAAAGAACTTTAGGCACATACGAAAGTTCATTAGACTTATCTATATGCCTATAAGAGCATGTCATTAAGTGCAAAATGAGAAGTTCAAACTGAAAAATTTCCGAGAAGTGTCATTCTTATGGAAATAGACTAGAAAGGAACTAGTGTCGTGTAAAAGGAAGTAATAATGGGAAGAGATTTAACATCTTGAATTCTTCTCTACTTGAGAATGTGCTATGCCATTTGTTTTTAGTTTTGAATGTTTGATGATAAACATCAAGAATTTAATCTGTTCCACATTGTTGGTCCATTTAGCTGTGTGATATTTGTTTTGTTTTCCAATCACTGAAATGTTGAAAATTGCCTTTATCTATCACATTTTTGTTGTTTAATTGATTTGTTTCTGTCTTTTGAATTACGCGCAGTCATAATATGATGGAGAAGGGACTGAAATCAAGTCATTTACTAGTTAAAGAGAAGAACAACAAAAAAGAAAAAATCAGCAAGTCTAAAGCTACTAGTAGTGCTGCAGCACCAATGAAGTTTTGTGTATGTGCACCCCCCACCCACCCAGACTCATTCAAGTGTCGTCTTCACCGAGCCACTGCTTCATCTTGCACCAGAACTGGTAAATACTTTTGCCACGTACAAAGAAGAAAAGGGTTATGATAAGAAACGTTCAATTTTCTGTGTTCTCACAAACCATGTGTTTTGTTCTTTTTATCAGTTTCGTCGTCAACATCAAAGAAGCCTTGCTTATGTGCACCCGTCACCCACCCTGGCTCATTCAAGTGTAGCCTTCACCGAGCCACTGCTTCATCTCACATAAGAAACGGTAATTACTTCTGCTACAAAAAAAGGGTTGTGACAAGAAAGGTTCAACTTTTCGTGTTCACACAAATCATGTGTTTTTTTTCTTCCTTTTTTGCAGTTTCATCGTCGGCTAATCACACAAATGGCGTCAAATATACAAAAAACTTGAATCCCTTAAAACTAGCTGCGCCATCACAAAGTGGCGGAATCAGAAATTCTAGCAAGGGGAATGTTCGTGGGAAGCCTAAACTATCGAGATTCGGTAGGGCTGCTCTTGCTCATGCTGCTGCTGCTGCAACTTCTAGTGTACAAATTCAACCAATTTCTGCAGCCTTTGGACAAATGAGTCTTAGTTAGAGAGCCAAAAGATGGGCAAAAAAAGAAAATAGAAAAGCTCAAGATCAAGATTCTGCTTTTTAAAGAAGTTGATTAATGATTACTAGATCTTGCTTATTGCTCTGTAAATACAACAGTTAGTTAACAAAAAAAAAAAGGATTACTATATAATTGTAAATATCCTTTTCTCTTTACTTGGGGATGGCTTTGTAAATAGAGACATAATCAAGACCTGCAGCTACACTCAAGTTTTTAGTACTGAGTGTCTTGTTATTAATGCTGTCTTTAACTTGACTGCAAATATCCATATGTTACTATTTCTATCCAATTTTTAGTAATCTCCTTGTGCTATTTTATTATTCTACTGTATTTAGTTGTTTATTGAAAATATCCCATGTAACTTGTGTTCTATGGATAGCATTGACTATGTTGTTCAGATATTTTAAACCCCCCACAAGGTGTGTGTTTGATCATCTAAAAGTTATGTATTTTTTAGAATATGACGCGAATACAACAATATTTGCTTAATAAAGTGTTTTTGTCTTAGATGGTGGTGGTCTGATTAGCTTTTTGATTTCAGCTTCTTCTTTTTTTTCCAGAGGTTCAGAAGGCTAAAAGGTGGGGGAGAAGGAAGCCGAACCTCTAATCGACCTAGACAAAATTTTCCAAGTAAGAGATAGAATCTCACTAATTGGAAGGAAAAGGAGGGCAAGAAAGGCTGCGGTCTCATACTGAATGGGAATTTCTCTCTCGAAGGATGACCTCCTTAGAGGTGAGCCTGAAATAGTATGGGTTTCGGGGAATTAAAGGGTGAATTTTCTAAGTAAGATAGGTCAATGCCAATTGAATCTAAATCTAAAATCCCAGAGTATATCTTTCCACGTATCGAAGGAAAAAAGACAGTTCGATCGTTCCTCGGTCTCAGATGTGTACAATTGGTTTGCTCTAAAATGGACCTTTCTTGAAAAAATAAAATTGTGTGAACTCTGATAGTTGTGTATCGACATGCTGGCACATTTTGTGACATGATGACAATTGGGAATAAATATCAATTGTTAATGCCTAGACAGCTTGTTTGGGAGTCAAATTAAGCTAAATAAAATTCATGTGTTCAGTAGATGCATGTTGCGAATATGAAAATATTGAAATAGATATGGAGGTATACTATGATCGACAAAATTAGGATCTCTGTGACGGACAAAATGAGAAAAGCGAGACTGAGATGGTTTGGACATATGAAGAGGAAGTGCGTAGACACTCAGTAAGGAGGTGTGAGAGGCTGGTTGTAGGGGGTACGCGGAGGGGTAGAGGTAGGTCGAAAAAGTATTGGAGAGAGGTGATTAGAAAGGACATAGCGCAATTTTATATTACCGAGGACCGATTCTAAATAAGAAAGAGTGGAGGTCACGTATTATGATAGAAGGTTCGTAGGAGTAGAAATTGTCTTGCATCGCTTAGGTTAAGACTTGGTAGTACCTATCATAGTAGTAGTAGTTGTCATGTGCAGTTATTGTTTCTTTCTTGTAGACAGTACACAGTTTTCTTATTAATTGTTATGATTTCGTCATTATTTTCTTTTTCCTTTACTTGAGTTTGATGCACTTGAGCCGAGGGTCTTTCAGAAATAGTTTTTCTACATCCGTGAGGTAGTAGTAAGGTCTGCATACATTCTATCCTTTTCATACCTCACTTAATGAGATTTTACTGAATATATTGTTGTATTAGTATGTGTCATGCTTGCAAAAAAGACTCATCATATATTGCAAAAGTAACTATCCAACTTACTTTATTTTCTACTTAATCCAACGACTTTTGGAGCTTGAAAAAGTAGATTCAAAATACCATAAGATGGAGAATTGAATACTTTGGTTATAACACAATAAATCAATCTAAGCTACTTGACTACAAAATTCGATTCATACTCTGAAAATTTATCTTTAATATCTATTTTAACCATTAAAAATTCGATCTTCAAATATCTTTATCAGTTATTAAAAGAAACTTCACTTCTATTCTCAAAACTTCAACTTCCAAGGGGAGTGAGGAGGTTATTTAAAAAGGGGAGTCCCAAGTTCTTTCTTTCCTTACAAGAAAGGTCTCAAAAGAAGTTTTTCTAATCGAATTAAAATCGTTAAACAATTATCGACAAAAGAGAGAGATTGACCTACGCAATAGAAAGAACGCAAAAGTGATTCGCCCTATCACAACAAGGGTCGGGGGTAGGGAAAAGAGTCGGTCAATCAAATTCAATGATCGAGGAAAGCAAAATGAAATTAAAATTTGATAAAAAAAAAGCAAAATATTTTTCAATTTCACGTTACAAAAATTACAACTTTAAAAGGCTCATTTTTTTTCTTTTTAATATTTCAACTTCAAAATGTAGGACACACGAAAACATGAGCTTAACTCATTGGTTAAAGAAAATTGTAGTTTGGAATGGACAAGAGTGTACATCCCCTCCTTACAAAGCGTGGATAAGGCGGAGCCAACCACTAGTTGCTTTGCGTGGCAATAGGCCCCCCATTGCGACCTTCCCTTCTTTGTCTTCTTCCTTGAATTTGCTCCCAGTAGAGAGAGAAAAAAAATCAATGGCTACACAGTTCCATTTCTACCCAATATTGTTCTTTTTCCTCATCAAATTAATGTAATGGAGGCAACTTCAGCTTCAACTGCAACTGCGCTTCGTCGTCTTTCTCTTCTCTCTTCACATTTTCGTACTCATTGTTTCTCTCCTCAAGTGGCGGCTTTCAATTGCAGCTCCTCTAATGGAGAAAATCAAGAAAATGGGTGCGTTTTTTGTATGATTGTTCGAGGTGAAGCACCTGCCTTAAAGGTACAGTCCTTATTATCACATTTGTTAAACAGCCGGTTTCCTCACTTGGGTCAATTTGTATCCGTCTTCAATTAGTTTCTCTGATCGAATTGGGTTGTTTTTCAGCTGATTTAATCTTATTATGAGGAACCCTTTTAAGTTTTAAGTAAAAAAAACAGTTTTTTCAGTTTCTAAAACAAACCCCATCTTCATTTTGGGAAGCAGAATGTTTGGTTGAGGTATTTTTAGTATGTTGTCCATAATTAACTTATGGGTTTGAAATCTTTAGTCCTTGAGCTGATGGTCTATAGTAAACAAACTTTTTAACCCCAGAGTAGGCTAAGGTCTGCCTACACCATGCTCTCTCCAGACTCGACTCGTGGGATTGCACTTGTTGTTGGTTTGAAATCTTTAGTCAAACATGCCAAATAAATGAGTGGGAAGAGTATGTTTTTTCGCGTTCTTGCTTATTTGAGTGGCCTGCAAACACTGGTACATGATGATCCCCTTTTGGATACAGTACACCCATTTTGGTTACATTGAATTTAGGAGTAACATGATTGTTTCTTAAAGTAGGCATTCTACTGATATATATCTTATTTAAATTAGAAAGATACTAAAAGAAGAGGTTTATATAAGCTGTCCAAGCCTTGGTGAGCGGAGTGTACCCGGTACATGTATTGGTGGGAAGTAGTAGGTATCTTATGGAATTAGTTGAGGTGAGCACGCAAGCTGGCCCGGACACCATGGTTAGTTGAGAGAAAAGAAGAACTGGTTTATTTAAGAAAAGGTGGAACTTATTAGTTAGCCAAAAAGCTCTTCTCCAAGTTTCAGAGTTGTTGGAGTTTCTACCCCGTAGGTGCAGGCAAGTGTTAGAGTAGCCAACATTGGTTGATGGAATGAGTTGTTATCGCCTTATATGGTTTTGTACAATCTTTCACTTCCTAAGCTAGCTTTTTGGGTTAAGCTAAGCCCAATATCTGTTTTCTTTATATGACATTCAAGTTGGACCTGTCCTATTGTTGTATTTTACCTATGTTGTGCACCATGCTATGTTATTCACACTTTAGATGTCCATCTTCCTTAGCATGGGGGGAAGGGGTTAATGGCAAGAGTTGTTGTCTCCTTATATGATCTTGGATAATCCTCTTTTGTTTTTTTAGCTTAGTTTTAGGATTTGTTGGGCTCAAGAGTCATTTTTACTGCAGCAAGAGGTACCACTTGAAGGAAACAACTTTATAAGCAGAAAGCCAAGTTTCACTAGCTAGCTCAGGAGTGTGCAAGCTGGCCCAGATACAGTGATATCTTTTAAAAAAAAAGGAGTTGAAATGATTACAGGCTCTTCTAAGTCTTGCTTCTTATACATTTTGTACTTGCAAACAAGTTGTTGAAAGGTGGACTTAATAACAAAAAGCTATTTACTACAGAGATATTGTTGTCATGTCCTTTTACATTGTATTTCTCTCTGTTTAATATTCTTTGCCAGAAGAGCATATTTGCTATACTCTGTGATTTTCAGCGGGTGGAGATAGAAGGGGTAGATGATGTGGAACAATGCCTCTGCTTTATGCTACTTCTCTAATTCTTGGTGCAGTTTGATTTAACTGCAGGTCTATGAAGATGATGTATGCCTCTGCATTTTGGACGCTAACCCGTTGTGTTTTGGGTAAGGTATCTTCTTCCGACCATTATCATTTTCAGCATCTTCTGAGCGTATTCTTGCTATCTTGACATTGGAAGATCTATTTATAACAGCAGATGCATCATCTCAACTTAGTTGATCTATTTTGGTGTGTTTGCTGAAAATCTGACCTGCAACATTGAGACCATAATAGAAACTTACCAAAAATAATAGTTATTCAAGGAAAATTCTTTATGCATTCAAACTATGAACAAAGAGCAAATATGTTGCACATGTTCGTGAACCATTTTACTCTTTTTCTGATAAATTTAAGAGTTCAATCTATTTCCGCCAAATATGAAAGGAAAAAAAGGAGAATTTATGACAACCAAGTTTGAACTACATAAATTCGACCACAGGTGTGAGTTCTATATTTGCATGTATCTTAATTAAAGATGATTTGCCTTGGAGTAACTGGTAAAGTTGCTGCCATGTGACCAGGAGGTCACGGGTTCAAACCTTGGAAACAGCCTCTGGCAGAAATGCAAGGCAAGGCTGCGTACAATAGGCCCTTGTGGTCAGGCCCTTCCCCGGACCCCGCGCATAGCGGGAGCTTTAGTGCACCGGGCTGCCCTTTTTTTATTCACATGGGTCAAACAATAGCTGACTCAACTTATTTTTTAAGGAATTTCCACTGAGAAGCAAGCTTCATGTTCCTGGAGCTACTATATCTCAATCCATAGTTTGTAATTCATCTTAGTTTACCAAATTAGTATAGCTGAAAAAACGTGATTAACCTTATTATCTTTTGTATTAATATATCTGGTCCAATAATGTCCATAGCTTTTGCAGGCACTCGCTTGTCATCCCAAAGTCTCATTTTCCTTCTTTGCAAGAAACTCCACCATCAGTAAGTTACCCTCTTCAAAGGTCAAATACCTTGATGTTTTACTTAATTGGATATTGTGCAGACTGTTGTTACTTCTTCCCTTTCTCCTGCATACCCTGATCTTTCTGTTCCTCTAGCCCATGTACTGATGTGATTTGTTAACAAAAAACCAATCAACCTGGATCAAGATCTGAAACAGAAGCAATAATTGGATGGACTGATTTCAAAGGTCATTTTCATCATGTACTCTGCCCAATGCATGAGGAAAAGTGATACGAATCCTTTCCCGTTCAGTGTCTGTGTTGAGATGCTTCCATTGTTCTACTACAATCTGCTGCATCATTGAGCAGTACATATTTAATAATGCCTTATATGTGATAAGTCTATTGAAAAACCAACATGTTGTCCCGTTAGCTGGACTTCTTTGTGCTTTCATGAGTATATTAATAAGTTCTAACACCCTTTCTCCAAAAAAAAAAAGGTTCTAACACCTGTTTCACAACAACAACAATACCCAGTGTTTCTAACTCCTGGTAGGAAGGGAAAAAAAGTTCAAACAACTTGTCTGCAGCAGCCAAACTGTTTATTTGGGCTGTTTTAACTTTTATCCCTTGAATTGTATACCTGAAGAGTTGGACGTGCTTACCAATTCATACCTTAAAACTGGCATGCATGTGATTTTTTCTGCTTGCTTTGAAAATCTTTTAGTCATAAGCTAAAGTAACCATTCAGAATTATATTCTTTTGTAATAAGATTTTTACATTGTTATAATCTGATGAAGATGTTATTACCTTTTGGGTTGCTTTAATTAAATGGGCCCTGCTGCTCGCCTGCTTTCACAACATGGTATAATTCTGCTTTATCTCTTTGAAATAAATGGACTCTAGTCTACAAGTTTTCTGATGATTTTTTTTTTTTTTTTTTTTTTCATTTAATTGCAGGTTGTGGCTGCCATGAGTTCAAAAGTGCCCTTGATTAGCAGCGCAGTCATGAAAGCCACTGGTTGTGGTATGTTAATTTTTTTCTTGATGACTAATCATGCTTGTTTTGCTTTATACCATATGTATATTGTTTTTCTTTTTCCTCTTTAATTCGCTTAAGTGAAACATATGTATGATTCTCTAACTGTATTGATTGTGCTGCTAGTAATGCTGTTCTCGTGATATCTACTATCAAGTCTTTCACGTTTTGCTGTTTTGAATGGTAACCAGGCAATTATCAAAAATAGGGGCAGTTCTTTTCTCAAAATGGTGCAATTTTAGCTTGATATGCTTTTGATGAGTAATACATCAATATTACAAGACATATAAGATCCTTTTCTCCCCCGCGTTATGTGGAGTAAATCTTGTGCTTAAAGAGAGTAAGTGGAAAATGTAGAGAACCTAGTGGTAATGGTTGTGGAAGCAGAGGAGAGAAGGCATTGACGAAATGATCACATGAAAATTGATTTTCTGTTGGGTAACCCCCCAGCGACGGATTGTCGACATCAATAATTAAGCATCAACCACCTCTGCTAAAAATTCTTAAGCCTTTTAAGTGTTGAGGATGTCTATCAATTCGCCTATTTTTGGCCGTGTCTTGCAGAAAATAGTACTTGGATGATTGAAATGGTTAGGGGTAGGAATTGTACTGGTGGTGACACAAGCAACACTGGGTTTGAGCTTCGTTACCTTGGTAGTGGACAGATGGCTAACCTAAAGCTTTTAAGCGAAATACATATACAGCTCCCTAAACTTGGCAACAAGTTTCACTTGGATACGTCAACAGCTCAACTAAAGCTTGTACCTATTGAACATCGAAACTCAATTCAAATCGTGCCTATTAGACACAACTTGCTGACATGACACATACGGTGAATCTCAATTGTAGTACAGCACGTGAATTGTGCCTGTATTTTCTTTTTAATCTTTTTGTCCTTTCTCATTCCCTCTACTAGCTACCTCCACCACCATATTCCCTCTCCGTGCCACCACTCCATTCTCTCTTATCATTATCACCTCCACCATGTATCTACCATTTTCCTTCATCTTCTCTCCCGGTCACACCACCTCCACCATTACTCTTCATCTTCTCTCCCACCCGCCGCCACATGCACCAATTTTCGAAATGCAAAAGCTTATACTTTAGTTCAAACTGTCAAACTATACCAAATCAAATTTAATGGCTGTCAGTCACTGAATTGGGAGGGATGAGGAAACAAAGGATTCCAAAGATTTTTAAACCTTCAAGAGAACTTTTTTCATGCTGCACCAAATTGAAAACAAATTTGGATTTTTTTTGTTTGAATCCATCACTGCACTTTGATGACCAAGTTTAATAGCAAAAAGATTCCCCGATGAGACCTCATAGGGGTCTATGATGGCGGGAGTTCTAAATAACATAATATTATAGTTGTTTTTTCCTCGTGTTGTCAAAAGCCTTTTTATAGACCAAAAGTTGGGTGGAGTTTTCTGATTCGCTTCTTTAGCCTTGTATTTGTCCGTGAAGTTCAGGCAGTTCTTTTTCCTACTGACTGGTTATGGATGGTACACATTAACTGAAGCTGAAGTATCTAACAGGTACAAGCCTTAGTTGAGGTATTTAAGTGAAAATTGTTTCCAAGTTTAGAGAACTGTATATGTATTTCACCAAGTTTTATTAAACACATATTGCGACTTTACGATCGTTTCAGTATCTTGAGAGGAAGAAATGAAAGGAAAACAGGAGGAGAGGATTCAAAGAACTCGAAGATTGAAAAACAAAACACATTTTTTTTCTTTTGGTCCTAAAAATTCTACAAATTATCTAGTTCCTTGGTTTCTTCTTGAATTCGAATTGTTTGAATTCCCACAATAAACTTAACCAAGTTTCAATTTATCACAGTTGTACTTTACTATAATGTGTCCGTCAATATCTTATGATATCACCTATACTATGATTTGCATTGCCAGGTACATACTTATTAAATAATTGCCTCTTAGGACCTTTTTGAGCATTGTCATCACATCAAATTTGTTAGAGATTTTGATGCTAACTTAAAGCAAGAAACCTTTTCTCAGTCAACGTTTAGCCTATTCAAACTATAAGCCAAATCTATCCTCCTTTATGGCTGCTTTCTTTTTCCATTTTCGTATACTAATCTTTGAAACAAACAAAGGTCAACAAAAGCTGTAGTTACCAAACTAAGCCTTAGGGGTGGAAAACCCGAAAAAGGGCCAAAAGGTAAAGTGGAAAAGAGAGAATGCGGTGATGATGAAGTTCCTAATTTATATACATTGAAGTGTAAGTATATAGTCAATTGGAGGGGGGGTAAATTGTGCAGTTCGTTGCTGCAGGTAGTTCCGAAGTTTTATGTATCAAGAGACGTACATTGTAGTAAACCAGGATTGTCTAGGCATCATCTGGATGTCAACTATGCTTTGTTCAGTCCTCTTACCCCCTCAATTTCATAAATAATTATCGTATGATTTAACTCACGAAGGTTTGAAATGTGCAGATTCATTCAACTTGTTGGTTAACAATGGCGCGGCTGCTGGCCAGGTTATATATCACGTATGATCCCAAAACTTGCAAGCATTTTAGTTTTGATACTAGTATCGACCCAAGCAGGCTCTTTTGTGTGCTTTTGCTCTATTAGCTAGTATTCTACTTAGGAATGTTTATACTTGTGATGATTTATTTTTTGTTTTCATGGCAAGTTCAGACCCATATTCATATAATTCCTCGTAAAGAAAGCGATTGCCTATGGACTTCTGAGGTACTTATTACCTTTTACGTTCCTCATTGACGATTGTTTTGATAGCAGTTGATAAAATTGATTGTTTTACAGAGCTTGAGTAGATGTCCACTGAAGTCAGACGAGGCTCAGAAACTTGCAGATGGTATTCGGGAAAACTTATCGTTTTCAAACAACATTGAAGATAGCAAGGGGCAAGGATCAAGTCTCATTGTAAACTAGGGATGTTGCACACATGTTTGTCAAACTAGAGGCGGATCTAAGACAGGTTCTGTTTTTCAAGTCGAAGAATGCATACACATGTGTACATATCATGCGATATCACTGATTCTCAATTCCCCGACTCTAGCTTCTGAATTTGCCTCTGTTGTAAACTATTATGAAAGCATGAGCATACGGGATGTATTTTCGACTCGTTGTTCCATTTGTTTCCTGATTCAGTTGCTGCAGGACTGTTGAAATGAGCTGCATTTGTTGTAAATTAGTTTGTGAACTTCTAGTGAGGATACATGAGCAATCTTTGTTCATAAGTGTGTTCGGTACGGTGGAAATTTCAATTTTTCATCAAAATTTTTGGAAAATATTTTCTCTAGTCTCTTTTGACTCGTCTTCCTAATTTTGTCGGCCTGCTTATTTATTTTCTCAAATTCTCAATTAAATTTGACATGCTAAAACTTAGCTTGATTCACTTATTTGACACCTCTAATTTGAATTCATTTCATTTTAAATAAGAGATTCTTATCACCAAATTCAAATACAAATAAGTGATGGCGCATATATGAGCAATTTTTATCCATTCCTAATGAAGCCCTAATCAATATTTTATTCATTAGTTGTATGAACTAGAAATAATAAATAATTAGAAATATGCCTTTTGATCGCTACAAGTATGCCACGTAGATGGAAAAGGTAATCCAACATGGCACCCTCTCTGAAGGAAAAAAAAAATCAAAATAGAGAACAGAAAATATAATATCGTTTGTTTCGACATTTTGACTTTCATGGCACAATCGTGATATAGAAAACATATGAGATAATATAACATAAGTGATCGTTTTAACAGAAAATATGATTGTTAAAGTAAAATATTATTATAAAAAAGTGTGACTATACGATATACGTAAGGATATTTCTTTGACACAAATCTTTTCTTATCTATTTTTTGACAAGGTCAATGTATGTTTGATTCGAATTAGCAACCAATACATATTATATTTTCTGTTCAAACTATATTAAAATATCAAATTAGATCATTATATTTTACAGATTCGTATCTATAGAAAAAATCTAAAATGAAATAGCAATGGTTTGATTGTTTGTCCCAAAAAAATAATATTTTTTATATTTAGTAATAATTTAACGTTAAATTTTTTATTTTATTCGTAATAAAATGATTTATAACCATTATATTTGTCAATGGCTTGTTCTAGGTTATATATTATGTTTCAGAAGTTTTTCTTTTTTAAAATATTTTTTTTTATGTATAATTAAATATCGCCGCCTAAATTGAGACCTAAAAAATATCACTCTTGCCACATGCAAGCTTTTTGTATGATCCTATCCACAAGCTTTTCCCACGTGACAAACCAATCTATCTTATTTCCATTAAATCTTGTATTGAAATATTAAAAGTGAAAATATCATTTTATTTAATCAATGAGTGTGATAGGGTGATTACAATTTTATTTAGAGGTATGAAAATTGACTTTTGGAAATAGAGATTTTTTTTAACGAAGGGTTTTCATCATTTTTAGTAGGATTATTCGACATTAATCTAAAATAATTGAGTTAATAGGTTTTAAATACCAGATAAATAAATCGGACAAAGAAAAAATCACTTTATCATAAAACAAAATTCATTATCATTGATACATAGATGGAACTAAGATTTCAAATTTAAAAATTTAAAATTTTATGAAAAAGAAAATTATTAATTTTTGATAAATTATTTGTACACATTCATTCAAAAATGTTTTAACATAAATATAATATAAAATATACCCTGAAGCTATAAAAGTTTACCAAACTCATAAGTAGAAGGCTAGCTCCGCCCCTAATCACCGATGGGTGGGAGTAGGATCAATGTGATCCCTTACTTAACTAAAGATTATTAGTTCGAACTTTAGAAATGAAAATTCTCATAAACAACACTTTTCGGAATACCTTGAAATTCCTTCATCCCTTTACCTTTTAGCTAGAGAGTATTAGTTCAAATTTTAGGAATGAAAATTCTGATAAAACACTTTTCGGAATGCTTTAGAATACCTCCATCCTTAACTAGTGGTTTCGATTCAAATTTTTAGAAATAAAAAAAAAATATTGCAATCACTGTCTTCAGAAATAAATCCCTATACAAATATTGAATACCGAATGAAAATGACTAAATTTTCTTCTCTAATAACATCTACTAGTCGATGTAAATCTGAATTAGTTTGACTAGTAAATATCACGAAGATATGATTATAAAAGAAAATTAAAGCATTAGAATATGAGCATGAAAAGATGACATGGACCTACTATATATGTAATAGCCTTAAGCCAACAAGAAAAGGTCAGCCAAAATAATAAAGCCAACAACTCATCTCAAAGGACAAATAGGCATAGCCTTATCAAGATATCTAATCTATCGAAAAGATTAAAAACATTAATTAATTATCCCTTTCTTAAAATTCTTCACACCAATACCACTCTTTTAAAAAAATTAATTAGAAGCATATCCATCTGGCTGTCATTTTGAAGTGACATGAACCTAACTAGTAATTGTTCAAGCAAAGAATAAATACTCTTTTCGTCTCAAAAGAATTATCCTGTTTTTTTTATTATTTATATGTCTTGCTCTTATGGAAGTATTAATTTAAAAAAATTAAACTAATTCGCCCTCTGAAAATATTGTATCATGTACACCACCTTAAATGTTTGCAACAAATAAAAAGGGTAAAACAAGAAAAAAAGCTACTTAATTTTATCTCAAGTTATTTTGATGAGTAATTTTAGATAGATATTTTTAATAAAGATAGCAAATATTTTGAGACAGTGGGCTATATATTTTTGTCTTAAATTAGGAAAGTTTGGGGATTCTCTCTTTAGTTATTTGGTATTTATTTATTTTTAGTCGAATCTCCTTCGACGAAAAATTATACTATCGATATATAATTAAAATATTTTTTACATATATATAATAGATATCGAACCCCCTTCAACTAATTTATATATTTGCCTTCAAATTTTGAATCCCTTAATGACCTTGCCCCATCTCGCCTTGTTGAAAAATCAAAAGGATTAGTCCGCAACCTTAATGGATAATCAAATTAATCAGATGCATAATGAAGGCTATCGCATCTTTATTCTACATTTAATATAGAGTTTTAAGTTTTATATGTTGTGTATAATAATTACACAATGACTATTTATCAATTATCTAAGATATTTTTGATACATTCGTGATCACAAAAAAAAACGGTCATATGACTGAAAAATACGCTATATTAAAATCCAATTTATTTTATGTATATTTAGAGTCAATTGGAATATATCTGAAATGTGTGCCTGCAATCGCCCCGCCCCCGCCCCGTCCTCCTTAAGCTCAGTGACGGTGTCAGAATTTCGTCAAGACACTTAAACATATTTCATCTCATCTTATTTGACATCTGTTTCACAAAGGAAGAAACATCACTATTTATAGGTGAGGAATTCTTCCTTGTTTTGAATAGAAATAAAGTAGATAATAAGGTATGTAAATGAATGGAGGAATAATGTCTTGAAAGTTACATATGTTATAAGGCATAATGAGGTAGAACATGATTTAGTAATTACATAAGTTATACCAAAAATAATTGACCATATTCTTGTCAATTTATATCCACTAAAATATGCACTTAATATTTTATTTTAATAATAAAATGCATATACACCAATAAGTAAAAAATAAACTGATGTTTTATTTTTTTTAAAAGTTAAAAAATGGAACTAAAAAAAAATTAAACAAAACACCTAAGTCTAAGCTCAAACCCACTAAGTCAATTTTGAACAACTTTAATCATTGATCACTTTCTCATTTTATGATTTCATCTTCTCTCTAAAACATATCTCTAAGGAAAGCTCTCAAGGAAGGGCATTTTAGTCACAAAAACGAAATGGGGTGGGACCCACCTCCAGACCTCGAAAAATTTCGTTCGAAAGATGGAATCGTAGATTCCGTCGATACGAACACAACGAAAGTTACCTCACCCTCAGATTCCACCTACAGCTTCTCAAATTTGCAAAAGACTGAAGTGATCACTGTTCATTGTTCGAGTGAGGAGCTGCTGCAAGCTGAAAAAATCATATCCTTGAGAAATCGTGGATTGCTAAATGTTATAAACAATATTGGAGATGATTCTTCATCCCATATGACAACCACAGTGCAAAATTCACAAAAAAATTTAGTCCCAATTGAGAGAAATGCAGAGGCGCATCAGCTCAGCATCGCCGCCAGTGCGCCACCACTGCGCCTTCAATTTCTAGCCACTTCCGACGATATTCGAGCCCTCGCACCACCTGGGCTTTGTTTGCAAGGACAAGGCGCCCCGCTAGGAACAAAAATCTCCGGCGAAATCAACTCCGGCGAACAAATTGTTGTCGGCGCCGGAGCTCCGGCAAGCCATAACGCACAAGATGAATGCCAAAATGTTCCTCAAGCTGTTATCAATCTCCCCAGCCATGTGCGCCAACTCGAATTACTGCCACACTCTTCGAATTTATCCTTGAGCTCTGACAACAATGGAGTCGCCGGAGCTCCGGCGAGCCAATTCATCCAAGACCAATACCAAAAGGTGCGTAACAGTGTGGATAAGGTTTCTAACTATAACACATGTCTCGAATCTCCACAAACAAGTTCAAATTCAAAAAGTCGTCAAGACGACTTTGGTGGTGCCGGAGCTCCGGTGAACCAATTGGCAAGAGACCAATTCCAAAAGACTCATCAAGGTGTTATGAAGCTTCCAAGCTATATAGAGTGCCTCAAATCATCATCAACAAGCTCAAATTCAAAAAGTCGTCAAGACTTGCATCTTCCTGAAGAACACTGTCACAGTGTTGTTTGATCTGAAGCTGTGGCTGTTGTATTGGATCATGTTCAAAATCACCAACAAGGAAATAGAATACTAATATTGGAAGGCATTGAAGAAAATGGTCATGCCCCAAAAGAAATTTCGAAGGGGAACTTCAATGATAAGCAATGGAACAGTGCTCCTACTGTGGCTCATCCAGGTAAGTCTTCTAACTATTTCAACCAATATCTAGTAAAAGGTGCTGATCATAGTAACAATGTTGTTCAAATGCATAGTGACACTGTCGAACCTCATGAACTTAGCTTACTTGATAATAATGTACAAAAATGAAATTTAGCTAATGCTGCTACTGTTAAGCCTACTAATTTGCATCTTGCTGTGACCAAGAATAATGAGGAAATTCAGAATTCTACTCACAATGTTGATGTTGATCTTGTTGCTAATCACAAGGAGCAGGGGAACATAATACTTGGTAATGTTGAAAAAAACAAACAACCTGCCCAGTTGAACAGGGGGCTCAATGTGAAATCTCAACCTGTCCATAGACCTTATGTTCCTAATAGCAATCCTATGAAAGTGTCAAATAATTTTGATGCTATTAAATCTACTAACAAACCTGCTGCTCTGAATACTGGAAGCAACCTAGGTTCCAAAAACTCAAACCAACTTAGAGCTCCAAGTTTTAATACTCCTACTCCTAATAATCATGTGGTGCTTCCCAATACTAATTTACCTGCCAAACAAACCAAGCACCCCAATACTAATACTCCAACCCCTCCTAATCCTGTCATCCACCAAACTCTGGCTACTAAGTTGAGAGCCCAAGAAGCTATGAAAACAGACATTATTGATATTACACCCCCCAAAATTACCACAAAGCAAGGCTATCCAGCTATAGTATTTACAGAAGAAGATTTCCTGGTAAAATTGGCTAGTGATTGTAAGTATACTCTAATAGGAAAATTCACAAATACTATGCCTAAGATGGAAACCATTAGAAAGGAATTCATCTTGCAAACAGAGCTCAGAGGAGGAGTGAAACCTACCCATTTTAACTCTAGGCATCTGTACATAGACTTGGACAATGAGTATGATCACTCTACTGTATGGTCCAAAGGAAAAATGTACATAAATGGCCAACTTATGAGACTCCAGCTGTGGACCCCCACCTTCAAGCCTGAAGAAGAAACATCTCTAGTTCCTATATGGGCTATATTACCTGAATTACCTTGGCACTGTTATCGTCTTGAAGTGGTAACCCCATTACTATTCCCAATTGGAAAGGTGTTGTTCTTGGATTTGGCAACCTACAAGAAAACAAGGGGTAGTATTGCAAAAGTCAAAGTACAAATTGACCTTACAAAACAAAGACCACAGCATGTATGGATGGGTTATGGTGAAGATAAAAATGGAGCAGGAAGGTGGCAGTCTATCCAATATGAGGGGGTGCCAGATTACTGTCAACACTGCAAACATCAAGGTCACACCATTCATGTTTGTACTGTGAAAAGAAGGGATGAAGATAATAAGAAAAAGCAAGTTCAAGAAGAAGAAGCAAGAAACAAAGATAAGTCCAGCAATGAAAATAATAAGGAACAACAGAACAAGGAGCTAAAACACCAAGAAGACAAACAAACTAAGGAACAACAAAACACTAGCAAAGTTGAAGCTGAAAAAAGAGACCAAGAACATGCAGGTTGGCAAATTCAAAGGAGGAAAGACAAAAAAGATGGACAACACAACCAACAACAACCACAACAACATAAAACACAAGTATCCATGACAAAAGGGGAAAGTTCAGTACCACCCCAGCATATTATCAGCAGCAGCAAAGAAGGAAAATCTCAACAGCAGGCAGGTATGCTTAATAACTCTAACTTTAATACTTTTAATATCCAAGCTTGTAATGTAGACTCTGGAGTCCAGAGCCTACTCCCCACTTCCCATACAATATTGGATCCCAGCCCCCATAATCCCATACAGCAGGTATTACATGTTAATGAAAATAGCAGACCTGTAGACAAACAAAAAGAGCAAAATTTTACTGCCAGGTGTGCACCAAATACTGGTTTGAATAATGTAGAAAGCAACAAAGCCAATGGAAAAATCCCAGGTATTGACTTAATGCTCCCACACCCCCATGGCTCCCCCAATTACTTTAATATCTTAAATAGTATTAATGTTGTGGCTGAAGAAGTCTGTGGAGGTCAGGTTGGAGGAATACAGGAGCAAATCACTAATCTGCAGGAAGGGGAAACCAAGGGGAGGGAAAATCTATTGGTTGACCATAGGAAAGCCCCTAGAGCCCCTGCCACCACTATTCCAGCAGATATAAGGTCCAACAGGCCATTGCAACAAGATGATGTTCAACAGTTTTCAGAGGACAGTGATAAGGGAGGTGTTGAATCTCCAAAAATTAGTGAACAAAATACAGGTGCAGTGATTCAGCTACTGAACAATAAATATACTCTTTCTTTGAGTAAAAAGAAGAGGGAGGCACTGAAGAAAAATATAGAAAAAAAAGTAAAAAATCTCTGTCTGAAAAGACACAACACAAAGTGAACTATGTGTTGGTTGGTGAACAAGCAGGGATTCATGTTACACCTCTTCAAATTCAATTCAGCTCTACTGAGTTGTGTGTGCTTAATAAGAGAGCCATATCAGATGACTTGGAGGATGAATTTAGACCTATTCAATCTGAAGATGAAGAGGACTTAGATCAAAGGGAACAAACTCATGATGAGGATGAGGAAACTAGTGCCTCTCCCATTAGAGCACTGGATGATATCACAGATTCTACAACTCAGTATGAAGTGTTGCAGGTCACTGAGAAGCAGGGTTTATCACCCAGGGGTCAGCAAGAAAAGAAGAAGAAGAAAAAACAGAAACAAGACATCTCCACCAGTTCAGATAATGCTACTTGTAAGAGTGGCATCAACATAAGGTCCAAATCCCTGAAACTTTGATGATGAATACAATATGTTGGAATGCAAGGAGTATTGATACTCAAGGTGCCTTGGATAGACTCTAAAAACTCAAGGATTATCACAAATTATCTATGTTGGCAATCCTGGAACCATTTGCTAATCAATCACATCTCAACCACTACAGAATTCAGCTGAGAATGGACAGTGCCATTCATAATCCCAATAACAAGATTTGGTTGTTTTGGACTAAGGATGTGGACTGCTCTATTGTAGACCAAGATGAACAACAGTGTACTTGTGAAATCAAACATGTGGCTAATCCTAATTCTCATATTATTACATTTGTTTATGCCAAGTGTAAGGATTACATGAGAAGAACTCTTTGGGATAAAATGCTGCAGTATGCTGACACAGACAAGCCATGGTGCATTATTGGAGACTTTAATGTGATCACTGATGTTGATGAAAAACTAGGAGGACTACCATACAATATGAACAAAAGCTTAGAGTTCATAAGTGTAATTGAGGCATGTGGTCTCACTGATCTGGGATTCCATGGGCAGAAATTTACATGGTGCAACAACAGGGACATGGAAGTTAGAATTTGGAAGAGACTAGACAGGGCCATGGTGAATGATAGGTGGTTAGAGATGATGCCCATGACTACTGTGGCTCATCTTGCTTCAACAGGTTCAGATCACTCCCCCCTATTACTTGAATGTAAGGAGACTCACAGTAATCCTATCAAATACTTCAAGTTCCTCAACTGTTGGGTGGATAATGAGACTTTCCAGTACACTGTTAGAGTCTGTTGGGAAAGACCAGTAGAGGGTAATCCAATGAGAATATTCCACTTGAAACTTAAGAGGGTGGCTAACACCCTTAGTAGCTGGTCAAGGCAACAGTATGGGGACATATATGAAGTTGTCAAAGAGTTTGAAGAGAAGGTAAAGCAAGCTGAAGATGATATCATCCAAGACAAGTCTGAGGATAACAAGATCAAGCTGAATCTTGTGAATGCTCAGTACATTAAATACTTGAAGACTGAACAATCCATCCTTAAACAAAAAACTAAGCTTCAGTGGTTTAAGGAGGGAGATGCCAATTCCAAGTACTTTCATGCTATTATTAGAGGAAGGAGAAGAAGATTATTCATCCATCAGATTACTGATGAACAGGATAATACTATTCAAGGTGATCAGAATATAGCTACTGCTGCTTGTGACTACTTTGAGAAGATCTTTACTGGTAAGGATGATGCTATCAATGAAGATATCCTCAGATGTATCCCCAAATCCATCACAGATAATCAAAACCAGTCTCTTAATGCTATGCCTACTAAAGAGGAGCTGAAAGAAGCTGTATTTTCCCTCAGTGATGTATCTGCTGCAGGTCCAGATGGTTTTAATGGCAAGTTCTTCCAAACTTGCTGGGATATCATCAGTGAAGACTTATTCAATTTGGTGAAATACTTTTTTTGTGGGCATTCTATTCCCAAGTTCATCTCACATGCTTGTTTGGTCCTACTCCCAAAAGTAGATCATCCTAATAAGTTATCAGATTTCAGGCCTATATCACTAAGTAACTTCACCAATAAAGTTATTTCAAAGATCCTATGTCTCAGACTTGCTCCTATTCTTCTTCAACTGATCTCTGAAAATCAGTCAGGTTTTGTTAAGGGAAGAAGTATATCTGAAAACATTATGTTGGCACAGGAAATCACTCATTGCATTAAAAAACCAAAGCTTGGAGATAATGTTGTGATCAAATTAGACATGGCCAAAGCCTATGACAGGGTGTCCTGGGCATTTATATGTCTAGTCATGAGAAGGTTTGGATTTAGAGAAGTATTTATTGACATGGTTTGGAGACTTATGGCTAATAACTGGTATTCAGTTATTGTGAATGGAGGTAGGCATGGTTTCCTCCACTCTACAAGAGGCCTCAAACAGGGAGATCCACTATCCTCAGCCCTATTTATTTTAGGTGCTGAGGTACTATCAAGAATGCTCAATAATCTTCATCAACACTATTTGTACAAAGGTTTCCACATGGAGAAGAAAGGTCCATTGATTAATCATTTGAGCTTTGCTGATGATATAATCATTTTCACTTCAACATGTAGCTACTCTCTCAAGCTGATCATGAAGACACTGGAAATGTATGAGCAGACTTCAGGCCAGCTTATTAACACACAAAAGAGTCAGTGCATGATCCCTCTGAATGCTGATCCTGAGATCGCTGAAAGGGTCACTTCTACCACTGGTTTCAAAACAACTCATGGCCCTATTACTTACTTGGGTTGCCCCTTATATATTGGAGGTCAAAGGATCATATACTTTACTAGTATGGTGTCCAAAGTAATATCCAGAATTAGAGGATGGCATACCAAAATCCTCAGTTATAGGGGGAGAGCTGTTCTTGTGAAGTATGTGTTGTAGTCCCTCCCAATTCATCTCTTATCTACTGTGATTCCAACTTCCACTACACTCAAACAAATAAAGTCCCTTATAGCAGACTTCTTTTGGGGATGGGACAAAGAAAAAAGAAAATACCATTGGGCATCATGGGAGACCCTCAGCTACCCAACAGATGAAGGAGGTGTTGGCATAAAAAATCTGAAAGATGTCTGCCTAGCAATGCAATATAAACAATGGTGGATTTTTAGGTCTAAGAAGACTCTATGGGGGAGCTTTCTGAGGGCCAAGTATTACCAAAGGGCACATCCAGTAATCAAGAAATGGGACACTGGTCAATCAATTATGTGGAAACACATGATGACAAACAAAGCTGAGATTGAGCCTCATATACAGTGGCACCTTAACTCAGGCTCTTGCAGTTTTTGGTGGGATGATTGGCTAGGAATTGGCCCCCTAGCTTATCACAAAGACTGTCTACCTAGACTTAACAATACCACTGTCTCCAAGTTCCTAAAGAATGGAGAATGGGATGAAGAGAAGGTGAGGCAACATGCACCACAGCATCTGATACAGAAGATTCTCAATTTTTCCTTCAAGTATCAACCTAACATCCCAGATACAGCCTACTGGAAGCTGACCTCAGATGGAAACTTCACTTGTGCTTCAGCTTGGAACAAGATCAGGCCAAAAAGGAACAAAACCATGACTGACACTTATGTATGGCATAAGAATATACCTTTTAAGATATCCTTTCTTGTTTGGAGAACTCTCAGAAGCAAGTTGCCCACTAATGAAAGTATTGAGAAATTTGGTCATGCACATGTTCAGTGCTCTTGTTGCTACAGGTCAGGATGGGATAATATAGATCATATATTCATCTCAGGACACATGGATAGACATATATGGAATTATTTCTTTGATTGTTGGGGTATACATCACAGCAGCAGCCCCATGAGGAGCACTCTGATGAAATGGTGGTTGGTTAAACCAAATAATGAAGTCCATAAACTATTAATGCAAGCTACCCCCATATTCATCTGTTGGAACCTATGGAAGAACAGATGTGCTAGCAAATATGGAGGAAAAAAGTCAAGCAGTACTAGAGTGAAGTTCTCAGTTATCAAAGAACTTTACATGCTGATCTTCACAGCTTTCCCTTACCTTAGCTGGCCAAGTGACTGGAAGGAGCTAATAATTATGGTGGAAAGCTGCAGTCAGGAGCTGAAAATCACTCAAGTTAGTTGGCACAAACCAACTTACAATGTGGTTAAATTTAACACTGATGGAAGTGCTTTGAATAATCCTGGGAAAATTGGAGCTGGGGGCATCCTAAGAGACCACAAAGGAAACCTCCTTTATGCATTTGCTGCACCACTTGGAGTTGGTTCTAACAACCAAGCTGAGGTACAGGCTGTACTTCTGGGCATCACTTGGTGCATTCAATATGGCTACAACAGGGTCCTACTGGAGGTTGACTCTGAATTACTTGTGAAATGGCTAAAACAAGAGATTACACCACCCTGGACTATCAAGAATTACATCACAGACCTGCAGGAGCTGATCATAATGCTGGATTTCTTTCAATGCAAGCACATCTATAGGGAAGCTAACTTTGTTGCAGATACACTTTCCAAGCATAGCCACAGTGTAGATAGCATGGTTCAATTCTACAGTGCTCAACAGCTTCCTAAGGAAACAAGAGGATACTACATCCTAGACAAAATAGGGATGCCAAATTTTAGGAGGACAAAACTGAAGAGGATCAAACAACCTCCTTGAATTGTATACCATTAATAGTAGTACAGAACTCCCTATGTATAAATTCATAGTTAGGAGTTTTGTAAAGGGGAGAGTCTCCCTTGTTTATTGCCTTCCTAGAGCAATCAACCTACCCCTAGAGGTAAGGATTAGAGTAGATAGTTTCTTTTTTCTTTTCATTCTTGATTGTGTAGGTACTAGCAGATTTGGAAAATGGGAACAAACAACTGCAAGCCAGGTGAGGTTTGCTTCTTGGCATAGCAGTTGCAAAATGAACCAATGGATAACTTGGAGATGGCCTTGGAGCTGCAAGAATGCTGTAGAGATGCAGCACAGGAATCAGCAAAGGGATTTTTCCTTTTGTTTGTTTATCTGGTGCAGGTATCATGAAGCTTTGAGCCTGGTATTGGAGTTTCAGCAGCTGAGATTGGAAGTCTTGGACCAAAAACCTACCATAGACCTGCAGCATCTCAGCAACATCACTTGCATATGCTACATTACAGCAGCAGCAGTGAATGTAATTGAGCCACAGCAGCAGCAAATCAACAATGCATCATGACACATCAAAAGGCCTCCAAACTTTGCAGGATTGCAGAAAATACTATAGGGATAAGGCCCAAGAAGTTTCATCACAAACAGACAATTGGAGACGTTAGGCGAGCGACCTTGAAAAAGTTATCCGACTTAAGTCTCCAAATGGAGCACTCCACAACTTGGAGCTTCCAGCTTGTCAAACAGGACTCCAAAAGCTACAGGAATACAACAAATACATTATGTGCAAATCCCAAGAAGTTTCATCTTAAACGGATATTTGTAGACGTTAGTCGAGCAACCTTGAAAAAGTTAGCCGACGTAAGCATAATGAGGAGGTTGGTGTCTATTTGTTTTTGGTCTTGTTGGCTTGTCTCTATGCATTTGCAGGTATCTGGAGATACATTAAAGCATATTACAGTTGGGGACATGTTTACAAGCCACAACACACAAAAACTCCAATAACATGCAGCATACAAGGACAAACTACAAGTCCACAATGGACCTGCAGAACCACAGCACAGTGTTTCTTGTTCTTTTACTTGTGCAGGTACAATACACAACTGCAATCTCCAAGAACAAGTATTTCAGCATACAACCACTCACTAGAACATAAAGCAACATCAAGACAGACCTGCAACATATGGGCTACAGCTGCAGCAACAGCAGTGGCAACATGGTTGTTTTTCTTTGCAGATACAGGGATTACAAAGTGCATGGTTGCACTTGTAGATGCAGCCAACAGATACCATGCTACAACACCTGCAACAGCCCTCCTGGATTCTGTGCAGGCACACAAGAACCCTCCAATATCCAAGGCACCATATTTTAATCCTCTTGGCAACAGCAGCACCCATCAACACTCATTATGAGAGTCTAATCTGGGAGGCCATTGCTCTTGTTTGTGTGTTTGTTTATCTATGTATGCAGGCTGCTGGAATATCAGATTTGAAGCAACAACAGCTTCACAGCTGTGCAGTACAGCAACTATCAACAAGAGGAGTTGCAACCAACCACAGCACCTTGGAATTCAGAAGTTACAGCAGCAACCAGACAACTACAACAATCCAACACCAACAATCTTCAACTTCCATCTACTTGCAATTGAGGAGCCCTCCAATGTGCATCTCAACAACAACTCCAACGTTGCTGGTTATTATAGCTCTATATATTTCCTCTCGTTTCATCCTCCTTAGCTGATAATCATGATTGCGATGCTGTTGCATACTTCCCTTGGACTTACTTGGTACGACAAGACGAAAAAGGGCAAAGATGAAAAGAGCTTCTTCACCCCATGCGAGATAGAAGGTTCATATACTTGTTCTTCTTCAATTTAGCTATGTATGGTACGTAGCATAGTTGAATAGGACTAGTGTAGGTTACTTTCTTGTCTTCTCATGGAAGGGGAGAGTCTCCCTCATTTATGCTTTCTTAGTCGACTTGTATCGGGAGGAGTCCTCTCATAGGTTTACTGCTTTCTAGTTATAGATAGCTCCTTTTGCTACGGGGATGAGTTAGCCGACCTTAATAGGTTAGCCGACTTATGAACCAACATAGGATCGGAGGTAAGGTTTATGTCCCCCTCCTTGTATTTTCTGTTTATTTTATGTTAAGGCTTGGGGGTGATGCTCAACCCCTGACTGTGCACGAGAGGTGGGAGCCTCGTGTAGGGTCTGTTCCCATAAAAAAAAAAACTTTAATCATTGAGCTATCTTTCTTTAATATGCTAATGATGTTCAACAATTAGTATATATTCAAAAATATCAATATTTAACATATATTCAAAAAAAAAATCTACAAAAATTATTTATCTGACCAATCTTGCTTAGATGTAGTTTCTTCCTATTACTGCTGCCTTTATTGTGTTCTTGTTGTGCTTCCTTGGCCCGGCTCGGCCCGACCTAGATTAAACCCGCACGAATAGCAAGTTGTCATGACCCGCCACTTGATCATGAAGATGGGGAAAGATCTAGAGTCTTGGAGAAGTTAATAGAAGGCTCTAGAATGTCCAAGAGAATTCTTCAAGAAGGTAGAAGAACCTAGAGTCTTGGAAAGGTTAGTGGAAGACTCTAGATTCTTGTAGAAGCTTGTAGAGAAGTCTTGAAAGACTTGGAATTCTCTAGAGTGTGTAGAGAATTCTAGAGAGAGACTTCTTTGTAAATATGGAGGGACTTGTATAGCAATTTTTATTTACACTTGAGCCCCTTAGGAGTAGTATAAATAGAGGGGACATTCATTTGTAGCAAACCATCAAGCAATCAAGTATTCTTCCAAGCAATACAAAAGCCTTCATAAAAACTCTCTTGTCTTTCTTACAATCTAGCATTCCCTTAGCGATCTAGTCTTAAAGGCTTACTTGAGCTTACGAGATCGTGAAAGATTCGTGAGTAAGTTGTCAAGTGCCGCACGAAAGTTTTAGTTGAAGTCTAAGTCCGTGACAAAGTGCTCTAATGGTCGGGTAAGGCTGAACCCACATCGCTCCTTTAAACTTTTAAATTGTTTCCTTCTAAGCTTGTATCGAAATGTTTTGCTTGAATCAGTAAACTATTAAAAATAATTTTATATTTCTGTGAGAGAGATAAAAATTTGCATATATATTATCTTCCGCATATTTCACTTATGGGATTATACGTACGAAAGCGGATTTAAAAATGGACGAGAGTTTTTATTCGAATTTCTTCGACAAATAATTACACGATATATATATGTTATTTTGAATCCTCTTGACATAAAAGTAAAAGTTGATTCAGTGATTAAGCGGGTTAAAATTTTTACATGAAAATTCTGAAATCACCGCTAAGCGCGACAAGATATTCATCCGTCCTATTATATTTTATTGAAAAACTGTATACATCTAATTCACATTGAATACATTGTATTTGTCTTTATAATTGTCGTAACTTATCAAACAACCTGTCGAATACAAATTTGTCTATTTCAAAACTTTCATTTATTTTGTTGTTTTTTAAATTATTAAGAAGGTTCACATTTAAAGTCGTGCACTGTAAAAAAAAAAATGCTCAAATAATAACTGCCACGTCAACTTCATATCAATATCTTCATTGTGGGGTTTATCTTTATCTACTCCCATGGATAAGATAATTTATAGCACATTTGGCCCATCAATCATAGTGATTATAACAAAAAACATATTGACCACGTGGATGAGGAAGCGAGTTGAATACGAGGGCTTTCAGTGAGTGAGGGTTACTCCTTATTTTTTTATTACCATCGATTGTCCTCCTAAAATTGTTATCAATTTTTACTTAAATATCTTAATTATATTTTATTTATTTTAGACATTTTAAGTAAAAATCTCAATATGTTATTTTGACACTTTATACTGACTTAACATAATATTATATATTGCATTTATTTTAAGCACGTAAAAAGCAATTTAGAGCGCATTTCAAAATGAATCCTATAATACACAATCCAAATTTAGTCGGAGCTCCACTACAAGCTCACGTCATCAGATGGAAAAGCGAAAAAATAGAATAAACAAAAGCACACAATGGGTATTTGCCGCGTTACACACCATGTTTTGGATAATCATTTTATCTCTTTTCACATGGTAAACAAAACGACGACGCTTTGTTTAAACACAAAACGACAACTCTAAAAACAAGAAAATGCTAATATAATTAAAAATTAATTTAATTATTAGCATCTTCAGAAAGTCATCCAGTCCGGGTAACCGCCGGCAACCAGAGACCGCCGTGTACGGCGGTTTCGAAGCCAACTGACCTGCACTTCACGGCGTATGCCTGATTCGACGGCGGAGGCAAAAACGTCGGAGTGTTCGTCCACGGGATGATATTCGACGTCCGTTTGTACGGACCGAGCCATTTGTTCTGCATGAAACGGTATTTTCTCCATGGAGGAAGGTGTAGACCTCTGCTTTTCAACGATCGCCTAGCGGCGTCGCTCATTGTCCTCAATATCTGCTTTAATTCTTCATTTTTTCCGACGAAAACATTCGGTAACGACTGTGATAACTGTTCGTAGAATCTCGTCGGTCTCGCGATCTCGAATTCCGCGGCGAAATCCAAATCGACGAAGTAACGAGTTTGCCGATTGACGGCATCTGATTTAACATCGATGAACTCATAGTTTCCGGCGGTAAGTCCACCGGAGCTCTCCCATTGTGATTTACAAATAGCAGCATTATAACCAAAATCTCTTAAACACATCATTACATTCCTTCGGAGTACTGATTTATTCGATTTCAAACACGAAAAAACTTCTAACGCTTTGTAAACATGAGAACACAGCACATTCCGATACAAATCTGTATCGCTTTGAAAAATCACCTCCGGCAAGTTTTCACCAAAATCAACTGATGACTCATCGAGCTCAGTATCGTAGTTATCATTTTCTGGCGACTGATTTTGATCCAAATCATCAGGAAAACCAAAAACGAGACCTGAAAAGCTAGGCGAAACAACGTCGCTATCAGCATCGGCGCTGTGTTCACTGCCGCTGCTGAGATAACCGAGTTCCCGGAGATCGCCGCCGACGATTCGAGCCTTCACTTTATCGTTTAACGGGTCAGTAACTCTCTTCATTCTGCCATTTCCAGACATTTTTTATTTCTTCAATATTTTAAGAAGAAAATAAATTAAAAAGTTTTTAATTTTGGCAAAAAATATGATTGAAGGTTTGGTTATATATAGAGGAGGAGAAATTTGGGGGCGAATATTCGAAAGGAAGCTACTACTCCCTCCGAAAAAAAAACGATTTTACTATTTTTATCTATGGAGCCAAATAGATTTTTTGCTTTTATTATAAATTTTAATATTTTTATTTTGTATCTATAAAAATCAAAACAAGGGATTATGATGACGTCGTTTTGCTATTTTTATGTTGGTAAAATATTACCATAAAATATTTATGGTAAAATATCTATATATTTTAACGGAAGGTTTGTTTGAAACAATCAAATTATATCCTATAAAGATAAAAGTAAAGCTTTATTTAATTCAGATCTTATTAATGAAATTATACTGAGTATATTAGTTTTAATGAAATAAGAAATATGTTTTCTCATAGGTGGAGTTATATTTATACTAATTATGACTAAAAGATGTAAACTTGAAATAAAGTAGTAATTATTATATGAAAATTAGATGTGTTATTTAATAGTATAGTATACTCCACGATTTTATATCTGAGACAATAATAGCTCGGTAACTTTGAAACAATATTTAAATTTATTAATACAATATGTTTGATTTTTCTTATATTAAACTCTACATTATTAATATTAGAATATAATATACGAAAATTGGTTAATAAAATATTATATAATCAATACATAAATAGCTTATATAAGAATCTATAGAAAAATAGAATGTAAACAAAAATAGATAATGTTAACAGAAACAATATACCCAATATAATATTATAGATGAGATCGATAAAAAATGAATTTTATGAAAATCTTATTTTTATCTCGTAAAAATAGAGTTACCGTTTAACAATGAAGTAAAACATATAAATGATGACAATAAAAGATTAGGACGATAACCATTCTAAGCACCTAGAATATGAAGAAAACAATTATATATGTGGTCTTATAATAATTTATATATCATTATCTATTGTCCAATTATTGTGTATCATGGTTTTTGCATAAATAGTTCAAAAGCCAAACCATAATCAGCACCTAGATTAGAAAATAAAACGTATGGTTTTATAATACTAATAATAATAATCCACATACAATAATCAATTGTATAATATATTTTTACACTATAATATTTACATTATTGCATAAATAACTCTAAAGAATTCGAAGCCTTAGCACCTACAATATTAAAAAGTACTCCATTAGTTTAGCAATAATTCACATATTATTACCATTATTATAACTTTTGTGGAGTATTAGGATCCGTTTGTTCATAAAATAAAAATTCTTAATAGGAAATATTTTTTGAGTTTCAAATTATTTTGTTTAATCTGTTTAAAAACAAAGGTTTTTTCTCTCTTAACCAACTCTTTAAAAAGATCTGGTCCTTCCGAATGGATCAGTTAGTTTGAAAGGTGGTCATCTATACCAATGATTCAAGATCGATCCTCCTCAATGTCTTTTGAGTTCAGTTTATCGCACAAGACTTGTCTAATATGATTTATATTTTTTATGTATTTTGCAGACTATAACACAACAATGAATTTATCTAGTGTGTATAAAGTACTCACTCAAAAAATAAAGGTTATAATAGAAATCGTAACTACATATTTAGTTGGTTCTATATAACATAAATTTGACGTAGTCGGATCAAATATATTTCAAATAATTATAAATAATTTTTTTAAAAAAGTAAAAATACTTTGTAAGATAAGTATATAAATTAAAAAGGGGAAGTGAACTGACACCTGAAAAAAAGGATATACTGAGTTGAATGCCAGTAAAGGTCGGGGTAAGATGGTAATATTGAATTTGAAAAGGGCATATCCAAAAGAGCGATAAGATTATTCTTGTCGTACATACCTGAGACGTGGTATGTTCTTATTGGTCCACGTTTATTGAGTCCATACGAAGCATTGTTATGCACATGAGTGGCACGTGGAGACAAAAAAGTTGAAAAGGGATTTTATTTGTACGTTTTTGGGTTTTGTAATGTTCATGTACAGGAACTATTAATAGATTGACTCTTTGGAAATTGGGAAGGTAAGGGGAATAGTAAATAGATATTGGTAGCGATGGATTCCTTCGTTATTAATCAAAAGTTTTGAATACAAAAAAAAATTATATTAAAAGTATCACTATTGAATGAATTCTATAATGCATGATTCTCCTTTATAAATACTATTCCCTCCTCTTATGTAAGTTGTCTAAGCTATTATAAATAGTTTTCTTTAATTATATTATTTATTTATTATATTAAAAATATGTATTTATTTTTATTTATCCAAATTTAAAGGATTAATAGATAATTTATTATTTTATATCTATTTTATTTTTATTATTAAGTATTAATCATTTTTAATTCATTTTTTTAAGATGATTTATACTTCATTTCATCATATTTTATGTGACATTCTTTCTTTTTAAGTTTATTATAAAAAAAATACTTAATAAAATGATTTATAACTACATAAATATATTAAGATTTTTTTCAATCATAAATTTTATTTTTACCGTGTTAAATCAAATAATATCATATAGAAAAGCTAAATATAGAAATGACGATAGGGTGGGGTGAATACAGGGCGTGGCAGTTTTTAGGCCATGTGGGGAGGCTGTTGGTTTAAGGTTATGAGGGGCTGGATAGATTGAAATAATTATTTTAAAAATTGATGCAAAACAGGACGAATTACGGGTTTAAACAAAATAAAAGCTAATTAAAAATCTCTTTTATATTTTAGTGAGAAATTGAAAGAAAAAAAAAAGCGTAAGTTTGCACTTTGCATAATCTATGGTTTTATTTGCTTGAATTGCATATTAAGGCATCAAAGTTTGTATCAAAGTTTACAAAGTACAAACTCAATTTTTCAAAATATTCAAAAGTAAGGCATCACTGCTCTGTTAGTTTTTTAAAATATGTGAAATATGATGATGAACATATATTACGACTTAAATTAAATACATTTAATCCTTAATTACACAATCTATTTAAATCTGTTGAATTTTGGAAGATGCAAATATAATTTAGCAATATTGAATTTTTATTTAGCTTTTTTGGTTTTTTCAAAGAATGGTTGGGGCAGATAACCTCCTCCAAGAACTTTTGGCATTACTACCTCATGGCAAGCTTACTGAGTATCCACCATATCCCTTTCCAAAGATTCATTCTGATTGATTTTTGCGAGACAGGTTAAAACGTTAAAAATGTTATGCGAGAAGCTGGGCGGGTTAAAATCTTACGGGTTAAGCCTCAAATCATACCCGCCCCACACTCACCCCATTGTCATTCCTAGATAAAGAAAGTAATAAGTAGAAGTGATATGGTAAAACTATCACTTTATTTATTATTACTTAAAGGGTGTGTTAAATAAAAAATGAACAAGTAAAGATGAGAATAGGATTAATTAGCAATTTATCAAATCAAGAAGAATTAATTAATTTTTTTTTATTTGCTCTTGCAATTCTTTTTCTAAAATTTCAAAAAAATTAACAGGTAAATTAGTAAAATTATTCTTCTAATTTATGATTTATTAAAGGATCGTATAAAGAAAAAAATGAATAACTAATAAAGAATAAATAGATAACTAAGTTATTTGATATTCAACCAATAATTCTTGTGATAAGCACTCTTTCACTCTTTAATTAAAAAGGGGCAAATTACACCCACTAGCCATTCAGCCAAAATAATTACCAAAAAATGATCATTCGTTGTATAGTTATGTATAATATGTGTATATTTCATGTATAGTCAAGTTATATTCAGTTTTTTAGTGTATCATAATGTATATTCAGTGTATAACTCATGTATAAGTAATCTATATTGTATAATCACTATATATTTTCTATGATTTTGGTTATTTTTTATGTAAATAAAATATATCTATATTTATTGTAAATTAATTAGTTTATCGTATATATTTAAAAGTGTCCTATTAAAAAATTAGTGGTTGAGTCATAGTTATAAAATCATCTTTATTAAGAACAGGGTGGAATATGTGTAAGTGATCTACAATACGTTTTATATAATAATTAATCAATACTTATTATATTTAAGAATAATTATTACTAAGATCCAAAAATAAAAAGAATATACTTAATTATATGTTGATTTTTTAAATCGATAATTATTAGAGCAACTATTTTTAATAAGAACAACAAGTAAAATGATATTCCATTAAACTCGAATCAATTCACGCAGACAATTATTGTTTAATTTTCGTACAACATCAAGAATAATTAATTATATGAGACTCAATATTCATTTCATTTTCTTATTTAGATCTGTTTCGTTCTGATAATTAATCATTTGCCTTAAAAAACGAAATTAATCACCTCTTTTTTTCAAAACACAAGTACATATTTTACTGATACACAAACTTCTAAACAAAAGTAAAAGAATTTTCATAAATACCAATCTTTTTTTCAATCTAAATTAGGGGTAGATATTGAATTTCATGTCGAAATTGAATTTATTTTGATAATTCGTAGTTAGGTAATTGCAAAAAAAATCTACTTTGTGTATGATTGATTTAGTATGATTTCTTCATTATTTTCTTCTCTTTTTTTTTTTTTAAAAAAATCTCATTATGTCTTTATTTATTATTTAATAATCTTATTGTATCTTTTATCCTGCCTTCTTGTAGTAATTTTACTCGTATCTTACTTTTTGTGTAAATTTATTCTTCAAATTATTCATATATGATATTATATAATGACAAAAAATGATCAATCTATTCAAATATCATATTTATAAAAATAATATAACGACACTATATAATATAGCATATTATATTATACAATACTACGTAACAACCATCCAAATAAAACTAAGTGCCAAATCAAAGCTAATTGAATATATTATTGAGTTCTATTGAATTCTCAAGAAAATATTTTTCGATTCGAAAGAATCGGACTGTCATATGAAAATCTATAATTGTAAATTACGTTGGTGATTAATCAGATGACAAATAAAACTATATCAAAAATATAATATTATTATATAATTTGATCAAATGACCTATAAATTTAAAAACTACTAATAAGCATAAAAAATATGAGAGAAAATCTCTCCATAAAGAAAACTCTCAAACCTCTACATTGTGGATGAAGAGAAGAGGGACCTTCAATTATTGAGATCCAAACTTTTACTCTAAAAAAAGAATAATCAAATATGGAAGAGAATTATATTTTCTTGTTAAGAAAAGTAAAAATAATTGTAATAATGCTTTGTCTTTTCTTTAAAATTCAAATATAATTTAAAAAAATCAAGGCAAAATTCTAACAAATATAACTTTGTCCCGTAAGCGGGGGCGGAGCCAGCATGATATTAGGGAGTTTATTCGAATTTCCTTCATTGAAATATTATACTATTTATATATGATTAAAATTATTTTTTACGTATATATAGCGAATATCAAACTCCTTTTAATTTTTATATATTTATTTTTTTATGTTTTATAGCTCTTATTGAAAATCTTGAGTATATCAATGTTGATGAATGGTTCATGCAAACCCAAAATGATGTATAAATTAGAGCAGTTGACAGATGAGATGATGTAGAGTTTTGTAGTGACCTATGAGAAACGACGTATGAAATGATGTAGAAATTTTTGGATGTATTTAAATGGATGGCCATTGTGTGATGCCTTTCTTGAGTTAGAAGAAATTTTGCTGGCATTGGTGGGTTCACAAACATTTTGACACGTTTCTTCAATCTAGAAATTCCAAGCTAACCCCACGTGTTATGGGATGCATAAATTTCTTCTTTAAAAAAAAGGGGTAAAAAAAATTACCACGTGGAAAATAAAAATTTAGATAGCTAATTTAGGAATAGACATAAATATCAAAAAATTAAAAAATCAAATTAAATCAAACTAATTCGATTTTTCGACGTCAGTTCTTCAATATTTCAATTTAGTTTCGATTCTTTTTATCAAAAATTTCAATTTGATGTTCGGTGTTAGGATCACAACTCCACGATCCACCAAAAATTCGAAGATTTATTAAATAAATATAAAATAATATTTAAAATTTTGTTACTTATATATTTTGACCCAATTCCACAATGTTATTACTTTATGTTGTTAGTTGTTGCTTTGAAGTGTGAGCAACTAATTGATATTAGTTAATGGATATTCGGGCAGTGAAGTGTGAATAACAACTAATCTAATTTTATAACTTAAAAGATAGAGTGTGAATTCTGAATTATCCTATATCATTTTTATTTTTCATTTGCATCGAAAAATTATTTTAAAAACATCAAAATAAATCGAACCGAAATTAAAAAAATCAAACGGAATCGATCTAGTTTGGTTAGGAATATGGTGCACACTTTTTCAAAACTGAACATTAAAAAACCTAATCGAACTTTAGACCTAGGGCTTCATTTTTTTAAGGAAAACTTACATAGATATATTATATTAAGAAAATATTTATCATTTATAGCAATAATATTTTTTTCATTGGACATTTATAATAAATTTATAATATAGATTTAATACATATATTACAGAGAACAATTTGTAAAACACATAATTTAAATTTTATTCATAGATAATACATTCATCACATACTTTAATACATTTATAATACATTGTGTTAATTTCTTATCAAACATTTATAATATATTTTAAAACATTTATAATATATTTATATTGCATGCACAATTAACTTTTAATACATAACAGATTTATCATAATAATAAATAAAAAATATTGCTAAAATCAATAATAATTTATTAGAGAATACTCATCCAAATAATTTTTCCTTCTTTAAAAGAATTAATAGGTTATGAATGTTTGTTTTTTTTAAGAAAAAAATATATAATAAGAATACTATTTGTAAAAAAGATAAACTTTTAACATAAAAAAAAATTCATTTGAAGTATTATATGTCATGAAAGATTGATAGAATTGTTATATTATTATCAATTGAATATGAATTCTTATAGTAAATTGATTATAAGAAGGTTATTGATACCTTCCCATCTTAAAAGAGTTAGAAAAATATTCTTTATAAGAATATATATTTAATAATTGAAAGCTTCCATTCCATTTTTATCTCAAGTCCCTAGCTATAAAATTTTCCTAAATAATAGAAATTCCATTTATAGTTAGACAATGAATTTTTTTCTGATTAGGAACACTTCCTATAATAATGAACCTTTCATGGGGAATTTGCATTGGTAAAGATATGAATTGTTTTTGTTATGAGCTTTATTGGGCAATTAGATAGTGTTAATAAAAAAACAAAAAAAAAACACCATCTTTATTGGCATAAAGGTAGAACTCCTGTGAATATATTGACAGAGTCAGAAGGATAGTTCCAGGACTATAATCCCAAGACTAGAGGAGTCGTTCGATTGGAAATAAGTTATTTCAGAATTAATTATCTTGAAAGTAGCTATCTTGAGATAAGTTATCCCACCATGTATATGAAAATTGCTAAATAAAAATGACAGCCAGGCACCATTCTGAACTTGCGGTAAATAAGTATAAAAAACACTCTCAAAATTGAAGCTTGATTGACAAATAAAAAAAGAAAAAACACAAACTATTCTGGACATTACGAAAACACCACTTAAGCAGCAGCACCAGATGCCTTGCCTTTCTTCTTTTGAAGTTTCTTCATATAGAATTCCAACTCTTTCCCTTCCAAAATGTACCTATCAGTTTCAGTGAAAGCCAAATCAGCGAGTCGAACAAAGTGGGAAAAAAAGAAGGGATTTAGGGTGGGGAGAGGGAATACTGAGCGTAAGCTTACCCATCAGCTCGACCACATTGACCAGGGCGGGATGAGATGCAGGCATATAGCCTACCAGAGCCAAATTGCTCTTCAAGATGACTATCAAGTGTACGATCCTTCTGACGTTTCTCAATTTTCCGGACTACGTGGTTGCTCTTCTTAGCTTCCTCAACAGCCTCTCCCTCCTTCAACATTGCCGTAAAGAAAAGTATCAGTATATATGAGAGGAAATATTCCATACATTTCTCACACATCACTTAACCAAACAGAATTACAAATCATTGAATGGAGTCGCTAACTAAAATTCTTATATAGAGAAAAAGAAAGATCATTATGTCTGGAGGAAAAAACAAATTTAGTATGACATTAGTAAACAATCTAATAGATCCTTGCTATAAATTCTATGTTGCTAACACTCTCCAGAAATGTTGCCGCACCCACGCCGGATTCTCCAAATATACACTACTTTTGAAGAGTCCAACACGCACCTGTCGACATTTTCAAAGAGTCCAAGCAACATAGTCTATAGTTAAGTAGAGTGGAGTGGTGACTATGTTGAGGTACCTCAGTTGTAGTGTCCTTCTTAGCGGTCCCCTTCTTTTTCCTACCAATGTCAACGCCATAGTGCTGGAGGTACCACTGTTTAAAGGGTGCTGCATCAACTTGAACGATTGCACTCTTGACAAGAGTTTGTGTGCGGACAAGCTCATTGTTCGAAGCATTGTAAACCACATCCAGAATACGAGTCTTGCGTGTGACTGCCTCACTACCCCATGAATAGTTTCCTGTATCCAACCTCAATGCCCTCCACTTCACATTGCCACCACGCACACGAATACGCCTGACAGTCTTGTTACCTGAAATTTTGGTATTAGCTGGTTGGCGTCCAAGCTCGTACCTTAAGAGAATAAAAACAAGATAAGCAAATTGACACTTTGTGCAGCCTGAAATTGTGGTGTGTGTAAAAGGTTTTCCATAACATCATATTCATATATAAAGTTACTTCTCCGCAAAAGTTACTTCCACCACTCTGATTTAAAAAAGGATATGAAGTAAACTAGCCACCACTCTGATTCACTAGTAAAGACTATGAAAAGAACAACATAGTCAGTCAAAATCACCATATAGCCTAATTGCCCAGAGATATTCTTTAGTTACAAAAGAAGCATTAAATCTTATTCCATTTTATGGAGAAAGAGCAAATAATCAATCCCAAGAATCATAAACTGATATAATGTCATCAATTCAATAGGGGTATATATGAAGCTCAACAAATTTGACCAGTCTTAATAGAAAAAAAACCACACATTGAACAACCCCACAATCATATGAACTCACAGTGAAATGCAGTATTTTTATTGCCTCATTGTTAGACGAGACAATTTCTTTAAAGCATGGTTTCACATCAGCTAAGGAAGAAATTTAGGCAACTTTATTAACGTACTAGACATTAATGAAAGGGTACCGCATATTTACAAATGAGTCATTTCTTTAAGCAGAAGAAGATAATGTAAACACTTACTCGACATCTCACCTATTAGATTCCATTGTCACGTCATGTCATTTTGACAGGCCAACCCCTGCCTAGTTGGGTGCCCCCAATGGTTTGGACTTGAGACTTCCATGTTGGAGGTTTCAAGTTCGAAACACCTTGCAAGCGAAAGCAAAGTATTTGCATTCTAGATCGAGCTCGTCGCATCGGACTTGTCTAAGCTCATATGTGATTTGCAAGCTATTGCATAAGAGCGAAGATTTTACCCCGTGCACACCCAAAGAATAGCGGTTGCGAATTTTACTTGTTATAAAAAAAAACCATCCCAATACTAAAATTTGATAAGCTCAGCAGGTACAGGCGCACAAACACACATGTATATAAGCATTTTGGGGTCGTTTGGGATTAATGTGGCAATTAGGCGAGTTGGATCAAGTTTGAACGGTTTATAATAGATTAAGACAATAATTGAGCCAAGTCCCGATCCAAACCAACTCAAATTTGTTTGGGTCAAAATGGATTATATAACGGGAAGATACAACCCAACTCAATTTTTATTAAATTTAATTATTTTATTTGTTCTTTTAAACTTTTTTAGTAACTAATAAAATTATTTTTTTCTCTATTATAGTTATATATAATATATCAAATTTTTTTAAAAAATTAAATATATTTAAATAAGATTTATCATGAGCCAATTCAAATTACGTATCAAAAATTTGCCAATTCAAATTACGTATCAAAAATTTTAATGAGTTAAAATGGGTGGAGCTAATGAATGAATCAATAATCAACGCACACTTAATTTTGCCACCCCTATTTGGGATTATAGTTCTGGTTATAAGCCTTGAACCAATTGATAACACCCGTAAGTCCGTGGCGGATCCAAAATTTTCGCGAAGAGGTCTCAAAATATAAAAAAATGAAATATTGGAGACAACTAACTTTCGCTTCTTCCTCCAAGCTTTCTTCTTGCCACCAGTGGCACGTCTCTTGTGCATAGAATCTCTTGAGATACCTTTACAACATACATAAACAAAATTATTAAAAAATCATAATTTTTGTAATAACACGGAAATTGTACGAAGAAAATAATATCAAACATCAAAAGATGGAAGAAAAATTCAGATAATTACCCATGGTTGCTGAGAGCTTAACCCGACCTTACTTACTCCTTCATTCTGCTCTCCTCCATGTAATGATGGGAAAAAAAAAGATATTTCAAAACCCTAGCATCAAAGAGTGGGTGAAGCCCATCTAATTTGGGCCTTAACTGATTTTGGGCTTAGTTAAGATCATAGTCATTCGTGGGCTTTTCAATTATAAGTAAGATAATTGAAAAGTTACACATTTAGCTATAAAAAAAGGAGATGTAGGGGAAATTTGTATTTCTCTTAAGAAATTCATTGAAAATGCTTAAAATTATTAATGTAAAATTTAATAACTTAAAAATAACTAGAATTTTAAATTTATTCACTTTAAATCCAGACTAGTCTCATAGTTTTTAGGTCATTGTAAGATCCCGTAAATTTTAAATTGTGGATTCGCCTTTATTAATCAGTCTACATTTTTATCTTAATTTAAAACTTAATTGTAATAAATTAATATAGTTTAGTTAATATAAATACCAAACACATAAGTTTTTTACTCGTTTCCAATCCACTTATCCGTTTTTCCTAGTTTTTCGCCATTACTTTTTGGTTTCTATCTGGGTTGTAGGGTGACGCTTCTAATAGGATTTTCATCATACCCAAGGTTCAAATTCGAGACTTTTGGTTAATGATGGAGCAGTCTCACAACTGCACAATCCATTTTGATAGTTTTTTACGATTATTATAATACCTGATAATAATATTGAATTAGGACAAAAGTATACTACTACTAATTATTTGGTAATAATTATTTTATTTGTTAAATTTTCATATTTTGAGTTGGTTAAGGATTCTACAACTAATCCTTGAATGAAACGGATTAGGATTTCTTATACTATTATTTAAGCTGTCCATCGTTTCATAATATTACTTCAATTTCAACAAATTGTCACATAGTTTTCATATTTTCCTCTGTTTTTTTGTGTTTTTCATAATTAAATTTCTTTAATGGATTGTGTTTGTTCATACTCCAAGATTTCACATAATACATTACCACAATTTTCTTCAATCAATTTACGAAATTTACAGAGTACTACTCTGTTCAAGAGCAACAAGAAAAAAAATTCATTGGTGTTAGTGGCTAGTTATAGTAATAATAATAATAATAATGGTGGTGGTGAAAATTGCGCGTTTAATGGATTGACTGCACCACTAACGCCAACGACAGAAGCAGGGAGATCGTTGAGGGGCTTTTTACAGCATGACAAAGCGTTGTTTTACGCATTTGTGGAGAAAGAATTGGACAAGTTGGATTATGTGAAGAATGATGCATTACTTCGTAGTGTTTTTAGCTTGGGCACCGATGAAGCTATTCTTCACAGGTTTGTATGGTCGTATGAGTTTTAAGTTTGTCAAATATGGAACCTAACAAGGTTGTGAGTCGAAATATACTCTTTCATGATATGTTTCTAATCAAATAACTAAACTTTTACACCATAATGAAAAGATATGTGGAACTATATGTTGTTGTAGGTCAACTTAACCTTCATGTCGAAGTTAAACTTATAATTTAAAAAAGTTTTACGCTATCAGGTTATCTGAGAGATAATTTTAAGTAAACACTCCATGATGAATGGGATTACTAACCTTACTCTCCACATTGTTGTGCCTAGTAGTATATAGGCACAAGTAATGCACATGTATTATCATAAGATTTCGAGTTATATACATTGATCATATAGTTGCAATTTAACAGGTCATAGAAGATTTCTTTCCCTTGTTTTATTTTATAGCTTACCATGTGAGACTTAATATGTAGAACTGATATAGGGACTTGAACCTTCACAATTTTTAAAATCTGACGAATTTTCCTCTAACTATAAATTTCATTGTTGCTTGTATTTGAAATGTAGAATGGGACTCTATGATTATTCTCATCCCATTAACCAGTTCTTCAAAAGATCTATCGAACTATGGAGTGAATAATTTGATGAATATGTTGAAATGTTTACTAATATTTGAATATGTTAAAATGGCAGGAGAATTTCTGTGCTGACAAAGTTGGAATGTGACAACGCTGTAGAGGATGTTATGTACATGTTAATAATCTACAAGTTCTCTCAAATTGGAGTGCATTTGGTTCCTAAGCTCTCTAACTGTATGTACAATGGAAGGCTCGAGATATTGCCTCGTAGAGACTGGGAACTCGAGTCTATACATAGCATTGAAGTACTTGAAATGGTTAAGGAAATAGGATGGGAAGATAAGTCTAACATGAAAGATAATTTGAGCCTCACTCAAGTCCAAAAGCATCAAATCCGTCATGTCTATGTTGCTTCGATTTTGTATGGATACTTCTTCAAGTCCGCCTCGTTGAGATACCATTTGGAACAGAGTTTTGATAAAACTCCTCCTAGCAACCTCTTATTTTCGAGGTCATGGACTTTAAAACCAAAAAGTGTTCCCTTCGGACGTATAGGTGACACAGAATCGACATCAGTCGGTCCAGTGCCACTTATCGAGGGGAAAAAGAAGAAGCATGACAATTTTAGGTCTTATGTTATGAATTTTGATCATGAAATAAAGATAATGTGTGCAAAACCTAAATTCAAAGAGTCTAAGAGTCTGATTGGGAAACATTGCTCTGCATTTTTTGGCGATGAGGGAGACGAGGAAGTGTCAACGTCGTTCGCGAGTCTGAAGAGGTTAGTGTTGGAGGCTGTTGCTTTTGGTTCTTTCCTTTGGGATGCAGAAGATTACGTTAGGAAATTTTATCGACTCGAGGAGAACTAAACACACCAGAGAAGGAGCGATTTTTTTTATCAAACGAAGAACGATCACATTAGCGTTTTGATCTCATTTACGCCATGAAAGAAAAAGACTAGAGGTTATATATATTAGTTTTCAAGTATATTGCAGGTTTTCTTAATGTATAAAGGATTTTGCTATCTGATGTTAAATATTAGAAGAGGATTTGGAGATGTATGGAACTTTCATTGTTGGCAATAGTATTTTAGATTCCTTGTTCTATATTTTCAACTTATTACAACTTTCATGTACTGTGATACTAGTTAGTTAAGATTAAACTAGATATTTTTCATATGATATTTAGTGAATTCCATATTATAGTTGAGATCAACTTATTTGAGATTGATAATTTGAAATATAGTTGATTGATTATTGATAGGAATTAGGATGGTCTTTTTGTTAGAATTGGTGGTACAATCAATGACGGATTTATGATTTTCATTTAACGAATGGGATGGATAGTGCAAAAAAATAGCAATCCAAAATAAAGAAGTGTTGGCCCCAAGAGAAGTTCTTCTCAACCTTATTTAAGACCTACTTCAATAACAATAGTCTGATCGAAATCCCCCGTTCCAGCATAACGTGTTTGAAAAATAAAAATATAGTGTTTAAAATTTGAATTTGAAAGATCAAGGTAAAATTTTGAACTTCTAAACCACTAAGCCAATCTTCTGTTCGATGGATTCAAAGTATAATATACACATAGAAATAAATCTTAAATATAATATATTTTTTTATCGAGTGAGTTCGACTGAGCACCTTCCCTGAAAAAAAAAGCATAAGAAGAGTCCGATAATGGCCGGTCTTTAAAGGCCCTTAAGAAAGAACCCCTAAATCTGCCCCTGGGTGCAAACCTTTTGTGGAAAATTTTTATTGTGCAAATATTAGTTATATGGTAACATTAGGAATGTGGTAAATTGCCTTTTAAATTTTTTTTTCAATTATTAAAAACTTCATTATTTACATGTGATCATATTATTATTTTTTATGGTGATATTGAGAGTAGAGTACTTTTCCTAATTTCCAAGTTCTTACGAGTCTTTTTAATTAATAAGAAGTTTCACTATTTGTAGAATATAAATGTATTAAATATTATTTTAAGTTTTTTTACTATAATATTTCAAATTACAATTCATTTTTGATTCTCTTGAGGTACCCTTTTGTTAACCACTAGAAAGTTACCATCTCAGTCAAACAGTTACAATCAATATCCAAAAACTCATTATTTCATTTTACTTATTACATAATATTTTCAATTAATTAAAGATGCTACAACGTCTTTCAAAAATATTCTTTTTATCTTCACAAGATAAAAATAACATAAAAATTTGCATTATTTTCATGTATGGTGTGACATTAAGAATGTAGTAAATCTTGTTCTAAATTTTCAACTATATATTTTAGTTTCTCAAAGTTTTCAACCGTAGCAATATTTTTAAAATTAGAATTATAAACTATTCGAATATTTATATTAACAAATAATTTTTTTTAAAGCAAAATTCAAAACAATATATTACAAGCACGTGACTAACATCTTATTAGCTTATACTAAACTTTACCAATATAAAATGGTAAAAGGGAGTATATTTTAAATTACAAATCATAAACGTGTCAAACATAGAAAGGTCAATGACACGTATCATGTCGTTAACACTATCCGTATTTTATCCCAAACAAAAATATGATGTATCGAAAAATATATTCATATTTTACTAAATTTTAAAGAAAAATTCTATTTTTTTAAAAAATAAAATATAACTAACTCTTAATATTATAAAAATTGTATAATCACTACTAAATTAAAGTACTAAAAATCCATGTGAAAAGGCAAGAAACACAATTTGGCACAATAAAAACCTTTTTCTCAAAAGCAAGAAAAAAAACAGGAAATTAGTAAATCAATGCACTAGGTTAAAGCTTTTTTTCTTAAAATAACACAAAATTACTCGAAATTATAATCAAAAATTGTACTTCCCATTCTCGAATTACACAATGAACTGTATTCTTTAATATTTTTATTTAAATAAACTCCATTTATTAGAATCTACATGCAGGTACTTTACGCACAAGCATAAGTACAAATTCTAGATTTTTTAAATGAGTTTCATTTAAGAAAAAAAAGGGTCAAATTTTATCTTGAACCATTTGATATTGACATATTTTGCCTTTAGGTTGTTTTTACAAATTAAATTAAACTATAATTTTAAATTAAAATATTATTTTTAATAGAAATTCGATTCCAGAAAACCCCTTTTCAAAAGTGAAGAAATGTTGCACCTATTGTTTTACAGCTTGTTTGGATGGTTGTTATTTATTGTAAATTATATTATATTATTGTTAGTTTAAATATAATGTTTATTTTGATTATTATTTTAATTTAAAAAGGACTATACAAATTTCATAGTGTTAAAAGAATTAATTATATAAATGCTTATTTTTTTAAAACTAAAAAATCTTTAAAATTAATGAAATTCGGATATCTCCCAAAACGTTCCGATAAATTGCGTCTTGGCTTTGAAAACATTTTTCAACGACTCAATACATCATGTCTCAATTCCAAATACATCACTCAACGTTCCGATACATCCCGTAAAGTGATGAATCCGATTAATCATCGCATAAGATGATATATCCAAAAATAAAATAGAATAGAAATTTTTATAATTTTTTTTAAATGATAAAAAATTTAAAAAATATAATAAAACAAATTATATATTTATATAATTTTTTCTCTAAATTGTATCAGTCACGTAACAATGAAAAATCTCATTTCGTGACAATCGATTAAGTGCAATCTCATTGTTACCCTTACCTTTTATTTTATTTAATATAAGTATTTATTATTTAATAATCGTATTTTAACTTTATCATATTTTGTATAATAATCCTATTCTAATCTCATAAACATTTATTCTTCAAATTATTAATATGTCATAATATAAAACAATAAAAATTAATATAATTAATTTAAATATTATATTTATTAAAATAATAAAATATAATACATTAAGCATAATGTAGGGTTTAAAAGAGGAAAAAGGAGACAACAGAGAACAAAATTCGAGGGTGAAGGGAAAATATGAAATCTAATTGGATTGGATAGGCGGCAGATTAATAACACACTGATACTGATGATTATATTTAATTCGTTTTTATTGTTAAAAAAAGCATGGGTGGCACACATAAATTAACTAATATATAATTTAATAATAAAGAAACCACTTACACAGTTTATATTCAGTGAACAAAGCTTCACGAATATCAACAAACTTGAATTAATTAATGAATAAACAGCTGTATAAAATAAATATATACTCACTTCATTCTATATTAGTCGTCCATTTTATCTTTATATATCTTTTAAAACAATTATTACTTTACAAATTTATTTACACTTCTAAAAAAAATTCATTATAAAGTTGAAATAAAAAAATTAATTAATTTTAGTTAATTTTATAAATTAATAAATAGGCCAACATTAGCTTTACTTGTCCACTTTAAATTTTATACACTGCTCAAAACACAATAATTAATTTAAATATATTACCACAATATTCATATTAATTTATAAAAAGTCTTAAATTTTGAAAAATTAGTGATCATTATTAAGGTAAAATAAAATTTTAAAAAATGATCTCTGATCTTTGATATATTTAATGTGAACGATGAAAAACTACTATAAGTTGAACACCTAAACCCTATCTAAATTAATCAACATTTTTCAAAGATGATTACTATAGGAACGTATGAAAAGGAAAAAAAACCTAAATACTCTACAATCTTGGGAGAGGTTTAGTAATTCAATTGAAACGTATCCAAAATGTACTTTCCTCTCGTTTGTATTTTAATTTAAGTGTTTTAATTTAATTGGACAAAAAATTTAAAATTACTTTTGAATCATGAAATCTTAAATAATAATATATTCTTTTTTTTCCTTCCATTTCAACCAAATAATAGCAAAACACCTATTATCTAACAAAATCTCTTTCATTTTAAATTTAAGACTCTAAATCCTAAATTTGCTTCTAACTAAAAAAACTAAAATAAAAGATTTTGCATAGCAAACTTTAAAATATGAATAAGACTCTGAAGTGATGCATTTGTGATGACAAACCGAAGAAAGAGCAAAAAGAAGGTTGAGTGCTTGTGGAGTAAGGTCATTCTTACACACTTGAACAATGAAAGGAATAATGTGGTATCACATAAGATCAATAACTTCTTGGTGAAAATATAAATGAGTTCTACATCATTTCATTTTATGAATTCTAAAAATCAATGTGTTATATGCTAAAAAAATGTAAAAGATTGAACTCAAATAAGATAGAAATGCTGTTTCTAATAGACTTTTGACGCTACACGCATAATACCACTAGAAAGAGATTTTGCACATATATGATGGCAAAAAGAATGTGTGGAATGAGATGAAGGCTGGAGCTATACATGAACATATATAGCCTGGTGTGTCTGGGCCTAAATCAATTTGCACATATCTTGACTAATTTCACAGATTATGTATCAAGTAACTCTGTTCATCAAAATTGAAAAAAAAATACTTCAAATATGATTTAAAGAGGCAATCAAATAATTCAATAGATATAACCATTTGCATCAAATCTGGGTATCAAAACTTGCTAGAAGGATAATCATTTGAAATTTTAGGGTACAAAAAGGTGAAATCACTCAAAGATTTCAAAGAAAACTTTCTCAAATCCTTATATAACACAAGCACTGAACCATAACATAACAAATATATTTGAAACATAGCAAAAACCAGTAAAATAGTCGAAGCACATGCAAGAAGAATTGTCCCAAACAACTAGTTCATGAGAAATCAATTTGATTAAAGGAAAACGAAGAAAGAACATAAAAGGGAGCTCCCTTCAGTCCAAGCACAGATAAAAAGGAGAGAATTTATCTCCCGCATCATTCACACATTCACAATAGTATAAGAATGTATACTTCCTATTGCGTTTGAATGAATGAGTCGGGAGATAATTCAAATACTTCATCTACCTGTGAGTGGACTAAAGGAAGCTCTCTTATACCATCTTCCACATTACATCTAAATGAATAAATTCAATCACAAATTAATTAGAATCTTAAAAGATGGGGGAATTCATGACTCTTGTAAGAAAAATCTCTTACAAGTATTATTAACATGTTATAGCAGATAACATAAATCTTATATTTCATGTTACTAATCCCACTTTTCATATGAAAAATAACTTTTACTTTTACATATTTATCTACAGAATGAAAAATGATGTATTATAACATGCATTTCACTTTCGAAAAAAAAAAGTGGTTTTAGAATCAATTTTCCGAATTTGAAAAACTCGATTTCAAGTTGGAATGAAAAATTAACTACAAATATTGTATAGCGAAATAATTTTTGAAGCAAAATAAAACTGGGAGAAAAAAAAATTGTAATGTCCAAACGGCTCTTGAATCATCATAACCTAATAGGGCAAAATATTATGTCCCTCTTGACAAATTTTATTAATACAAACAAAATTCAAAATGTCATGTTACCTAGTCCTCCATTAACTTCATAATGTTGATAATGATAATAATAATATGATAGTAAAAACCCTAATTCAAATAGCTGAAAAATGCTCACAACCTCACGGTAATAGCACGACAAGTAATACAATTTCACAAGTAAAATCTGAAGGCAAGCGACAGAACAACCTCTCAATCTACATAATGCAGTCCAAAAAGAAAAATAACGTCTAGGCATTTTGTGTGGCTCCGATCTCCCTTAAGCCTAGGACATGGGATCTGAGTAGGAAAGACATACCTTATCCTTAAGTCCTAAGTCAAGCTAATCGTAAGTGGACAAACATAAGCTAAGTATACCTCCAAAAAGTTTCCATAAAATTTGAACAATACAGATAAGATTAAAAAGCTATCTATCAAAGAGATTGTAAAAAGATAAAAGAGGAAAACAACAACATAAAAAATAACAGAAACGGCAAAATAACACATCACATAATAAAGCCATTTAATTACCTGTATATTGATAACAAAATATATTATATATATATATATAATTAAAAAAAAAAACAGAAGCAACATAATCAGTTAAAAGAAAGACATTTTCCCCCCTTTTTAGGTAAGGAAAGACGTTTTTATTTTAACTTTTTCATAAAGGAAAAAACTTTTCATTTCACAATTTTCGTCAAACATTAAACAGTAACAGTTTTAATTTATCATATAAAAAACATCAACAAATAAAATAAAAAATACTAGCATTTACCTGTTCTTGATCATCCTGCAAACCCTAATCATGAAATTTTCTGGGAGAAAAAAAAAGGGAAAGAGGAAACAACATCCTTTTAAAATAAATCAAGAAAATGAATGTATGAAGAAAAAAAAGGACATTTAAGAGTGACTTAAGGATCAATGAAAAATCACGAAAGATTCAAATTCAAATTTCAGCAAAAACAAAAAAAACTTTAATAAAAGTATGAAGAATGAAGAAAATATAAGTGTATCAAGAGTGTAACTTAAGGATTAATGAAAAATCACAATAGATTCAAATTCAAATCTCAGTAGAAAAAAAAAACTTAAAGAATATCAAGAGTGAAGAAAATATAAGGGCATCCAAGAATGTGAGTTAACCATCAATAAAAAATCACATAAAATCCAAACTTTTCTAATAAAAAAAATTAAGTGATTTCTTTCCATTCAATCTTGTACTAACAAAAAGTATAGCAAGTACAAATTGATTCAAACGCTACAGTTATAAATTTTTAAAAAAAAACATAAGGGGAAATTGTGACCTAATATATAGTCAATAAAATCAAAGAAAAATTATGACATGAACCAAAAAAATCTATGTAATTTCTTTCAATCTATTTTTATACTAATGAAAAATACTAAAAATTTTATATGTAAGCTGATTCGAACACTGTAATATTTTTTTTTAAAAAAAATAATAATAATAATAAAAAATAATATATATATATATATATATATATATATATATATATGAGAAGGTAAAGAAAGGGAATGAAAGTGGGATTTTGGTTGATGTTGAGTCACTATCTATAGAATAAGAGTCAAAATAACAATGAAAGTGATATTATAGATCTCTATAAATCTAAAGGAAGGAAAGAAAAGAAATATTGAAGTGAGATTTTACTTCTACTTCTATGAAGAATTTTATTTCTTTTTTTGAAAGAAAAGAAGAGAAGATGATGTAAAGAGAAAGGCAGAGAATGTGCATTTATATACACATAAAACTCCCCCTTAATACGGAAGGAGAAAATAAGGGATTTTAATTGACCATTGCTCTTTTAGGTTTCATACTTGTCTGTCGGTGGCGGAGCCAAATTTTTTTAGTAAAGAGTTTAAATTTGAAAAAGTAGATTAATAAACTAGCTGAATAGGTTCGATGTTTACTATATATAGATAAAAAAAATTATTTTAATTATATGTAAATAATATAATTTTTTGTTGAAAAAGTTCGGATGAACCTCTAACTGTAAGGTGGCTCTCGCCCCTGCTACTATACTACTCCCCTCGTTTAAAAAAATGACTTGTTTTTTTTTAGTTAAATTTAAAAAAGATTAATTTTTTTTTGATAATATTTTTATTTTTATTTTTCATTTACTATGTTTAAAATTACAAGATTAGAAGATATTTTAATATGAGAGTACTTTTTTTTTCTTTCGAATGTCCATATCAAATCAATTTAAATTATTAGGATTAGATGATTTAATAGAGAAGAAATTAAGAATATCAAATGGACTTAAAATAAAATGAGTTAATAAATGGCGAATTATTGACACACTAAAAAAATTACTTGGACTGAGCTAAAAATGGGTCATAACCTAATCCATTCAATTCTAACTAGGTTCCTAATAAAACTATTTATTTTCTTTATTGTTTTACATAATTTATCAAATTTAAAAAATCTTTTTTTTTGAAATATCAATTTGAACTGCATATTAGTTCATTAAAAAATTGGATTGAGTTGATTATATTTTTCATAAACTAATTTTGCCACCTCTAGAAGAGCTATGTATTAATGATTAAGTTGAGAACGGAATGGCAGAAATATAGCATTTATCTATTTGTTTGGTATAATTATCTGATACGAATAAGTTTTTACCGTTATACAATGTCAATTACTCGTATATTTCTTAGGTAGTAGAATCGTTTGATGGCTGATTAGAAAAAATATTATACATGTATTACATTATGCATAAATAATATCATGTTTGATAATTAATTGATATTGTATATAAAATTAATACAATATTTAATTTCTAATTTAAAAACATACATAACTATTATATATATATAACTAAATTTTATATATGCACAATATTAATCAGCTACCAAACAACCCTAATACAGTCTGGCTTTGGGAGTGGGAACCTTGGTATATATATATGGTTAAGAATGGCTGCACGTCATACCATTGGTTGTTGACGTGGTTGAAGAATGGAAGTCTTAAAAGTTTGGAGTTTTGGAAATTAATTTTTTTCGATTTTAAGTGTATTTTGTACCTATAATTAATTATGGAATCTCTATTAAATCATAGTTGTATGTATAAATTTTGTAAGTTTAGTCATTTTAAAAACATATAAACTCGTAGTTAAAATAAATTGCATTAGAAATTACAAATTTTATTTGAAATAACATAGTACTTAGTACTCAAATTTATTGAAAGTTGAGATCTTTCTTTAGTTTTGTTGACTACTATCATCAATTCATTAGGAGGTACTCGGCGAGGGTAGTGTTTTTGAATGGAGCATTCAATGATCTTAAGGCAGCTGTGGTAGAGGAGCCAATCTTGACATTTCATGACCTTTTTGAAATGTTCGTGGTTCATACAAATGCCTCTGACTTTTAAAATGTGTTGGAGGTGTTTGATGAAAGATAGATGTTCCATAGCATTCGAGAGTCACAAGTTGCAAGACAAATGTCACAACTTAAGTTTGATATGATATTAAATAATGAAAATAAATTGGATATGAGAATTTTACGTAGAAACCTCTCAAACAGATAGAGAGCAAAAATCACGGGGTAGAAGGATTTTACTATGATAATATGGGAGTACACTGCTCTCAAATACAATGAGAAAACAACAATAAACACTTTTCTCTTGTAAAAGAATAACTCAATAAAAAGGACACTCAAAATTATAATATTTATTTTGGTGTATAGCTCTTTTTGTGTTCTTACTCTTTTGGATTGTATTTTTTGTGGGATGATCTAAATGAGGGCAACAGACCCTCTATTTATAGGAAATTGGAAACACGTAAAATACACGTTTTCGTGTAAAATACGCGTTTTCTTGTCAAAATTTGCTAAAGGAGGCAACAACTTTTGAAACGCGTAAAATACGCGTTTTCTTTTTGGATGGTACATGTGCACTTCCCTTTTTGACTTTCTTGCATTTTCCCACTTAAAAATTTAATTTAGAATTAATTAAGTTTTTACACTATCCTTTCTACCCAATTACTGCAAAGTTACGTTTCTGCTTGGCCAATAGAAGATCGACACCATATAAACTTGTTATTGTTGATCGGCTTCGTAAACATATTTGCTAGGTTGTCATTAGAGTGAATTTTCTAAATATCCACACTGCCTTCTTCCACCTTCTCACGAACAAAGTGATATTGAACTCGTATGTGCTTTGTCATTGAATGAAATGTCGGATTCTTTGCAACCTTCTCTTATTTGTGCCTGAGCTCCTCCAGTAATATTTGCATCTATATTGCCTCTTTCCTAACTTGTGTAGCTGCTACATATTCTGCTTTCATCGTAGATGTAGCCATGATAGACTGCAGTTTTGAAACCCAGCTTACAGCTCCTCCAGCAAGAGTAAACATATAACATGTGGTGGATTTGCTTTTATCAAGATCACCAGCATAATCTGAATCAACATAACCTTTCACAGTAAAGTTTGATCCTCCATAACACATTGCAATATTTGAGGTACCCTTGATATATCTCACGATCCTCTTAACAATATTCCAATGCTCTCTATCAAGATTAGCCATGTATCGACTAACCACTCCCACTGCTTGTGCAATGTCAGGTCTTGTACATACCATGGCGAAGATTAAACTTCTCACTGCTGCTGCATATGATACTTGAGACATCTCTATCCTCTCTGCTTCATTGCCAAGACTCACACTTGAGGATAACGTGAAATTAATAGGAAGTGGGGTAGAAATTGACTTACAGTCTTGCATCTTGAAGTATCGCAAGATTTTCTTCAAGTAGTTCTCTTGAGAAAGCCAAATTTTTATATTATTTCTGTCTCGGTAAATTTGAATTCCTAGAATCTTGTTTGCTGGTCCCAAGTCCTTCATTTCAAACTCAATAGCCAACTGTGCCTTTAAATTTGTGAGACGATCTTTGTTGGGGATTGCTACCAATATGCCATCAACATACAACAGTAAAATAATAAAATCGTCATCACCAAATCTCTTGTAATAAACACAAGGATCTAAACTATGTCTGTTGTATCCAAGGTGTTACATTCCGTATTTTTACATTTTGGATTATTCGTAAGCTAACGATTATAAATTCAAGGACTTTTAATTTTGAATTTTAAAAGGACATGATTTGTTGTAGATGCCAAGTTATATGAATAATTTATGTGTAGTAAAATACATCTTAAGAAGGACCCTTAAGCCAAATCAAAATAGAAGCCATCAAATATGTTTTTCTTAAAGTCATGTTTCGGGTAAGCTGACTTCGGGAGGCCATAACCTCTTTATAATTTGAGAATTTGGGAAAACTCTCAACATGAAAGTTGTAGATAATTAAAATATCTTTCCAACCATAGGTCATGGGACGAAATGTGATATCGGAGTAATAAGATATAGATATTTTAAGTCTGACAGGCCAAACTAAATAGTGAATTCGGCCCAACCCAATTCTAATTCGGGTCAGGCCCAATACCCACGAAATTAATCTAATTTCTATGTCTTCCTTCATAGTTTAGACTAAGAAAATATCCAGAAAAATTTCCAGAGAGAGAGAGGGAGGAAGTTCTTGAGAGAAAAACCAAATCCGACCAAAATTCGAGTCCCGAAATCCGAAGCTCATGAAGAGAAAATTGTTGTACGTCGCGTTGGCTTCAATTTGAGCTAGAAATCAGCCAATAAGGAGAAGATTTTATGTGGTGCTGCAAATTTAAGGTAATATTAAAGTCTCATTTTCATTGTTAATAAGTTTAATTAGAGTTTTAACGGATTAGAACGGAGAAAATAGTGTTATAAACTAGTTTGGTGATTTGTTGAGAGTTATGGGTTAAAGGGTTGTTTTAGGTAGATTAAATAGATGGAATTATCTTAGTGATGATGTATAATAATGGTTGATATTGTTTTGATGTTGTTGATGAGTTGTTGTTCTTGAATTTGGAGGAAAAAAGTGTATGAAGATTGTGAATGTTCAAACCCGTTTTTGGAATTGAGTAGCTGGTAGTAATTCTGGAATATCTCATTGTGTAGACCTTAGATTTTAGATATTAAACATTTTTTGGAAAGGTAATACACGTACCTACAACTCTTATGTTTATGTCTTAGTCTATATATGTTGTTATTATGTCGAAAACTGAGCATGAATCATAAGATAAATTCTGTCCAGATTCTGGATTGAAAAATCCTTCATGTATAGCTGTTCGTATTTTGATGATATCTCTTTGTATAAAATGATTTTTGAGTTGATTTCTTTTGCATTGGAAACTTAAGACAGAGATCTAAATGTTTCATGAAGGTCATAAAGTCCAGTTTTACCGTTTTCATTTTCA